>NC_080451.1:0-314423 GCF_028018845.1 Melospiza georgiana
CCCTGTGCTCCAGGCACCCTGCAGCTGTTCAAGGCATCCCAAGGGGAGCGCAAAAGTGACACAACTTGGCTGCCTCCACTGCTATTTCCATGAGACCATCCTGAACCATAGGCTGATTTTCCTTCCTAGCGTTGAGGTTTGAGTTAGGCCTAGGGTTAGGGTTCTTTCAACCAGAAAGCCCTGAGTTCCAAGAATACAGCAGCTGCGAAGGACTACCCAAGAAGAGCACAAAAGTACCACAACATGCCTGCCTCCCCAGCTATTTCATTGGGCACATCCCTAATTCCTGGCTGATTTGCCTTTCCGTCGTCGGGTTGGGGTTAGGTAGGCCTTGTGCTAGGATTTTTAAAATCAGGAAGCCCAGACCTCCAGGCACACTGGAGCTGTGAAAGGCATCCAAAAGGGAGAGTGCAAAAGTGCCACAACATGGCTGCTTTCACAGCTTTTTCCTTAGGAAGAACCCTAATACCCGGCTGATTTACCTTCCTAGGTTACTGTTAGGGCTTGGGCCAAGGACTTTGAAAACCAGGAAGCCCTGTGCTCCAGGCACACTGCAGCTGTTCAAGGCATCCCAAGCGGGAGAGCAAAAGTGACACAACTTGGCTGCCTCCACTGCTATTTCCATGAGACCATCCCCAACCTTAGGCTGGATTTTCCTTCCTAGCGTTGAGTTTTGAGTTAGGCCTATGGATTAGTGTTCTTTTAACCTGAAAGCCCCTGAGTTCCAAGAACACAGCAGCTGCGAAGGACTACCCAAGAAAGAGCACAAAAGTACCACAACATGCCTGCCTCCACAGCTATTTCCTTGGGGACATCCCTAATTCCTGGCTGATTTGCCTTTCTCGTCGTCGGGTTGGGGTTAGGTAGGCCTTGTGCCTAGGATTTTTAAAATCAGGAAGCCCAGAACTCCAGGCACACTGGAGCTGTGAAAGGCATCCAAAAGGGAGTGCAAAAGTGCCACAACATGGCTGCTTTCACAGCTTTTTCCTTAGGAAGAAGCCTAATACCCGGCTGATTTACCTTCCTAGGGTTACTGTTAGGCTTGGGCCAAGGACTTTGAAAACCAGGAAGCCCTGTGCTCCAGGCACACTGCAGCTGTTCAAGGCATCCCAACGGGAGTGCAAAAGTGACACAACTTGGCTGCCTCCACTGCTATTTCCATGAGACCATCCCCAACCATAGGCTGATTTTCCTTCCTAGCGTTGAGGTTTGAGTTAGGCCTAGGGTTAGTGTTCTTTTAACCTGAAAGCCCTGAGTTCCAAGAACACAGCAGCTGCGAAGGACTACCCAAGAAGAGCACAAAAGTACCACAACATGCCTGCCTCCACAGCTATTTCCTTGGGGACATCCCTAATTCCTGGCTGATTTGCCTTTCTCGTCGTCGGGTTGGGGTTAGGTAGGCCTTGTGCTAGGATTTTTAAAATCAGGAAGCCCAGACCTCCAGGCACACTGGAGCTGTGAAAGGCATCCAAAAGGGAGTGCAAAAGTGCCACAACATGGCTGCTTTCACAGCTTTTTCCTTAGGAAGAACCCTAATAGCCGGCTGATTTACCTTCCTAGGGTTACTGTTAGGCTTGGGCCAAGGACTTTTAAAACCAGGAAGCCCTGTGCTCCAGGCACACTGCAGCTGTTCAAGGCATCCCAACGGGAGTGCAAAAGTGACACAACTTGGCTGCCTACTCTGCTATTTCCATGAGACCATCCCCAACCATAGGCTTATTTTCATTCCTAGCGTTGAGGTTTGAGTTAGGCCTAGGGTTAGTGTTCTTTTAACCTGAAAGCCCTGAGTTCCAAGAACACAGCAGCTGCGAAGGACTACCCAAGAAGAGCACAAAAGTACCACAACATGCCTGCCTCCACAGCTATTTCCTTGGGGACATCCCTAATTCCTGGCTGATTTGCCTTTCTCGTCGTCGGGTTGGGGTTAGGTAGGTCTTGTGCTAGGATTTTTGAAATCAGGAAGCCCAGAACTCCAGGCACACTGGAGCTGTGAAAGGCATCCAAAAGGGAGTGCAAAAGTGTCACAACATGGCTGCTTTCACAGCTTCTTCGTTGGCACCATCACTATACCTAGGCTGATTTATCTGCCTAGGTTTATGGTTAGGGTTCAGCCTAGGGCTAGGATTTTTTGAACCAGGAAGCCCTGAGTTCCAGGCTTACTGTAGCTGCCAAAGGCATCCCAAAGGGAGCGCAGAAGTGCCAGAACATGGCTGCTTTCACAGCTTTTTCCTTAGGAAGAACCCTAATACCCGGCTGATTTACCTTCCTAGGGTTACTGTTAGGCTTGGGCCAAGGACATTTAAAACCAGGAAGCCCTGTGCTCCAGGCACACTGCAGCTGTTCAAGGCATCCCAACGGGAGTGCAAAAGTGACACAACTTGGCTGCCTCCACTGCTATTTCCATGAGACCATCCTGAACCATAGGCTGATTTTCCTTCCTAGCGTTGAGGTTTGAGTTAGGCCTAGGGTTAGAGATTTTTAACCAGAAAGCTCTGAGTTCCAAGAACACAGCAGCTGCGAAGGACTACCCAAGAAGAGCACAAAAGTACCACAACATGCCTGCCTCCACAGCTATTTCCTTGGGGACATCCCTAATTCCTGGCTGATTTGCCTTTCTCGTCGTCGGGTTGGGGTTAGGTAGGCCTTGTGCTAGGATTTTTAAAATCAGGAAGCCCAGACCTCCAGGCACACTGGAGCTGTGAAAGGCATCCAAAAGGGAGTGCAAATGTGCCAGAACATGGCTGCTTTCACAGCTTTTTCCTTAGGAAGAACCCTAATACCCGGCTGATTTACCTTCCTAGGGTTACTGTTAGGCTTGGGCCAAGGACTTTTAAAACCAGGAAGCCCTGTGCTCCAGGCACACTGCAGCTGTTCAAGGCATCCCAACGGGAGTGCAAAAGTGACACAACTTGGCTGCCTCCTCTGCTATTTCCATGAGACCATCCCCAACCATAGGCTGATTTTCCTTCCTAGCGTTGAGGTTTGAGTTAGGCCTAGGATTAGTGTTCTTTTAACCTGAAAGCCCTGAGTTCCAAGAACACAGCAGCTGCGAAGGACTACCCAAGAAGAGCACAAAAGTACCACAACATGCCTGCCTCCACAGCTATTTCCTTGGGGACATCCCTAATTCCTGGCTGATTTGCCTTTCTCGTCGTCGGGTTGGGGTTAGGTAGGCCTTGTGCTAGGATTTTTAAAATCAGGAAGCCCAGAACTCCAGGCACACTGGAGCTGTGAAAGGCATCCAAAAGGGAGTGCAAAAGTGCCACAACATGGCTGCTTTCACAGCTTTTTCCTTAGGAAGAAGCCTAATACCCGGCTGATTTACCTTCCTAGGGTTACTGTTAGGCTTGGGCCAAGGACTTTGAAAACCAGGAAGCCCTGTGCTCCAGGCACACTGCAGCTGTTCAAGGCATCCCAACGGGAGTGCAAAAGTGACACAACTTGGCTGCCTCCACTGCTATTTCCATGAGACCATCCCCAACCTTAGGCTGATTTTCCTTCCTAGCGTTGAGGTTTGAGTTAGGCCTAGGGTTAGTGTTCTTTTAACCTGAAAGCCCTGAGTTCCAAGAACACAGCAGCTGCGAAGGACTACCCAAGAAGAGCACAAAAGTACCACAACATGCCTGCCTCCACAGCTATTTCCTTGGGGACATCCCTAATTCCTGGCTGATTTGCCTTTCTCGTCGTCGGGTTGGGGTTAGGTAGGCCTTGTGCTAGGATTTTTAAAATCAGGAAGCCCAGACCTCCAGGCACACTGGAGCTGTGAAAGGCATCCAAAAGGGAGTGCAAAAGTGCCACAACATGGCTGCTTTCACAGCTTTTTCCTTAGGAAGAACCCTAATAGCCGGCTGATTTACCTTCCTAGGGTTACTGTTAGGCTTGGGCCAAGGACTTTTAAAACCAGGAAGCCCTGTGCTCCAGGCACACTGCAGCTGTTCAAGGCATCCCAACGGGAGTGCAAAAGTGACACAACTTGGCTGCCTACTCTGCTATTTCCATGAGACCATCCCCAACCATAGGCTTATTTTCATTCCTAGCGTTGAGGTTTGAGTTAGGCCTAGGGTTAGTGTTCTTTTAACCTGAAAGCCCTGAGTTCCAAGAACACAGCAGCTGCGAAGGACTACCCAAGAAGAGCACAAAAGTACCACAACATGCCTGCCTCCACAGCTATTTCCTTGGGGACATCCCTAATTCCTGGCTGATTTGCCTTTCTCGTCGTCGGGTTGGGGTTAGGTAGGTCTTGTGCTAGGATTTTTGAAATCAGGAAGCCCAGAACTCCAGGCACACTGGAGCTGTGAAAGGCATCCAAAAGGGAGTGCAAAAGTGTCACAACATGGCTGCTTTCACAGCTTCTTCGTTGGCACCATCACTATACCTAGGCTGATTTATCTGCCTAGGTTTATGGTTAGGGTTCAGCCTAGGGCTAGGATTTTTTGAACCAGGAAGCCCTGAGTTCCAGGCTTACTGTAGCTGCCAAAGGCATCCCAAAGGGAGCGCAGAAGTGCCAGAACATGGCTGCTTTCACAGCTTTTTCCTAAGGAAGAACCCTAATACCCGGCTGATTTACCTTCCTAGGGTTACTGTTAGGCTTGGGCCAAGGACTTTTAAAACCAGGAAGCCCTGTGCTCCAGGCACACTGCAGCTGTTCAAGGCATCCCAACGGGAGTGCAAAAGTGACACAACTTGGCTGCCTCCACTGCTATTTCCATGAGACCATCCTGAACCATAGGCTGATTTTCCTTCCTAGCGTTGAGGTTTGAGTTAGGCCTAGGGTTAGAGATTTTTAACCAGAAAGCTCTGAGTTCCAAGAACACAGCAGCTGCGAAGGACTACCCAAGAAGAGCACAAAAGTACCACAACATGCCTGCCTCCACAGCTATTTCCTTGGGGACATCCCTAATTCCTGGCTGATTTGCCTTTCTCGTCGTCGGGTTGGGGTTAGGTAGGCCTTGTGCTAGGATTTTTAAAATCAGGAAGCCCAGACCTCCAGGCACACTGGAGCTGTGAAAGGCATCCAAAAGGGAGTGCAAATGTGCCAGAACATGGCTGCTTTCACAGCTTTTTCCTTAGGAAGAACCCTAATACCCGGCTGATTTACCTTCCTAGGGTTACTGTTAGGCTTGGGCCAAGGACTTTTAAAACCAGGAAGCCCTGTGCTCCAGGCACACTGCAGCTGTTCAAGGCATCCCAACGGGAGTGCAAAAGTGACACAACTTGGCTGCCTCCTCTGCTATTTCCATGAGACCATCCCCAACCATAGGCTGATTTTCCTTCCTAGCGTTGAGGTTTGAGTTAGGCCTAGGATTAGTGTTCTTTTAACCTGAAAGCCCTGAGTTCCAAGAACACAGCAGCTGCGAAGGACTACCCAAGAAGAGCACAAAAGTACCACAACATGCCTGCCTCCACAGCTATTTCCTTGGGGACATCCCTAATTCCTGGCTGATTTGCCTTTCTCGTCGTCGGGTTGGGGTTAGGTAGGCCTTGTGCTAGGATTTTTAAAATCAGGAAGCCCAGAACTCCAGGCACACTGGAGCTGTGAAAGGCATCCAAAAGGGAGTGCAAAAGTGCCACAACATGGCTGCTTTCACAGCTTTTTCCTTAGGAAGAAGCCTAATACCCGGCTGATTTACCTTCCTAGGGTTACTGTTAGGCTTGGGCCAAGGACTTTTAAAACCAGGAAGCCCTGTGCTCCAGGCACACTGCAGCTGTTCAAGGCATCCCAACGGGAGTGCAAAAGTGACACAACTTGGCTGCCTCCACTGCTATTTCCATGAGACCATCCCCAACCATAGGCTGATTTTCATTCCTAGCGTTGAGGTTTGAGTTAGGCCTAGGGTTACTGTACTTTTAACCTGAAAGCCCTGAGTTCCAAGAACACAGCAGCTGCGAAGGACTACCCAAGAAGAGCACAAAAGTACCACAACATGCCTGCCTCCACAGCTATTTCCTTGGGGACATCCCTAATTCCTGGCTGATTTGCCTTTCTCGTCGTCGGGTTGGGGTTAGGTAGGCCTTGTGCTAGGATTTTTAAAATCAGGAAGCCCAGACCTCCAGGCACACTGGAGCTGTGAAAGGCATCCAAAAGGGAGTGCAAAAGTGCCACAACATGGCTGCTTTCACAGCTTTTTCCTTAGGAAGAACCCTAATACCCGGCTGATTTACCTTCCTAGGGTTACTGTTAGGCTTGGGCCAAGGACTTTGAAAACCAGGAAGCCCTGTGCTCCAGGCACACTGCAGCTGTTCAAGGCATCCCAACGGGAGTGCAAAAGTGACACAACTTGGCTGCCTCCTCTGCTATTTCCATGAGACCATCCCCAACCATAGGCTGATTTTCCTTCCTAGCGTTGAGGTTTGAGTTAGGCCTAGGGTTAGTGTTCTTTTAACCTGAAAGCCCTGAGTTCCAAGAACACAGCAGCTGCGAAGGACTACCCAAGAAGAGCACAAAAGTACCACAACATGCCTGCCTCCACAGCTATTTCCTTGGGGACATCCCTAATTCCTGGCTGATTTGCCTTTCTCGTCGTCGGGTTGGGGTTAGGTAGGCCTTGTGCTAGGATTTTTAAAATCAGGAAGCCCAGACCTCCAGGCACACTGGAGCTGTGAAAGGCATCCAAAAGGGAGTGCAAAAGTGCCACAACATGGCTGCTTTCACAGCTTTTTCCTTAGGAAGAAGCCTAATACCCGGCTGATTTACCTTCCTAGGGTTACTGTTAGGCTTGGGCCAAGGACTTTTAAAACCAGGAAGCCCTGTGCTCCAGGCACACTGCAGCTGTTCAAGGCATCCCAACGGGAGTGCAAAAGTGACACAACTTGGCTGCCTCCACTGCTATTTCCATGAGACCATCCCCAACCATAGGCTGATTTTCCTTCCTAGCGTTGAGGTTTGAGTTAGGCCTAGGGTTAGAGATTTTTAACCAGAAAGCTCTGAGTTCCAAGAACACAGCAGCTGCGAAGGACTACCCAAGAAGAGCACAAAAGTACCACAACATGCCTGCCTCCACAGCTATTTCCTTGGGGACATCCCTAATTCCTGGCTGATTTGCCTTTCTCGTCGTCGGGTTGGGGTTAGGTAGGCCTTGTGCTAGGATTTTTAAAATCAGGAAGCCCAGACCTCCAGGCACACTGGAGCTGTGAAAGGCATCCCAAAGGGAGTGCAAAAGTGCCACAACATGGCTGCTTTCACAGCTTTTTCCTTAGGAAGAACCCTAATACCCGGCTGATTTACCTTCCTAGGGTTACTGTTAGGCTTGGTAGGCTTGGGCCAAGGACTTTTAAAACCAGGAAGCCCTGTGCTCCAGGCACACTGCAGCTGTTCAAGGCATCCCAACGGGAGTGCAAAAGTGACACAACTTGGCTGCCTCCTCTGCTATTTCCATGAGACCATCCCGAACCATAGGCTGATTTTCCTTCCTAGCGTTGAGGTTTGAGTTAGGCCTAGGGTTAGTGTTCTTTTAACCTGAAAGCCCTGAGTTCCAAGAACACAGCAGCTGCGAAGGACTACCCAAGAAGAGCACAAAAGTACCACAACATGCCTGCCTCCACAGCTATTTCCTTGGGGACATCCCTAATTCCTGGCTGATTTGCCTTTCTCGTCGTCGGGTTGGGGTTAGGTAGGCCTTGTGCTAGGATTTTTAAAATCAGGAAGCCCAGAACTCCAGGCACACTGGAGCTGTGAAAGGCATCCAAAAGGGAGTGCAAAAGTGTCACAACATGGCTGCTTTCACAGCTTCTTCCTTGGCACCATCACTATACCTAGGCTGATTTATCTGCCTAGGTTTATGGTTAGGGTTCAGCCTAGGGCTAGGATTTTTTGAACCAGGAAGCCCTGAGTTACAGGCTTACTGTAGCTGCCAAAGGCATCCCAAAGGGAGCGCAGAAGTGCCACAACATGGCTGCTTTCACAGCTTTTTCCTAAGGAAGAACCCTAATACCCGGCTGATTTACCTTCCTAGGGTTACTGTTAGGCTTGGGCCAAGGACTTTTAAAACCAGGAAGCCCTGTGCTCCAGGCACACTGCAGCTGTTCAAGGCATCCCAACGGGAGCGCAAAAGTGACACAACTTGGCTGCCTCCTCTGCTATTTCCATGAGACCATCCCCAACCATAGGCTGATTTTCCTTCCTAGCGTTGAGGTTTGAGTTAGGCCTAGGGTTAGAGTTTTTTAACCAGAAAGCCCTGAGTTCCAAGAACACAGCAGCTGCGAAGGACTACCCAAGAAGAGCACAAAAGTACCACAACATGCCTGCCTCCACAGCTATTTCCTTGGGGACATCCCTAATTCCTGGCTGATTTGCCTTTCTCGTCGTCAGGTTGGGGTTAGGTAGGCCTTGTGCTAGGATTTTTAAAATCAGGAAGCCCAGACCTCCAGGCACACTGGAGCTGTGAAAGGCATCCAAAAGGGAGTGCAAAAGTGCCACAACATGGCTGCTTTCACAGCTTTTTCCTTAGGAAGAACCCTAATACCCGGCTGAGTTACCTTCCTGGGGTTACTGTTAGGCTTGGGCCTAGGACTTTTAAAACCAGGAAGCCCTGTGCTCCAGGCACACTGCAGCTGTTCAAGGCATCCCAACGGGAGTGCAAAAGTGACACAACTTGGCTGCCTCCACTGCTATTTCCATGAGACCATCCCCAACCTTAGGCTGGTTTTCCTTCCTAGCATTGCGTTTTGAGTTAGGCCTATGGTTACTGTTCTTTTAACCTGAAAGCCCTGAGTTCCAAGAACACAGCAGCTGCGAAGGACTACCCAAGAAGAGCACAAAAGTACCACAACATGCCTGCCTCCACAGCTATTTCCTTGGGGACATCCCTAATTCCTGGCTGATTTGCCTTTCTCGTCGTCGGGTTGGGGTTAGGTAGGCCTTGTGCTAGGATTTTTAAAATCAGGAAGCCCAGACCTCCAGGCACACTGGAGCTGTGAAAGGCATCCCAAAGGGAGTGCAAAAGTGCCACAACATGGCTGCTTTCACAGCTTTTTCCTTAGGAAGAACCCTAATACCCGGCTGATTTACCTTCCTAGGGTTACTGTTAGGCTTGGGCCAAGGACTTTTAAAACCAGGAAGCCCTGTGCTCCAGGCACACTGCAGCTGTTCAAGGCATCCCAACGGGAGTGCAAAAGTGACACAACTTGGCTGCCTCCACTGCTATTTCCATGAGACCATCCCCAACCATAGGCTGATTTTCCTTCCTAGCGTTGAGGTTTGAGTTAGGCCTAGGGTTAGAGATTTTTAACCAGAAAGCTCTGAGTTCCAAGAACACAGCAGCTGCGAAGGACTACCCAAGAAGAGCACAAAAGTACCACAACATGCCTGCCTCCACAGCTATTTCCTTGGGGACATCCCTAATTCCTGGCTGATTTGCCTTTCTCGTCGTCGGGTTGGGGTTAGGTAGGCCTTGTGCTAGGATTTTTAAAATCAGGAAGCCCAGACCTCCAGGCACACTGGAGCTGTGAAAGGCATCCCAAAGGGAGTGCAAAAGTGCCACAACATGGCTGCTTTCACAGCTTTTTCCTTAGGAAGAACCCTAATACCCGGCTGATTTACCTTCCTAGGGTTACTGTTAGGCTTGGTAGGCTTGGGCCAAGGACTTTTAAAACCAGGAAGCCCTGTGCTCCAGGCACACTGCAGCTGTTCAAGGCATCCCAACGGGAGTGCAAAAGTGACACAACTTGGCTGCCTCCTCTGCTATTTCCATGAGACCATCCCGAACCATAGGCTGATTTTCCTTCCTAGCGTTGAGGTTTGAGTTAGGCCTAGGGTTAGTGTTCTTTTAACCTGAAAGCCCTGAGTTCCAAGAACACAGCAGCTGCGAAGGACTACCCAAGAAGAGCACAAAAGTACCACAACATGCCTGCCTCCACAGCTATTTCCTTGGGGACATCCCTAATTCCTGGCTGATTTGCCTTTCTCGTCGTCGGGTTGGGGTTAGGTAGGCCTTGTGCTAGGATTTTTAAAATCAGGAAGCC
This sequence comes from Melospiza georgiana, assembly GCF_028018845.1. NCBI lineage: Eukaryota > Metazoa > Chordata > Aves > Passeriformes > Passerellidae > Melospiza > Melospiza georgiana. The sequence continues at coordinate 9,961 of NC_080451.1, forward strand.
CAGAACTCCAGGCACACTGGAGCTGTGAAAGGCATCCAAAAGGGAGTGCAAAAGTGTCACAACATGGCTGCTTTCACAGCTTCTTCCTTGGCACCATCACTATACCTAGGCTGATTTATCTGCCTAGGTTTATGGTTAGGGTTCAGCCTAGGGCTAGGATTTTTTGAACCAGGAAGCCCTGAGTTACAGGCTTACTGTAGCTGCCAAAGGCATCCCAAAGGGAGCGCAGAAGTGCCACAACATGGCTGCTTTCACAGCTTTTTCCTAAGGAAGAACCCTAATACCCGGCTGATTTACCTTCCTAGGGTTACTGTTAGGCTTGGGCCAAGGACTTTTAAAACCAGGAAGCCCTGTGCTCCAGGCACACTGCAGCTGTTCAAGGCATCCCAACGGGAGCGCAAAAGTGACACAACTTGGCTGCCTCCTCTGCTATTTCCATGAGACCATCCCCAACCATAGGCTGATTTTCCTTCCTAGCGTTGAGGTTTGAGTTAGGCCTAGGGTTAGAGTTTTTTAACCAGAAAGCCCTGAGTTCCAAGAACACAGCAGCTGCGAAGGACTACCCAAGAAGAGCACAAAAGTACCACAACATGCCTGCCTCCACAGCTATTTCCTTGGGGACATCCCTAATTCCTGGCTGATTTGCCTTTCTCGTCGTCAGGTTGGGGTTAGGTAGGCCTTGTGCTAGGATTTTTAAAATCAGGAAGCCCAGACCTCCAGGCACACTGGAGCTGTGAAAGGCATCCAAAAGGGAGTGCAAAAGTGCCACAACATGGCTGCTTTCACAGCTTTTTCCTTAGGAAGAACCCTAATACCCGGCTGAGTTACCTTCCTGGGGTTACTGTTAGGCTTGGGCCTAGGACTTTTAAAACCAGGAAGCCCTGTGCTCCAGGCACACTGCAGCTGTTCAAGGCATCCCAACGGGAGTGCAAAAGTGACACAACTTGGCTGCCTCCACTGCTATTTCCATGAGACCATCCCCAACCTTAGGCTGGTTTTCCTTCCTAGCATTGCGTTTTGAGTTAGGCCTATGGTTACTGTTCTTTTAACCTGAAAGCCCTGAGTTCCAAGAACACAGCAGCTGCGAAGGACTACCCAAGAAGAGCACAAAAGTACCACAACATGCCTGCCTCCACAGCTATTTCCTTGGGGACATCCCTAATTCCTGGCTGATTTGCCTTTCTCGTCGTCGGGTTGGGGTTAGGTAGGCCTTGTGCTAGGATTTTTAAAATCAGGAAGCCCAGACCTCCAGGCACACTGGAGCTGTGAAAGGCATCCCAAAGGGAGTGCAAAAGTGCCACAACATGGCTGCTTTCACAGCTTTTTCCTTAGGAAGAACCCTAATACCCGGCTGATTTACCTTCCTAGGGTTACTGTTAGGCTTGGGCCAAGGACTTTTAAAACCAGGAAGCCCTGTGCTCCAGGCACACTGCAGCTGTTCAAGGCATCCCAACGGGAGTGCAAAAGTGACACAACTTGGCTGCCTCCTCTGCTATTTCCATGAGACCATCCCGAACCATAGGCTGATTTTCCTTCCTAGCGTTGAGGTTTGAGTTAGGCCTAGGGTTAGTGTTCTTTTAACCTGAAAGCCCTGAGTTCCAAGAACACAGCAGCTGCGAAGGACTACCCAAGAAGAGCACAAAAGTACCACAACATGCCTGCCTCCACAGCTATTTCCTTGGGGACATCCCTAATTCCTGGCTGATTTGCCTTTCTCGTCGTCGGGTTTGGGTTAGGTAGGCCTTGTGCTAGGATTTTTAAAATCAGGAAGCCCAGACCTCCAGGCACACTGGAGCTGTGAAAGGCATCCAAAAGGGAGTGCAAAAGTGCCACAACATGGCTGCTTTCACAGCTTTTTCCTTAGGAAGAAGCCTAATACCCGGCTGATTTACCTTCCTAGGGTTACTGTTAGGCTTGGGCCAAGGACTTTTAAAACCAGGAAGCCCTGTGCTCCAGGCACACTGCAGCTGTTCAAGGCATCCCAACGGGAGTGCAAAAGTGACACAACTTGGCTGCCTCCACTGCTATTTCCATGAGACCATCCCCAACCATAGGCTGATTTTCATTCCTAGCGTTGAGGTTTGAGTTAGGCCTATGGTTACTGTACTTTTAACCTGAAAGTCCTGAGTTCCAAGAACACAGCAGCTGCGAAGGACTACCCAAGAAGAGCACAAAAGTACCACAACATGCCTGCCTCCACAGCTATTTCCTTGGGGACATCCCTAATTCCTGGCTGATTTGCCTTTCTCGTCGTCGGGTTGGGGTTAGGTAGGCCTTGTGCTAGGATTTTTAAAATCAGGAAGCCCAGACCTCCAGGCACACTGGAGCTGTGAAAGGCATCCAAAAGGGAGTGCAAAAGTGCCACAACATGGCTGCTTTCACAGCTTTTTCCTTAGGAAGAACCCTAATACCCGGCTGATTTACCTTCCTAGGGTTACTGTTAGGCTTGGGCCAAGGACTTTTAAAACCAGGAAGCCCTGTGCTCCAGGCACACTGCAGCTGTTCAAGGCATCCCAACGGGAGTGCAAAAGTGACACAACTTGGCTGCCTCCTCTGCTATTTCCATGAGACCATCCCCAACCATAGGCTGATTTTCCTTCCTAGCGTTGAGGTTTGAGTTAGGCCTAGGGTTAGTGTTCTTTTAACCTGAAAGCCCTGAGTTCCAAGAACACAGCAGCTGCGAAGGACTACCCAAGAAGAGCACAAAAGTACCACAACATGCCTGCCTCCACAGCTATTTCCTTGGGGACATCCCTAATTCCTGGCTGATTTGCCTTTCTCGTCGTCGGGTTGGGGTTAGGTAGGCCTTGTGCTAGGATTTTTAAAATCAGGAAGCCCAGACCTCCAGGCACACTGGAGCTGTGAAAGGCATCCAAAAGGGAGTGCAAAAGTGCCACAACATGGCTGCTTTCACAGCTTTTTCCTTAGGAAGAACCCTAATACCCGGCTGATTTACCTTCCTAGGGTTACTGTTAGGCTTGGGCCAAGGACTTTTAAAACCAGGAAGCCCTGTGCTCCAGGCACACTGCAGCTGTTCAAGGCATCCCAACGGGAGTGCAAAAGTGACACAACTTGGCTGCCTCCTCTGCTATTTCCATGAGACCATCCCCAACCATAGGCTGATTTTCCTTCCTAGCGTTGAGGTTTGAGTTAGGCCTAGGGTTAGTGTTCTTTTAACCTGAAAGCCCTGAGTTCCAAGAACACAGCAGCTGCGAAGGACTACCCAAGAAGAGCACAAAAGTACCACAACATGCCTGCCTCCACAGCTATTTCCTTGGGGACATCCCTAATTCCTGGCTGATTTGCCTTTCTCGTCGTCGGGTTGGGGTTAGGTAGGCCTTGTGCTAGGATTTTTAAAATCAGGAAGCCCAGAACTCCAGGCACACTGGAGCTGTGAAAGGCATCCAAAAGGGAGTGCAAAAGTGTCACAACATGGCTGCTTTCACAGCTTCTTCCTTGGCACCATCACTATACCTAGGCTGATTTATCTGCCTAGGTTTATGGTTAGGGTTCAGCCTAGGGCTAGGATTTTTTGAACCAGGAAGCCCTGAGTTACAGGCTTACTGTAGCTGCCAAAGGCATCCCAAAGGGAGCGCAGAAGTGCCAGAACATGGCTGCTTTCACAGCTTTTTCCTAAGGAAGAACCCTAATACCCGGCTGATTTACCTTCCTAGGGTTACTGTTAGGCTTGGGCCAAGGACTTTTAAAACCAGGAAGCCCTGTGCTCCAGGCACACTGCAGCTGTTCAAGGCATCCCAACGGGAGCGCAAAAGTGACACAACTTGGCTGCCTCCTCTGCTATTTCCATGAGACCATCCCCAACCATAGGCTGATTTTCCTTCCTAGCGTTGAGGTTTGAGTTAGGCCTAGGGTTAGAGTTTTTTAACCAGAAAGCCCTGAGTTCCAAGAACACAGCAGCTGCGAAGGACTACCCAAGAAGAGCACAAAAGTACCACAACATGCCTGCCTCCACAGCTATTTCCTTGGGGACATCCCTAATTCCTGGCTGATTTGCCTTTCTCGTCGTCAGGTTGGGGTTAGGTAGGCCTTGTGCTAGGATTTTTAAAATCAGGAAGCCCAGACCTCCAGGCACACTGGAGCTGTGAAAGGCATCCAAAAGGGAGTGCAAAAGTGCCACAACATGGCTGCTTTCACAGCTTTTTCCTTAGGAAGAACCCTAATACCCGGCTGAGTTACCTTCCTGGGGTTACTGTTAGGCTTGGGCCTAGGACTTTTAAAACCAGGAAGCCCTGTGCTCCAGGCACACTGCAGCTGTTCAAGGCATCCCAACGGGAGTGCAAAAGTGACACAACTTGGCTGCCTCCACTGCTATTTCCATGAGACCATCCCCAACCTTAGGCTGGTTTTCCTTCCTAGCATTGCGTTTTGAGTTAGGCCTATGGTTACTGTTCTTTTAACCTGAAAGCCCTGAGTTCCAAGAACACAGCAGCTGCGAAGGACTACCCAAGAAGAGCACAAAAGTACCACCACATGCCTGCCTCCACAGCTATTTCCTTGGGGACATCCCTAATTCCTGGCTGATTTGCCTTTCTCGTCGTCGGGTTGGGGTTAGGTAGGCCTTGTGCTAGGATTTTTAAAATCAGGAAGCCCAGACCTCCAGGCACACTGGAGCTGTGAAAGGCATCCAAAAGGGAGTGCAAAAGTGCCACAACATGGCTGCTTTCACAGCTTTTTCCTTAGGAAGAACCCTAATACCCGGCTGAGTTACCTTCCTAGGGTTACTGTTAGGCTTGGGCCAAGGACTTTTAAAACCAGGAAGCCCTGTGCTCCAGGCACACTGCAGCTGTTCAAGGCATCCCAACGGGAGTGCAAAAGTGACACAACTTGGCTGCCTCCACTGCTATTTCCATGAGACCATCCCCAACCATAGGCTGATTTTCCTTCCTAGCGTTGAGGTTTGAGTTAGGCCTAGGGTTAGAGATTTTTAACCAGAAAGCTCTGAGTTCCAAGAACACAGCAGCTGCGAAGGACTACCCAAGAAGAGCACAAAAGTACCACAACATGCCTGCCTCCACAGCTATTTCCTTGGGGACATCCCTAATTCCTGGCTGATTTGCCTTTCTCGTCGTCGGGTTGGGGTTAGGTAGGCCTTGTGCTAGGATTTTTAAAATCAGGAAGCCCAGACCTCCAGGCACACTGGAGCTGTGAAAGGCATCCAAAAGGGAGTGCAAAAGTGCCACAACATGGCTGCTTTCACAGCTTTTTCCTTAGGAAGAACCCTAATACCCGGCTGATTTACCTTCCTAGGGTTACTGTTAGGCTTGGGCCAAGGACTTTTAAAACCAGGAAGCCCTGTGCTCCAGGCACACTGCAGCTGTTCAAGGCATCCCAACGGGAGTGCAAAAGTGACACAACTTGGATGCCTCCACTGCTATTTCCATGAGACCATCCCCAACCTTAGGCTGGTTTTCCTTCCTAGCATTGCGTTTTGAGTTAGGCCTATGGTTACTGTTCTTTTAACCTGAAAGCCCTGAGTTCCAAGAACACAGCAGCTGCGAAGGACTACCCAAGAAGAGCACAAAAGTACCACCACATGCCTGCCTCCACAGCTATTTCCTTGGGGACATCCCTAATTCCTGGCTGATTTGCCTTTCTCGTCGTCGGGTTGGGGTTAGGTAGGCCTTGTGCTAGGATTTTTAAAATCAGGAAGCCCAGACCTCCAGGCACACTGGAGCTGTGAAAGGCATCCAAAAGGGAGTGCAAAAGTGCCACAACATGGCTGCTTTCACAGCTTTTTCCTTGGCACCATCCCTATACCTAGGCTGATTTATCTGCCTAGGGTTAGGGTTAGGGTTCAGCCTAGGGCTAGGATTTTTTGAACCAGGAAGCCCTGAGTTCCAGGCTTACTGCAGCTGCCAAAGGCATCCCAAAGTGAGCTCAGAAATGCCACAACATGGCTACTTACACAGCTTTTTCCGTAGGAGGAACCCTCATACCCGGCTGATTTACCTTCGTAGGGTTTCTATTAGGCTTAGGCCTAGGACTTTAAAATCAGGAAGCCCAGACCTCCAGGCACACTGGAGCTGTGAAAGACATCCAAAAGGGAGTGCAAAAGTGCCACAACATGGCTGCTTTCACAGCTTTTTCCTTGGCACCATCCCTATACCTAGGCTGATTTATCTGCCTAGGGTTAGGGTTAGGGTTCAGCCTAGGGCTAGGATTTTTTGAACCAGGAAGCCCTGAGTTCCAGGCTTACTGTAGCTGCCAAAGGCATCCCAAAGGGAGCGCAGAAGTGCCACAACATGGCAGCTTTCACAGCTTTTTCCTTAGTAAGAACCCTAATACCCGGCTGATTTACCTTCCTAGGGTTACTGTTAGGCTTGGGCCAAGGACTTTTAAAACCAGGAAGCCCTGTGCTCCAGGCACACTGCAGCTGTTCAAGGCATCCCAACGGGAGTGCAAAAGTGACACAACTTGGCTGCCTCCACTGCTATTTCCATGAGACCATCCCCAACCATAGGCTGATTTTCATTCCTAGCGTTGAGGTTTGAGTTAGGCCTAGGGTTAGGGTTCTTTCAACCAGAAACCCCTGAGTTCCAAGAACACAGCAGCTGCGAAGGACTACCCAAGAAGAGCACAAAAGTACCACAACATGCCTGCCTCCACAGCTATTTCCTTGGGGACATCCCTAATTCCTGGCTGATTTGCCTTTCTCGTCGTCAGGTTGGGGTTAGGTAGGCCTTGTGCTTGGATTTTTAAAATCAGGAAGCCCAGACCTCCAGGCACACTGGAGCTGTGAAAGGCATCCAAAAGGGAGTGCAAAAGTGCCACAACATGGCTGCTTTCACAGCTTTTTCCTAAGGAAGAACCCTAATACCCGGCTGATTTACCTTCCTAGGGTTACTGTTAGGCTTGGGCCAAGGACTTTTAAAACCAGGAAGCCCTGTGCTCCAGGCACACTGCAGCTGTTCAAGGCATCCCAACGGGAGTGCAAAAGTGACACAACTTGGATGCCTCCACTGCTATTTCCATGAGACCATCCCCAACCTTAGGCTGGTTTTCCTTCCTAGCATTGCGTTTTGAGTTAGGCCTATGGTTACTGTTCTTTTAACCTGAAAGCCCTGAGTTCCAAGAACACAGCAGCTGCGAAGGACTACCCAAGAAGAGCACAAAAGTACCACCACATGCCTGCCTCCACAGCTATTTCCTTGGGGACATCCCTAATTCCTGGCTGATTTGCCTTTCTCGTCGTCGGGTTGGGGTTAGGTAGGCCTTGTGCTAGGATTTTTAAAATCAGGAAGCCCAGACCTCCAGGCACACTGGAGCTGTGAAAGGCATCCAAAAGGGAGTGCAAAAGTGCCACAACATGGCTGCTTTCACAGCTTTTTCCTTGGCACCATCCCTATACCTAGGCTGATTTATCTGCCTAGGGAAAGGGTTAGGGTTCAGCCTAGGGCTAGGATTTTTTGAACCAGGAAGCCCTGAGTTACAGGCTTACTGTAGCTGCCAAAGGCATCCCAAAGGGAGCGCAGAAGTGCCAGAACATGGCTGCTTTCACAGCTTTTTCCTAAGGAAGAACCCTAATACCCGGCTGATTTACCTTCCTAGGGTTACTGTTAGGCTTGGGCCAAGGACTTTTAAAACCAGGAAGCCCTGTGCTCCAGGCACACTGCAGCTGTTCAAGGCATCCCAACGGGAGTGCAAAAGTGACACAACTTGGCTGCCTCCTCTGCTATTTCCATGAGACCATCCCCAACCATAGGCTGATTTTCCTTCCTAGCGTTGAGGTTTGAGTTAGGCCTAGGGTTAGAGTTTTTTAACCAGAAAGCCCTGAGTTCCAAGAACACAGCAGCTGCAAAGGACTACCCAAGAAGAGCACAAAAGTACCACAACATGCCTGCCTCCACAGCTATTTCCTTGGGGACATCCCTAATTCCTGGCTGATTTGCCTTTCTCGTCGTCAGGTTGGGGTTAGGTAGGCCTTGTGCTAGGATTTTTAAAATCAGGAAGCCCAGACCTCCAGGCACACTGGAGCTGTGAAAGGCATCCAAAAGGGAGTGCAAAAGTGCCACAACATGGCTGCTTTCACAGCTTTTTCCTAAGGAAGAACCCTAATACCCGGCTGATTTACCTTCCTAGGGTTACTGTTAGGCTTGGGCCAAGGACTTTTAAAACCAGGAAGCCCTGTGCTCCAGGCACACTGCAGCTGTTCAAGGCATCCCAACGGGAGTGCAAAAGTGACACAACTTGGATGCCTCCACTGCTATTTCCATGAGACCATCCCCAACCTTAGGCTGGTTTTCCTTCCTAGCATTGCGTTTTGAGTTAGGCCTATGGTTACTGTTCTTTTAACCTGAAAGCCCTGGGTTCCAAGAACACAGCAGCTGCGAAGGACTACCCAAGAAGAGCACAAAAGTACCACCACATGCCTGCCTCCACAGCTATTTCCTTGGGGACATCCCTAATTCCTGGCTGATTTGCCTTTCTCGTCGTCGGGTTGGGGTTAGGTAGGCCTTGTGCTAGGATTTTTAAAATCAGGAAGCCCAGACCTCCAGGCACACTGGAGCTGTGAAAGGCATCCAAAAGGGAGTGCAAAAGTGCCACAACATGGCTGCTTTCACAGCTTTTTCCTTGGCACCATCCCTATACCTAGGCTGATTTATCTGCCTAGGGTTAGGGTTAGGGTTCAGCCTAGGGCTAGGATTTTTTGAACCAGGAAGCCCTGAGTTCCAGGCTTACTGCAGCTGCCAAAGGCATCCCAAAGTGAGCTCAGAAATGCCACAACATGGCTACTTACACAGCTTTTTCCGTAGGAGGAACCCTCATACCCGGCTGATTTACCTTCGTAGGGTTTCTATTAGGCTAAGCCCTAGGACTTTAAAATCAGGAAGCCCAGACCTCCAGGCACACGGGAGCTGTGAAAGGCATCCAAAAGGGAGTGCAAAAGTGCCACAACATGGCTGCTTTCACAGCTTTTTCCTTTGCACCATCCCTATACCTAGGCTGATTTATCTGCCTAGGGTTAGGGTTAGGGTTCAGCCTAGGGCTAGGATTTTTTGAACCAGGAAGTCCTGAGTTCCAGGCTTACTGTAGCTGCCAAAGGCATCCCAAAGGGAGCGCAGAAGTGCCACAACATGGCAGCTTTCACAGCTTTTTCCTTAGTAACAACCCTAATACCCGGCTGATTTACCTTCCTAGGGTTACTGTTAGGCTTAGGCCTAGGACTTTTAAAACCAGGAAGCCCTGTGCTCCAGGCACACTGCAGCGCTTCAAGGCATCACAAGGGGAGCGCAAAAGTGACACAACTTGGCTGCCTCCACTGCTATTTCCATGAGACCATCCCCAACCATAGGCTGATTTTCCTTCCTAGCGTTGAGGTTTGAGTTAGGACTAGGGTTTGTGTTCTTTTAACCTGAAAGCCCTGAGTTCCAAGAACACAGCAGCTGCGAAGGACTACCCAAGAAGTGCACAAAAGTACCACAACATGCCTGCCTCCACAGCTATTTCCTTGGGGACATCCCTAATTCCTGGCTGATTTGCCTTTCTCGTCGTCAGGTTGGGGTTAGGTAGGCCTTGTGCTTGGATTTTTAAAATCAGGAAGCCCAGACCTCCAGGCACACTGGAGCTGTGAAAGGCATCCAAAAGGGAGTGCAAAAGTGCCACAACATGGCTGCTTTCACAGCTTTTTCCTTAGGAAGAACCCTAATACCCGGCTGAGTTACCTTCCTGGGGTTACTGTTAGGCTTGGGCCTAGGACTTTTAAAACCAGGAAGCCCTGTGCTCCAGGCACACTGCAGCTGTTCAAGGCATCCCAACGGGAGTGCAAAAGTGACACAACTTGGCTGCCTCCACTGCTATTTCCATGAGACCATCCCCAACCTTAGGCTGGTTTTCCTTCCTAGCATTGCGTTTTGAGTTAGGCCTATGGTTACTGTTCTTTTAACCTGAAAGCCCTGAGTTCCAAGAACACAGCAGCTGCGAAGGACTACCCAAGAAGAGCACAAAAGTACCACCACATGCCTGCCTCCACAGCTATTTCCTTGGGGACATCCCTAATTCCTGGCTGATTTGCCTTTCTCGTCGTCGGGTTGGGGTTAGGTAGGCCTTGTGCTAGGATTTTTAAAATCAGGAAGCCCAGACCTCCAGGCACACTGGAGCTGTGAAAGGCATCCAAAAGGGAGTGCAAAAGTGCCACAACATGGCTGCTTTCACAGCTTTTTCCTTAGGAAGAACCCTAATACCCGGCTGATTTACCTTCCTAGGGTTACTGTTAGGCTTGGGCCAAGGACTTTTAAAACCAGGAAGCCCTGTGCTCCAGGCACACTGCAGCTGTTCAAGGCATCCCAACGGGAGTGCAAAAGTGACACAACTTGGCTGCCTCCACTGCTATTTCCATGAGACCATCCCCAACCATAGGCTGATTTTCCTTCCTAGCGTTGAGGTTTGAGTTAGGCCTAGGGTTAGAGATTTTTAACCAGAAAGCTCTGAGTTCCAAGAACACAGCAGCTGCGAAGGACTACCCAAGAAGAGCACAAAAGTACCACAACATGCCTGCCTCCACAGCTATTTCCTTGGGGACATCCCTAATTCCTGGCTGATTTGCCTTTCTCGTCGTCGGGTTGGGGTTAGGTAGGCCTTGTGCTAGGATTTTTAAAATCAGGAAGCCCAGACCTCCAGGCACACTGGAGCTGTGAAAGGCATCCAAAAGGGAGTGCAAAAGTGCCACAACATGGCTGCTTTCACAGCTTTTTCCTTAGGAAGAACCCTAATACCCGGCTGATTTACCTTCCTAGGGTTACTGTTAGGCTTGGGCCAAGGACTTTTAAAACCAGGAAGCCCTGTGCTCCAGGCACACTGCAGCTGTTCAAGGCATCCCAACGGGAGTGCAAAAGTGACACAACTTGGCTGCCTCCACTGCTATTTCCATGAGACCATCCCCAACCATAGGCTGATTTTCATTCCTAGCGTTGAGGTTTGAGTTAGGCCTAGGGTTAGGGTTCTTTCAACCAGAAAGCCCTGAGTTCCAAGAACACAGCAGCTGCGAAGGACTACCCAAGAAGAGCACAAAAGTACCACAACATGCCTGCCTCCACAGCTATTTCCTTGGGGACATCCCTAATTCCTGGCTGATTTGCCTTTCTCGTCGTCGGGTTGGGGTTAGGTAGGCCTTGTGCTAGGATTTTTAAAATCAGGAAGCCCAGAACTCCAGGCACACTGGAGCTGTGAAAGGCATCCAAAAGGGAGTGCAAAAGTGTCACAACATGGCTGCTTTCACAGCTTCTTCCTTGGCACCATCAGTATACCTAGGCTGATTTATCTGCCTAGGTTTATGGTTAGGGCTCAGCCTAGGGCTAGGATTTTTTGAACCAGGAAGCCCTGTGTTCCAGGCTTACTGTAGCTGCCAAAGGCATCCCAAAGGGAGCGCAGAAGTGCCAGAACATGGCTGCTTTCACAGCTTTTTCCTAAGGAAGGACCCTAATACCTGGCTGATTTACCTTCCTAGGGTTACTGTTAGGCTTGGGCAAAGGACTTTTAAAACCAGGAAGCCCTGTGCTCCAGGCACACTGCAGCTGTTCAAGGCATCCCAAGGGGAGCGCAAAAGTGGCACAACTTGGCTGCCTCCACTGCTATTTCCATGAGACCATCCCCAACCTTAGGCTGGTTTTCCTTCCTAGCGTTGAGTTTTGAGTTAGGCCTATGGTTACTGTTCTTTTAACCTGAAAGCCCTGAGTTCCAAGAATACAGCAGCTGCGAAGGACTACCCAAGAAGAGCACAAAAGTACCACAACATGCCTGCCTCCACAGCTATTTCCTTGGGGACATCCCTAATTCCTGGCTGATTTGCCTTTCTCGTCGTCGGGTTGGGGTTAGGTAGGCCTTGTGCTTGGATTTTTAAAATCAGGAAGCCCAGACCTCCAGGCACACTGGAGCTGTGAAAGGCATCCCAAAGGGAGTGCAAAAGTGCCACAACATGGCTGCTTTCACAGCTTTTTCCTTAGGAAGAACCCTAATACCCGGCTGATTTACCTTCCTAGGGTTACTGTTAGGCTTGGGCCAAGGACTTTTAAAACCAGGAAGCCCTGTGCTCCAGGCACACTGCAGCTGTTCAAGGCATCCCAACGGGAGTGCAAAAGTGACACAACTTGGCTGCCTCCTCTGCTTTTTCCATGAGACCATCCCCAACCATAGGCTGATTTTCCTTCCTAGCGTTGAGGTTTGAGTTAGGCCTAGGGTTAGTGTTCTTTTAACCTGAAAGCCCTGAGTTCCAAGAACACAGCAGCTGCGAAGGACTACCCAAGAAGAGCACAAAAGTACCACAACATGCCTGCCTCCACAGCTATTTCCTTGGGGACATCCCTAATTCCTGGCTGATTTGCCTTTCTCGTCGTCGGGTTGGGGTTAGGTAGGCCTCGTGCTTGGATTTTTAAAATCAGGAAGCCCAGACCTCCAGGCACACTGGAGCTGTGAAAGGCATCCAAAAGGGAGTGCAAAAGTGCCACAACATGGCTGCTTTCACAGCTTTTTCCTTAGGAAGAACCCTAATACCCGGCTGATTTACCTTCCTAGGGTTACTGTTAGGCTTGGGCCAAGGACTTTTAAAACCAGGAAGCCCTGTGCTCCAGGCACACTGCAGCTGTTCAAGGCATCCCAACGGGAGTGCAAAAGTGACACAACGTGGCTGCCTCCTCTGCTTTTTCCATGAGACCATCCCCAACCATAGGCTGATTTTCCTTCCTAGCGTTGAGGTTTGAGTTAGGCCTAGGGTTAGTGTTCTTTTAACCTGAAAGCCCTGAGTTCCAAGAACACAGCAGCTGCGAAGGACTACCCAAGAAGAGCACAAAAGTACCACAACATGCCTGCCTCCACAGCTATTTCCTTGGGGACATCCCTAATTCCTGGCTGATTTGCCTTTCTCGTCGTCGGGTTGGGGTTAGGTAGGCCTTGTGCTAGGATTTTTAAAATCAGGAAGCCCAGACCTCCAGGCACACTGGAGCTGTGAAAGGCATCCCAAAGGGAGTGCAAAAGTGCCACAACATGGCTGCTTTCACAGCTTTTTCCTTAGGAAGAACCCTAATACCCGGCTGATTTACCTTCCTAGGGTTACTGTTAGGCTTGGGCCAAGGACTTTTAAAACCAGGAAGCCCTGTGCTCCAGGCACACTGCAGCTGTTCAAGGCATCCCAACGGGAGTGCAAAAGTGACACAACTTGGCTGCCTCCACTGCTATTTCCATGAGACCATCCCCAACCATAGGCTGATTTTCCTTCCTAGCGTTGAGGTTTGAGTTAGGCCTAGGGTTAGGGTTCTTTCAACCAGAAAGCTCTGAGTCCCAAGAACACAGCAGCTGCGAAGGACTACCCAAGAAGAGCACAAAAGTACCACAACATGCCTGCCTCCACAGCTATTTCCTTGGGGACATCCCTAATTCCTGGCTGATTTGCCTTTCTCGTCGTCAGGTTGGGGTTAGGTAGGCCTTGTGCTTGGATTTTTAAAATCAGGAAGCCCAGACCTCCAGGCACACTGGAGCTGTGAAAGGCATCCAAAAGGGAGTGCAAAAGTGCCACAACATGGCTGCTTTCACAGCTTTTTCCTTAGGAAGAACCCTAATACCCGGCTGATTTACCTTCCTAGGGTTACTGTTAGGCTTGGGCCAAGGACTTTTAAAACCAGGAAGCCCTGTGCTCCAGGCACACTGCAGCTGTTCAAGGCATCCCAACGGGAGTGCAAAAGTGACACAACTTGGATGCCTCCACTGCTATTTCCATGAGACCATCCCCAACCTTAGGCTGGTTTTCCTTCCTAGCATTGCGTTTTGAGTTAGGCCTATGGTTACTGTTCTTTTAACCTGAAAGCCCTGAGTTCCAAGAACACAGCAGCTGCGAAGGACTACCCAAGAAGAGCACAAAAGTACCACCACATGCCTGCCTCCACAGCTATTTCCTTGGGGACATCCCTAATTCCTGGCTGATTTGCCTTTCTCGTCGTCGGGTTGGGGTTAGGTAGGCCTTGTGCTAGGATTTTTAAAATCAGGAAGCCCAGACCTCCAGGCACACTGGAGCTGTGAAAGGCATCCAAAAGGGAGTGCAAAAGTGCCACAACATGGCTGCTTTCACAGCTTTTTCCTTGGCACCATCCCTATACCTAGGCTGATTTATCTGCCTAGGGTTAGGGTTAGGGTTCAGCCTAGGGCTAGGATTTTTTGAACCAGGAAGCCCTGAGTTCCAGGCTTACTGCAGCTGCCAAAGGCATCCCAAAGTGAGCTCAGAAATGCCACAACATGGCTACTTACACAGCTTTTTCCGTAGGAGGAACCCTCATACCCGGCTGATTTACCTTCGTAGGGTTTCTATTAGGCTTAGGCCTAGGACTTTAAAATCAGGAAGCCCAGACCTCCAGGCACACTGGAGCTGTGAAAGACATCCAAAAGGGAGTGCAAAAGTGCCACAACATGGCTGCTTTCACAGCTTTTTCCTTGGCACCATCCCTATACCTAGGCTGATTTATCTGCCTAGGGTTAGGGTTAGGGTTCAGCCTAGGGCTAGGATTTTTTGAACCAGGAAGCCCTGAGTTCCAGGCTTACTGTAGCTGCCAAAGGCATCCCAAAGGGAGCGCAGAAGTGCCACAACATGGCAGCTTTCACAGCTTTTTCCTTAGTAAGAACCCTAATACCCGGCTGATTTACCTTCCTAGGGTTACTGTTAGGCTTGGGCCAAGGACTTTTAAAACCAGGAAGCCCTGTGCTCCAGGCACACTGCAGCTGTTCAAGGCATCCCAACGGGAGTGCAAAAGTGACACAACTTGGCTGCCTCCACTGCTATTTCCATGAGACCATCCCCAACCATAGGCTGATTTTCATTCCTAGCGTTGAGGTTTGAGTTAGGCCTAGGGTTAGGGTTCTTTCAACCAGAAACCCCTGAGTTCCAAGAACACAGCAGCTGCGAAGGACTACCCAAGAAGAGCACAAAAGTACCACAACATGCCTGCCTCCACAGCTATTTCCTTGGGGACATCCCTAATTCCTGGCTGATTTGCCTTTCTCGTCGTCAGGTTGGGGTTAGGTAGGCCTTGTGCTTGGATTTTTAAAATCAGGAAGCCCAGACCTCCAGGCACACTGGAGCTGTGAAAGGCATCCAAAAGGGAGTGCAAAAGTGCCACAACATGGCTGCTTTCACAGCTTTTTCCTAAGGAAGAACCCTAATACCCGGCTGATTTACCTTCCTAGGGTTACTGTTAGGCTTGGGCCAAGGACTTTTAAAACCAGGAAGCCCTGTGCTCCAGGCACACTGCAGCTGTTCAAGGCATCCCAACGGGAGTGCAAAAGTGACACAACTTGGATGCCTCCACTGCTATTTCCATGAGACCATCCCCAACCTTAGGCTGGTTTTCCTTCCTAGCATTGCGTTTTGAGTTAGGCCTATGGTTACTGTTCTTTTAACCTGAAAGCCCTGAGTTCCAAGAACACAGCAGCTGCGAAGGACTACCCAAGAAGAGCACAAAAGTACCACCACATGCCTGCCTCCACAGCTATTTCCTTGGGGACATCCCTAATTCCTGGCTGATTTGCCTTTCTCGTCGTCGGGTTGGGGTTAGGTAGGCCTTGTGCTAGGATTTTTAAAATCAGGAAGCCCAGACCTCCAGGCACACTGGAGCTGTGAAAGGCATCCAAAAGGGAGTGCAAAAGTGCCACAACATGGCTGCTTTCACAGCTTTTTCCTTGGCACCATCCCTATACCTAGGCTGATTTATCTGCCTAGGGTTAGGGTTAGGGTTCAGCCTAGGGCTAGGATTTTTTGAACCAGGAAGCCCTGAGTTCCAGGCTTACTGCAGCTGCCAAAGGCATCCCAAAGTGAGCTCAGAAATGCCACAACATGGCTACTTACACAGCTTTTTCCGTAGGAGGAACCCTCATACCCGGCTGATTTACCTTCGTAGGGTTTCTATTAGGCTTAGGCCTAGGACTTTAAAATCAGGAAGCCCAGACCTCCAGGCACACTGGAGCTGTGAAAGGCATCCAAAAGGGAGTGCAAAAGTGCCACAACATGGCTGCTTTCACAGCTTTTTCCTTGGCACCATCCCTATACCTAGGCTGATTTATCTGCCTAGGGTTAGGGTTAGGGTTCAGCCTAGGGCTAGGATTTTTTGAACCAGGAAGCCCTGAGTTCCAGGCTTACTGTAGCTGCCAAAGGCATCCCAAAGGGAGCGCAGAAGTGCCACAACATGGCAGCTTTCACAGCTTTTTCCTTAGTAAGAACCCTAATACCCGGCTGATTTACCTTCCTAGGGTTACTGTTAGGCTTAGGCCTAGGACTTTTAAAACCAGGAAGCCCTGTGCTCCAGGCACACTGCAGCGCTTCAAGGCATCACAAGGGGAGCGCAAAAGTAACACAACTTGGCTGCCTCCACTGCTATTTCCATGAGACCATCCCCAACCATAGGCTGATTTTCATTCCTAGCGTTGAGGTTTGAGTTAGGCCTAGGATTACTGTTCTTTTAACCTGAAAGCCCTGAGTTCCAAGAACACAGCAGCTGCGAAGGACTACCCAAGAAGAGCACAAAAGTACCACAACATGCCTGCCTCCACAGCTATTTCCTTGGGGACATCCCTAATTCCTGGCTGATTTGCCTTTCTCGTCGTCGGGTTGGGGTTAGGTAGGCCTTGTGCTAGGATTTTTAAAATCAGGAAGCCCAGACCTCCAGGCACACTGGAGCTGTGAAAGGCATCCAAAAGGGAGTGCAAAAGTGCCACAACATGGCTGCTTTCACAGCTTTTTCCTTAGGAAGAACCCTAATACCCGGCTGAGTTACCTTCCTGGGGTTACTGTTAGGCTTGGGCCTAGGACTTTTAAAACCAGGAAGCCCTGTGCTCCAGGCACACTGCAGCTGTTCAAGGCATCCCAACGGGAGTGCGAAAGTGACACAACTTGGCTGCCTCCACTGCTATTTCCATGAGACCATCCCCAACCATAGGCTGATTTTCCTTCCTAGCGTTGAGGTTTGAGTTAGGCCTAGGGTTTGTGTTCTTTTAACCTGAAAGCCCTGAGTTCCAAGAACACAGCAGCTGCGAAGGACTACCCAAGAAGAGCACAAAAGTACCACAACATGCCTGCCTCCACAGCTATTTCCTTGGGGACATCCCTAATTCCTGGCTGATTTGCCTTTCTCGTCGTCGGGTTGGGGTTAGGTAGGCCTTGTGCTAGGATTTTTAAAATCAGGAAGCCCAGACCTCCAGGCACACTGGAGCTGTGAAAGGCATCCCAAAGGGAGTGCAAAAGTGCCACAACATGGCTGCTTTCACAGCTTTTTCCTTAGGAAGAACCCTAATACCCGGCTGATTTACCTTCCTAGGGTTACTGTTAGGCTTGGGCCAAGGACTTTTAAAACCAGGAAGCCCTGTGCTCCAGGCACACTGCAGCTGTTCAAGGCATCCCAACGGGAGTGCAAAAGTGACACAACTTGGCTGCTTCCTCTGCTATTTCCATGAGACCATCCCCAACCATAGGCTGATTTTCCTTCCTAGCGTTGAGGTTTGAGTTAGGTCTAGGGTGAGTGTTCTTTTAACCTGAAAGCCCTGAGTTCCAAGAACACAGCAGCTGCGAAGGACTACCCAAGAAGAGCACAAAAGTACCACAACATGCCTGCCTCCACAGCTATTTCCTTGGGGACATCCCTAATTCCTGGCTGATTTGCCTTTCTCGTCGTCGGGTTGGGGTTAGGTAGGCCTTGTGCTAGGAATTTTAAAATCAGGAAGCCCAGAACTCCAGGCACACTGGAGCTGTGAAAGGCATCCAAAAGGGAGTGCAAAAGTGTCACAACATGGCTGCTTTCACAGCTTCTTCCTTGGCACCATCACTATACCTAGGCTGATTTATCTGCCTAGGTTTATGGTTAGGGTTCAGCCTAGGGCTAGGATTTTTTGAACCAGGAAGCCCTGAGTTACAGGCTTACTGTAGCTGCCAAAGGCATCCCAAAGGGAGCGCAGAAGTGCCAGAACATGGCTGCTTTCACAGCTTTTTCCTAAGGAAGAACCCTAATACCCGGCTGATTTACCTTCCTAGGGTTACTGTTAGGCTTGGGCCAAGGACTTTTAAAACCAGGAAGCCATGTGCTCCAGGCACACTGCAGCTGTTCAAGGCATCCCAACGGGAGTGCAAAAGTGACACAACTTGGCTGCCTCCTCTGCTATTTCCATGAGACCATCCCCAACCATAGGCTGATTTTCCTTCCTAGCGTTGAGGTTTGAGTTAGGCCTAGGGTTAGAGTTTTTTAACCAGAAAGCCCTGAGTTCCAAGAACACAGCAGCTGCGAAGGACTACCCAAGAAGAGCACAAAAGTACCACAACATGCCTGCCTCCACAGCTATTTCCTTGGGGACATCCCTAATTCCTGGCTGATTTGCCTTTCTCGTCGTCAGGTTGGGGTTAGGTAGGCCTTGTGCTAGGATTTTTAAAATCAGGAAGCCCAGACCTCCAGGCACACTGGAGCTGTGAAAGGCATCCAAAAGGGAGTGCAAAAGTGCCACAACATGGCTGCTTTCACAGCTTTTTCCTTGGCACCATCCCTATACCTAGGCTGATTTATCTGCCTAGGGTTAGGGTTAGGGTTCAGCCTAGGGCTAGGATTTTTTGAACCAGGAAGCCCTGAGTTCCAGGCTTACTGCAGCTGCCAAAGGCATCCCAAAGTGAGCTCAGAAATGCCACAACATGGCTACTTACACAGCTTTTTCCGTAGGAGGAACCCTCATACCCGGCTGATTTACCTTCGTAGGGTTTCTATTAGGCTTAGCCCTAGGACTTTAAAATCAGGAAGCCCAGACCTCCAGGCACACGGGAGCTGTGAAAGGCATCCAAAAGGGAGTGCAAAAGTGCCACAACATGGCTGCTTTCACAGCTTTTTCCTTTGCACCATCCCTATACCTAGGCTGATTTATCTGCCTAGGGTTAGGGTTAGGGTTCAGCCTAGGGCTAGGATTTTTTGAACCAGGAAGTCCTGTGTTCCAGGCTTACTGTAGCTGCCAAAGGCATCCCAAAAGGAGCGCAGAAGTGCCACAACATGGCAGCTTTCACAGCTTTTTCCTTAGTAACAACCCTAATACCCGGCTGATTTACCTTCCTAGGGTTACTGTTAGGCTTAGGCCTAGGACTTTTAAAACCAGGAAGCCCTGTGCTCCAGGCACACTGCAGCGCCTCAAGGCATCACAAGGGGAGCGCAAAAGTGACACAACTTGGCTGCCTCCACTGCTATTTCCATGAGACCATCCCCAACCATAGGCTGATTTTCCTTCCTAGCGTTGAGGTTTGAGTTAGGACTAGGGTTTGTGTTCTTTTAACCTGAAAGCCCTGAGTTCCAAGAACACAGCAGCTGCGAAGGACTACCCAAGAAGAGCACAAAAGTACCACCACATGCCTGCCTCCACAGCTATTTCCTTGGGGACATCCCTAATTCCTGGCTGATTTGCCTTTCTCGTCGTCGGGTTGGGGTTAGGTAGGCCTTGTGCTAGGATTTTTAAAATCAGGAAGCCCAGACCTCCAGGCACACTGGAGCTGTGAAAGGCATCCAAAAGGGAGTGCAAAAGTGCCACAACATGGCTGCTTTCACAGCTTTTTCCTTAGGAAGAACCCTAATACCCGGCTGAGTTACCTTCCTAGGGTTACTGTTAGGCTTGGGCCAAGGACTTTTAAAACCAGGAAGCCCTGTGCTCCAGGCACACTGCAGCTGTTCAAGGCATCCCAACGGGAGTGCAAAAGTGACACAACTTGGCTGCCTCCACTGCTATTTCCATGAGACCATCCCCAACCATAGGCTGATTTTCCTTCCTAGCGTTGAGGTTTGAGTTAGGCCTAGGGTTAGAGATTTTTAACCAGAAAGCTCTGAGTTCCAAGAACACAGCAGCTGCGAAGGACTACCCAAGAAGAGCACAAAAGTACCACAACATGCCTGC
This sequence comes from Melospiza georgiana, assembly GCF_028018845.1. Classification (NCBI taxonomy): domain Eukaryota; kingdom Metazoa; phylum Chordata; class Aves; order Passeriformes; family Passerellidae; genus Melospiza; species Melospiza georgiana. The sequence continues at coordinate 29,860 of NC_080451.1, forward strand.
CTCCACAGCTATTTCCTTGGGGACGTCCCTAATTCCTGGCTGATTTGCCTTTCTCGTCGTCGGGTTGGGGTTAGGTAGGCCTTGTGCTAGGATTTTTAAAATCAGGAAGCCCAGACCTCCAGGCACACTGGAGCTGTGAAAGGCATCCAAAAGGGAGTGCAAAAGTGCCACAACATGGCTGCTTTCACAGCTTTTTCCTTAGGAAGAACCCTAATACCCGGCTGATTTACCTTCCTAGGGTTACTGTTAGGCTTGGGCCAAGGACTTTTAAAACCAGGAAGCCCTGTGCTCCAGGCACACTGCAGCTGTTCAAGGCATCCCAACGGGAGTGCAAAAGTGACACAACTTGGCTGCCTCCACTGCTATTTCCATGAGACCATCCCCAACCATAGGCTGATTTTCATTCCTAGCGTTGAGGTTTGAGTTAGGCCTAGGGTTAGGGTTCTTTCAACCAGAAAGCCCTGAGTTCCAAGAACACAGCAGCTGCGAAGGACTACCCAAGAAGAGCACAAAAGTACCACAACATGCCTGCCTCCACAGCTATTTCCTTGGGGACATCCCTAATTCCTGGCTGATTTGCCTTTCTCGTCGTCGGGTTGGGGTTAGGTAGGCCTTGTGCTAGGATTTTTAAAATCAGGAAGCCCAGAACTCCAGGCACACTGGAGCTGTGAAAGGCATCCAAAAGGGAGTGCAAAAGTGTCACAACATGGCTGCTTTCACAGCTTCTTCCTTGGCACCATCAGTATACCTAGGCTGATTTATCTGCCTAGGTTTATGGTTAGGGTTCAGCCTAGGGCTAGGATTTTTTGAACCAGGAAGCCCTGTGTTCCAGGCTTACTGTAGCTGCCAAAGGCATCCCAAAGGGAGCGCAGAAGGGCCAGAACATGGCTGCTTTCACAGCTTTTTCCTAAGGAAGGACCCTAATACCTGGCTGATTTACCTTCCTAGGGTTACTGTTAGGCTTGGGCAAAGGACTTTTAAAACCAGGAAGCCCTGTGCTCCAGGCACACTGCAGCTGTTCAAGGCATCCCAAGGGGAGCGCAAAAGTGAGACAACTTGGCTGCCTCCACTGCTATTTCCATGAGACCATCCCCAACCTTAGGCTGGTTTTCCTTCCTAGCGTTGAGTTTTGAGTTAGGCCTATGGTTACTGTTCTTTTAACCTGAAAGCCCTGAGTTCCAAGAATACAGCAGCTGCGAAGGACTACCCAAGAAGAGCACAAAAGTACCACAACATGCCTGCCTCCACAGCTATTTCCTTGGGGACATCCCTAATTCCTGGCTGATTTGCCTTTCTCGTCGTCGGGTTGGGGTTAGGTAGGCCTTGTGCTTGGATTTTTAAAATCAGGAAGCCCAGACCTCCAGGCACACTGGAGCTGTGAAAGGCATCCCAAAGGGAGTGCAAAAGTGCCACAACATGGCTGCTTTCACAGCTTTTTCCTTAGGAAGAACCCTCATACCCGGCTGATTTACCTTCCTAGGGTTACTGTTAGGCTTGGGCCAAGGACTTTTAAAACCAGGAAGCCCTGTGCTCCAGGCACACTGCAGCTGTTCAAGGCATCCCAACGGGAGTGCAAAAGTGACACAACTTGGCTGCCTCCTCTGCTTTTTCCATGAGACCATCCCCAACCATAGGCTGATTTTCCTTCCTAGCGTTGAGGTTTGAGTTAGGCCTAGGGTTAGTGTTCTTTTAACCTGAAAGCCCTGAGTTCCAAGAACACAGCAGCTGCGAAGGACTACCCAAGAAGAGCACAAAAGTACCACAACATGCCTGCCTCCACAGCTATTTCCTTGGGGACATCCCTAATTCCTGGCTGATTTGCCTTTCTCGTCGTCGGGTTGGGGTTAGGTAGGCCTCGTGCTTGGATTTTTAAAATCAGGAAGCCCAGACCTCCAGGCACACTGGAGCTGTGAAAGGCATCCAAAAGGGAGTGCAAAAGTGCCACAACATGGCTGCTTTCACAGCTTTTTCCTTAGGAAGAACCCTAATACCCGGCTGATTTACCTTCCTAGGGTTACTGTTAGGCTTGGGCCAAGGACTTTTAAAACCAGGAAGCCCTGTGCTCCAGGCACACTGCAGCTGTTCAAGGCATCCCAACGGGAGTGCAAAAGTGACACAACTTGGCTGCCTCCTCTGCTTTTTCCATGAGACCATCCCCAACCATAGGCTGATTTTCCTTCCTAGCGTTGAGGTTTGAGTTAGGCCTAGGGTTAGTGTTCTTTTAACCTGAAAGCCCTGAGTTCCAAGAACACAGCAGCTGCGAAGGACTACCCAAGAAGAGCACAAAAGTACCACAACATGCCTGCCTCCACAGCTATTTCCTTGGGGACATCCCTAATTCCTGGCTGATTTGCCTTTCTCGTCGTCGGGTTGGGGTTAGGTAGGCCTTGTGCTAGGATTTTTAAAATCAGAAAGCCCAGACCTCCAGGCACACTGGAGCTGTGAAAGGCATCCAAAAGGGAGTGCAAAAGTGCCACAACATGGCTGCTTTCACAGCTTTTTCCTTAGGAAGAACCCTAATACCCGGCTGATTTACCTTCCTAGGGTTACTGTTAGGCTTGGGCCAAGGACTTTTAAAACCAGGAAGCCCTGTGCTCCAGGCACACTGCAGCTGTTCAAGGCATCCCAACGGGAGTGCAAAAGTGACACAACTTGGCTGCCTCCACTGCTATTTCCATGAGACCATCCCCAACCATAGGCTGATTTTCCTTCCTAGCGTTGAGGTTTGAGTTAGGCCTAGGGTTAGGGTTCTTTCAACCAGAAAGCTCTGAGTCCCAAGAACACAGCAGCTGCGAAGGACTACCCAAGAAGAGCACAAAAGTACCACAACATGCCTGCCTCCACAGCTATTTCCTTGGGGACATCCCTAATTCCTGGCTGATTTGCCTTTCTCGTCGTCAGGTTGGGGTTAGGTAGGCCTTGTGCTTGGATTTTTAAAATCAGGAAGCCCAGACCTCCAGGCACACTGGAGCTGTGAAAGGCATCCAAAAGGGAGTGCAAAAGTGCCACAACATGGCTGCTTTCACAGCTTTTTCCTTAGGAAGAACCCTAATACCCGGCTGATTTACCTTCCTAGGGTTACTGTTAGGCTTGGGCCAAGGACTTTGAAAACCAGGAAGCCCTGTGCTCCAGGCACACTGCAGCTGTTCAAGGCATCCCAACGGGAGTGCAAAAGTGACACAACTTGGATGCCTCCACTGCTATTTCCATGAGACCATCCCCAACCTTAGGCTGGTTTTCCTTCCTAGCATTGCGTTTTGAGTTAGGCCTATGGTTACTGTTCTTTTAACCTGAAAGCCCTGAGTTCCAAGAACACAGCAGCTGCGAAGGACTACCCAAGAAGAGCACAAAAGTACCACCACATGCCTGCCTCCACAGCTATTTCCTTGGGGACATCCCTAATTCCTGGCTGATTTGCCTTTCTCGTCGTCGGGTTGGGGTTAGGTAGGCCTTGTGCTAGGATTTTTAAAATCAGGAAGCCCAGACCTCCAGGCACACTGGAGCTGTGAAAGGCATCCAAAAGGGAGTGCAAAAGTGCCACAACATGGCTGCTTTCACAGCTTTTTCCTTGGCACCATCCCTATACCTAGGCTGATTTATCTGCCTAGGGTTAGGGTTAGGGTTCAGCCTAGGGCTAGGATTTTTTGAACCAGGAAGCCCTGAGTTCCAGGCTTACTGCAGCTGCCAAAGGCATCCCAAAGTGAGCTCAGAAATGCCACAACATGGCTACTTACACAGCTTTTTCCGTAGGAGGAACCCTCATACCCGGCTGATTTACCTTCGTAGGGTTTCTATTAGGCTTAGGCCTAGGACTTTAAAATCAGGAAGCCCAGACCTCCAGGCACACTGGAGCTGTGAAAGGCATCCAAAAGGGAGTGCAAAAGTGCCACAACATGGCTGCTTTCACAGCTTTTTCCTTGGCACCATCCCTATACCTAGGCTGATTTATCTGCCTAGGGTTAGGGTTAGGGTTCAGCCTAGGGCTAGGATTTTTTGAACCAGGAAGCCCTGAGTTCCAGGCTTACTGTAGCTGCCAAAGGCATCCCAAAGGGAGCGCAGAAGTGCCACAACATGGCAGCTTTCACAGCTTTTTCCTTAGTAAGAACCCTAATACCCGGCTGATTTACCTTCCTAGGGTTACTGTTAGGCTTAGGCCTAGGACTTTTAAAACCAGGAAGCCCTGTGCTCCAGGCACACTGCAGCGCTTCAAGGCATCACAAGGGGAGCGCAAAAGTAACACAACTTGGCTGCCTCCACTGCTATTTCCATGAGACCATCCCCAACCATAGGCTGATTTTCATTCCTAGCGTTGAGGTTTGAGTTAGGCCTAGGATTACTGTTCTTTTAACCTGAAAGCCCTGAGTTCCAAGAACACAGCAACTGCGAAGGACTACCCAAGAAGAGCACAAAAGTACCACAACATGCCTGCCTCCACAGCTATTTCCTTGGGGACATCCCTAATTCCTGGCTGATTTGCCTTTCTCGTCGTCGGGTTGGGGTTATGTAGGCCTTGTGCTAGGATTTTTAAAATCAGGAAGCCCAGACCTCCAGGCACACTGGAGCTGTGAAAGGCATCCAAAAGGGAGTGCAAAAGTGCCACAACATGGCTGCTTTCACAGCTTTTTCCTTAGGAAGAACCCTAATACCCGGCTGAGTTACCTTCCTGGGGTTACTGTTAGGCTTGGGCCTAGGACTTTTAAAACCAGGAAGCCCTGTGCTCCAGGCACACTGCAGCTGTTCAAGGCATCCCAACGGGAGTGCGAAAGTGACACAACTTGGCTGCCTCCTCTGCTATTTCCATGAGACCATCCCCAACCATAGGCTGATTTTCCTTCCTAGCGTTGAGGTTTGAGTTAGGCCTAGGGTTAGAGATTTTTAACCAGAAAGCTCTGAGTTCCAAGAACACAGCAGCTGCGAAGGACTACCCAAGAAGAGCACAAAAGTACCACAACATGCCTGCCTCCACAGCTATTTCCTTGGGGACATCCCTAATTCCTGGCTGATTTGCCTTTCTCGTCGTCGGGTTGGGGTTAGGTAGGCCTTGTGCTAGGATTTTTAAAATCAGGAAGCCCAGACCTCCAGGCACACTGGAGCTGTGAAAGGCATCCAAAAGGGAGTGCAAAAGTGCCACAACATGGCTGCTTTCACAGCTTTTTCCTTAGGAAGAACCCTAATACCCGGCTGATTTACCTTCCTAGGGTTACTGTTAGGCTTGGGCCAAGGACTTTTAAAACCAGGAAGCCCTGTGCTCCAGGCACACTGCAGCTGTTCAAGGCATCCCAACGGGAGTGCAAAAGTGACACAACTTGGCTGCCTCCACTGCTATTTCCATGAGACCATCCCCAACCATAGGCTGATTTTCATTCCTAGCGTTGAGGTTTGAGTTAGGCCTAGGGTTAGGGTTCTTTCAACCAGAAAGCCCTGAGTTCCAAGAACACAGCAGCTGCGAAGGACTACCCAAGAAGAGCACAAAAGTACCACAACATGCCTGCCTCCACAGCTATTTCCTTGGGGACATCCCTAATTCCTGGCTGATTTGCCTTTCTCGTCGTCAGGTTGGGGTTAGGTAGGCCTTGTGCTAGGATTTTTAAAATCAGGAAGCCCAGAACTCCAGGCACACTGGAGCTGTGAAAGGCATCCAAAAGGGAGTGCAAAAGTGTCACAACATGGCTGCTTTCACAGCTTCTTCCTTGGCACCATCAGTATAGCTAGGCTGATTTATCTGCCTAGGTTTATGGTTAGGGTTCAGCCTAGGGCTAGGATTTTTTGAACCAGGAAGCCCTGAGTTCCAGGCTTACTGAAGCTGCCAAAGGCATCCCAAAGGGAGCGCAGAAGTGCCAGAACATGGCTGCTTTCACAGCTTTTTCCTAAGGAAGGACCCTAATACCCAGCTGATTTACCTTCCTAGGGTTACTGTTAGGCTTGGGCAAAGGACTTTTAAAACCAGGAAGCCCTGTGCTCCAGGCACACTGCAGCTGTTCAAGGCATCCCAAGGGGAGCGCAAAAGTGACACAACTTGGCTGCCTCCACTGCTATTTCCATGAGACCATCCCCAACCATAGGCTGGTTTTCCTTCCTAGCGTTGAGTTTTGAGTTAGGCCTATGGTTACTGTTCTTTTAACCTGAAAGCCCTGAGTTCCAAGAACACAGCAGCTGCGAAGGACTACCCAAGAAGAGCACAAAAGTACCACCACATGCCTGCCTCCACAGCTATTTCCTTGGGGACATCCCTAATTCCTGGCTGATTTGCCTTTCTCGTCGTCGGGTTGGGGTTAGGTAGGCCTTGTGCTAGGATTTTTAAAATCAGGAAGCCCAGACCTCCAGGCACACTGGAGCTGTGAAAGGCATCCCAAAGGGAGTGCAAAAGTGCCACAACATGGCTGCTTTCACAGCTTTTTCCTTAGGAAGAAGCCTAATACCCGGCTGATTTACCTTCCTAGGGTTACTGTTAGGCTTGGGCCAAGGACTTTTAAAACCAGGAAGCCCTGTGCTCCAGGCACACTGCAGCTGTTCAAGGCATCCCAACGGGAGTGCAAAAGTGACACAACTTGGCTGCCTCCTCTGCTATTTCCATGAGACCATCCCCAACCATAGGCTGATTTTCCTTCCTAGCGTTGAGGTTTGAGTTAGGCCTAGGGTTAGTGTTCTTTTAACCTGAAAGCCCTGAGTTCCAAGAACACAGCAGCTGCGAAGGACTACCCAAGAAGAGCACAAAAGTACCACAACATGCCTGCCTCCACAGCTATTTCCTTGGGGACATCCCTAATTCCTGGCTGATTTGCCTTTCTCGTCGTCGGGTTGGGGTTAGGTAGGCCTGGTGCTAGGATTTTTAAAATCAGGAAGCCCAGACCTCCAGGCACACTGGAGCTGTGAAAGGCATCCAAAAGGGAGTGCAAAAGTGCCACAACATGGCTGCTTTCACAGCTTTTTCCTTAGGAAGAAGCCTAATATCCGGCTGATTTACCTTCCTAGGGTTACTGTTAGGCTTGGGCCAAGGACTTTGAAAACCAGGAAGCCCTGTGCTCCAGGCACACTGCAGCTGTTCAAGGCATCCCAACGGGAGTGCAAAAGTGACACAACTTGGCTGCCTCCACTGCTATTTCCATGAGACCATCCCCAACCATAGGCTGATTTTCATTCCTAGCGTTGAGGTTTGAGTTAGGCCTAGGGTTAGGGTTCTTTCAACCAGAAAGCCCTGAGTTCCAAGAACACAGCAGCTGCGAAGGACTACCCAAGAAGAGCACAAAAGTACCACAACATGCCTGCCTCCACAGCTATTTCCTTGGGGACATCCCTAATTCCTGGCTGATTTGCCTTTCTCGTCGTCGGGTTGGGGTTAGGTAGGCCTTGTGCTAGGATTTTTAAAATCAGGAAGCCCAGACCTCCAGGCACACTGGAGCTGTGAAAGGCATCCCAAAGGGAGTGCAAAAGTGCCACAACATGGCTGCTTTCACAGCTTTTTCCTTAGGAAGAACCCTAATACCCGGCTGATTTACCTTCCTAGGGTTACTGTTAGGCTTGGGCCAAGGACTTTTAAAACCAGGAAGCCCTGTGCTCCAGGCACACTGCAGCTGTTCAAGGCATCCCAACGGGAGTGCAAAAGTGACAGAACTTGGCTCCCTCCTCTGCTTTTTCCATGAGACCATCCCCAACCATAGGCTGATTTTCCTTCCTAGCGTTGAGGTTTGAGTTAGGCCTAGGGTTAGTGTTCTTTTAACCTGAAAGCCCTGAGTTCCAAGAACACAGCAGCTGCGAAGGACTACCCAAGAAGAGCACAAAAGTACCACAACATGCCTGCCTCCACAGCTATTTCCTTGGGGACATCCCTAATTCCTGGCTGATTTGCCTTTCTCGTCGTCGGGTTGGGGTTAGGTAGGCCTCGTGCTTGGATTTTTAAAATCAGGAAGCCCAGACCTCCAGGCACACTGGAGCTGTGAAAGGCATCCAAAAGGGAGTGCAAAAGTGCCACAACATGGCTGCTTTCACAGCTTTTTCCTTAGGAAGAACCCTAATACCCGGCTGATTTACCTTCCTAGGGTTACTGTTAGGCTTGGGCCAAGGACTTTTAAAACCAGGAAGCCCTGTGCTCCAGGCACACTGCAGCTGTTCAAGGCATCCCAACGGGAGTGCAAAAGTGACACAACTTGGCTGCCTCCTCTGCTTTTTCCATGAGACCATCCCCAACCATAGGCTGATTTTCCTTCCTAGCGTTGAGGTTTGAGTTAGGCCTAGGGTTAGTGTTCTTTTAACCTGAAAGCCCTGAGTTCCAAGAACACAGCAGCTGCGAAGGACTACCCAAGAAGAGCACAAAAGTACCACAACATGCCTGCCTCCACAGCTATTTCCTTGGGGACATCCCTAATTCCTGGCTGATTTGCCTTTCTCGTCGTCGGGTTGGGGTTAGGTAGGCCTTGCGCTAGGATTTTTAAAATCAGAAAGCCCAGACCTCCAGGCACACTGGAGCTGTGAAAGGCATCCAAAAGGGAGTGCAAAAGTGCCACAACATGGCTGCTTTCACAGCTTTTTCCTTAGGAAGAACCCTAATACCCGGCTGATTTACCTTCCTAGGGTTACTGTTAGGCTTGGGCCAAGGACTTTTAAAACCAGGAAGCCCTGTGCTCCAGGCACACTGCAGCTGTTCAAGGCATCCCAACGGGAGTGCAAAAGTGACACAACTTGGCTGCCTCCACTGCTATTTCCATGAGACCATCCCCAACCATAGGCTGATTTTCCTTCCTAGCGTTGAGGTTTGAGTTAGGCCTAGGGTTAGGGTTCTTTCAACCAGAAAGCTCTGAGTCCCAAGAACACAGCAGCTGCGAAGGACTACCCAAGAAGAGCACAAAAGTACCACAACATGCCTGCCTCCACAGCTATTTCCTTGGGGACATCCCTAATTCCTGGCTGATTTGCCTTTCTCGTCGTCAGGTTGGGGTTAGGTAGGCCTTGTGCTTGGATTTTTAAAATCAGGAAGCCCAGACCTCCAGGCACACTGGAGCTGTGAAAGGCATCCAAAAGGGAGTGCAAAAGTGCCACAACATGGCTGCTTTCACAGCTTTTTCCTTAGGAAGAACCCTAATACCCGGCTGATTTACCTTCCTAGGGTTACTGTTAGGCTTGGGCCAAGGACTTTTAAAACCAGGAAGCCCTGTGCTCCAGGCACACTGCAGCTGTTCAAGGCATCCCAACGGGAGTGCAAAAGTGACACAACTTGGATGCCTCCACTGCTATTTCCATGAGACCATCCCCAACCTTAGGCTGGTTTTCCTTCCTAGCATTGCGTTTTGAGTTAGGCCTATGGTTACTGTTCTTTTAACCTGAAAGCCCTGAGTTCCAAGAACACAGCAGCTGCGAAGGACTACCCAAGAAGAGCACAAAAGTACCACCACATGCCTGCCTCCACAGCTATTTCCTTGGGGACATCCCTAATTCCTGGCTGATTTGCCTTTCTCGTCGTCGGGTTGGGGTTAGGTAGGCCTTGTGCTAGGATTTTTAAAATCAGGAAGCCCAGACCTCCAGGCACACTGGAGCTGTGAAAGGCATCCAAAAGGGAGTGCAAAAGTGCCACAACATGGCTGCTTTCACAGCTTTTTCCTTGGCACCATCCCTATACCTAGGCTGATTTATCTGCCTAGGGTTAGGGTTAGGGTTCAGCCTAGGGCTAGGATTTTTTGAACCAGGAAGCCCTGAGTTCCAGGCTTACTGCAGCTGCCAAAGGCATCCCAAAGTGAGCTCAGAAATGCCACAACATGGCTACTTACACAGCTTTTTCCGTAGGAGGAACCCTCATACCCGGCTGATTTACCTTCGTAGGGTTTCTATTAGGCTTAGGCCTAGGACTTTAAAATCAGGAAGCCCAGACCTCCAGGCACACTGGAGCTGTGAAAGGCATCCAAAAGGGAGTGCAAAAGTGCCACAACATGGCTGCTTTCACAGCTTTTTCCTTGGCACCATCCCTATACCTAGGCTGATTTATCTGCCTAGGGTTAGGGTTAGGGTTCAGCCTAGGGCTAGGATTTTTTGAACCAGGAAGCCCTGAGTTCCAGGCTTACTGTAGCTGCCAAAGGCATCCCAAAGGGAGCGCAGAAGTGCCACAACATGGCAGCTTTCACAGCTTTTTCCTTAGTAAGAACCCTAATACCCGGCTGATTTACCTTCCTAGGGTTACTGTTAGGCTTAGGCCTAGGACTTTTAAAACCAGGAAGCCCTGTGCTCCAGGCACACTGCAGCGCTTCAAGGCATCACAAGGGGAGCGCAAAAGTAACACAACTTGGCTGCCTCCACTGCTATTTCCATGAGACCATCCCCAACCATAGGCTGATTTTCATTCCTAGCGTTGAGGTTTGAGTTAGGCCTAGGATTACTGTTCTTTTAACCTGAAAGCCCTGAGTTCCAAGAACACAGCAACTGCGAAGGACTACCCAAGAAGAGCACAAAAGTACCACAACATGCCTGCCTCCACAGCTATTTCCTTGGGGACATCCCTAATTCCTGGCTGATTTGCCTTTCTCGTCGTCGGGTTGGGGTTAGGTAGGCCTTGTGCTAGGATTTTTAAAATCAGGAAGCCCAGACCTCCAGGCACACTGGAGCTGTGAAAGGCATCCAAAAGGGAGTGCAAAAGTGCCACAACATGGCTGCTTTCACAGCTTTTTCCTTAGGAAGAACCCTAATACCCGGCTGAGTTACCTTCCTGGGGTTACTGTTAGGCTTGGGCCTAGGACTTTTAAAACCAGGAAGCCCTGTGCTCCAGGCACACTGCAGCTGTTCAAGGCATCCCAACGGGAGTGCGAAAGTGACACAAGTTGGCTGCCTCCTCTGCTATTTCCATGAGACCATCCCCAACCATAGGCTGATTTTCCTTCCTAGCGTTGAGGTTTGAGTTAGGCCTAGGGTTAGAGTTTTTTAACCAGAAACCCCTGAGTTCCAAGAACACAGCAGCTGCGAAGGACTACCCAAGAAGAGCACAAAAGTACCACAACATGCCTGCCTCCACAGCTATTTCCTTGGGGACATCCCTAATTCCTGGCTGATTTGCCTTTCTCGTCGTCGGGTTGGGGTTAGGTAGGCCTTGTGCTAGGATTTTTAAAATCAGGAAGCCCAGACCTCCAGGCACACTGGAGCTGTGAAAGGCATCCAAAAGGGAGTGCAAAAGTGCCACAACATGGCTGCTTTCACAGCTTTTTCCTTAGGAAGAACCCTAATACCCGGCTGATTTACCTTCCTAGGGTTACTGTTAGGCTTGGGCCAAGGACTTTTAAAACCAGGAAGCCCTGTGCTCCAGGCACACTGCAGCTGTTCAAGGCATCCCAACGGGAGTGCAAAAGTGACACAACTTGGCTGCCTCCACTGCTATTTCCATGAGACCATCCCCAACCATAGGCTGATTTTCCTTCCTAGCGTTGAGGTTTGAGTTAGGCCTAGGGTTAGAGATTTTTAACCAGAAAGCTCTGAGTTCCAAGAACACAGCAGCTGCGAAGGACTACCCAAGAAGAGCACAAAAGTACCACAACATGCCTGCCTCCACAGCTATTTCCTTGGGGACATCCCTAATTCCTGGCTGATTTGCCTTTCTCGTCGTCGGGTTGGGGTTAGGTAGGCCTTGTGCTAGGATTTTTAAAATCAGGAAGCCCAGACCTCCAGGCACACTGGAGCTGTGAAAGGCATCCAAAAGGGAGTGCAAAAGTGCCACAACATGGCTGCTTTCACAGCTTTTTCCTTAGGAAGAACCCTAATACCCGGCTGATTTACCTTCCTAGGGTTACTGTTAGGCTTGGGCCAAGGACTTTTAAAACCAGGAAGCCCTGTGCTCCAGGCACACTGCAGCTGTTCAAGGCATCCCAACGGGAGTGCAAAAGTGACACAACTTGGCTGCCTCCACTGCTATTTCCATGAGACCATCCCCAACCATAGGCTGATTTTCATTCCTAGCGTTGAGGTTTGAGTTAGGCCTAGGGTTAGGGTTCTTTCAACCAGAAAGCCCTGAGTTCCAAGAACACAGCAGCTGCGAAGGACTACCCAAGAAGAGCACAAAAGTACCACAACATGCCTGCCTCCACAGCTATTTCCTTGGGGACATCCCTAATTCCTGGCTGATTTGCCTTTCTCATCGTCAGGTTGGGGTTAGGTAGGCCTTGTGCTAGGATTTTTAAAATCAGGAAGCCCAGAACTCCAGGCACACTGGAGCTGTGAAAGGCATCCAAAAGGGAGTGCAAAAGTGTCACAACATGGCTGCTTTCACAGCTTCTTCCTTGGCACCATCAGTATAGCTAGGCTGATTTATCTGCCTAGGTTTATGGTTAGGGTTCAGCCTAGGGCTAGGATTTTTTGAACCAGGAAGCCCTGAGTTACAGGCTTACTGTAGCTGCCAAAGGCATCCCAAAGGGAGCGCAGAAGTGCCAGAACATGGCTGCTTTCACAGCTTTTTCCTAAGGAAGGACCCTAATACCCAGCTGATTTACCTTCCTAGGGTTACTGTTAGGCTTGGGCAAAGGACTTTTAAAACCAGGAAGCCCTGTGCTCCAGGCACACTGCAGCTGTTCAAGGCATCCCAAGGGGAGCGCAAAAGTGACACAACTTGGCTGCCTCCACTGCTATTTCCATGAGACCATCCCCAACCATAGGCTGGTTTTCCTTCCTAGCGTTGAGTTTTGAGTTAGGCCTATGGTTACTGTTCTTTTAACCTGAAAGCCCTGAGTTCCAAGAACACAGCAGCTGCGAAGGACTACCCAAGAAGAGCACAAAAGTACCACAACATGCCTGCCTCCACAGCTATTTCCTTGGGGACATCCCTAATTCCTGGCTGATTTGCCTTTCTCGTCGTCGGGTTGGGGTTAGGTAGGCCTTGTGCTAGGATTTTTAAAATCAGGAAGCCCAGACCTCCAGGCACACTGGAGCTGTGAAAGGCATCCCAAAGGGAGTGCAAAAGTGCCACAACATGGCTGCTTTCACAGCTTTTTCCTTAGGAAGAAGCCTAATACCCGGCTGATTTACCTTCCTAGGGTTACTGTTAGGCTTGGGCCAAGGACTTTTAAAACCAGGAAGCCCTGTGCTCCAGGCACACTGCAGCTGTTCAAGGCATCCCAACGGGAGTGCAAAAGTGACACAACTTGGCTGCCTCCTCTGCTATTTCCATGAGACCATCCCCAACCATAGGCTGATTTTCCTTCCTAGCGTTGAGGTTTGAGTTAGGCCTAGGGTTAGTGTTCTTTTAACCTGAAAGCCCTGAGTTCCAAGAACACAGCAGCTGCGAAGGACTACCCAAGAAGAGCACAAAAGTACCACAACATGCCTGCCTCCACAGCTATTTCCTTGGGGACATCCCTAATTCCTGGCTGATTTGCCTTTCTCGTCGTCGGGTTGGGGTTAGGTAGGCCTGGTGCTAGGATTTTTAAAATCAGGAAGCCCAGACCTCCAGGCACACTGGAGCTGTGAAAGGCATCCAAAAGGGAGTGCAAAAGTGCCACAACATGGCTGCTTTCACAGCTTTTTCCTTAGGAAGAAGCCTAATATCCGGCTGATTTACCTTCCTAGGGTTACTGTTAGGCTTGGGCCAAGGACTTTGAAAACCAGGAAGCCCTGTGCTCCAGGCACACTGCAGCTGTTCAAGGCATCCCAACGGGAGTGCAAAAGTGACACAACTTGGCTGCCTCCACTGCTATTTCCATGAGACCATCCCCAACCATAGGCTGATTTTCATTCCTAGCGTTGAGGTTTGAGTTAGGCCTAGGGTTAGGGTTCTTTCAACCAGAAAGCCCTGAGTTCCAAGAACACAGCAGCTGCGAAGGACTACCCAAGAAGAGCACAAAAGTACCACAACATGCCTGCCTCCACAGCTATTTCCTTGGGGACATCCCTAATTCCTGGCTGATTTGCCTTTCTCGTCGTCGGGTTGGGGTTAGGTAGGCCTTGTGCTAGGATTTTTAAAATCAGGAAGCCCAGACCTCCAGGCACACTGGAGCTGTGAAAGGCATCCCAAAGGGAGTGCAAAAGTGCCACAACATGGCTGCTTTCACAGCTTTTTCCTTAGGAAGAACCCTAATACCCGGCTGATTTACCTTCCTAGGGTTACTGTTAGGCTTGGGCCAAGGACTTTTAAAACCAGGAAGCCCTGTGCTCCAGGCACACTGCAGCTGTTCAAGGCATCCCAACGGGAGTGCAAAAGTGACACAACTTGGCTGCCTCCTCTGCTATTTCCATGAGACCATCCCGAACCATAGGCTGATTTTCCTTCCTAGCGTTGAGGTTTGAGTTAGGCCTAGGGTTAGTGTTCTTTTAACCTGAAAGCCCTGAGTTCCAAGAACACAGCAGCTGCGAAGGACTACCCAAGAAGAGCACAAAAGTACCACAACATGCCTGCCTCCACAGCTATTTCCTTGGGGACATCCCTAATTCCTGGCTGATTTGCCTTTCTCGTCGTCGGGTTGGGGTTAGGTAGGCCTTGTGCTAGGATTTTTAAAATCAGGAAGCCCAGACCTCCAGGCACACTGGAGCTGTGAAAGGCATCCAAAAGGGAGTGCAAAAGTGCCACAACATGGCTGCTTTCACAGCTTTTTCCTTAGGAAGAACCCTAATAGCCGGCTGATTTACCTTCCTAGGGTTACTGTTAGGCTTGGGCCAAGGACTTTTAAAACCAGGAAGCCCTGTGCTCCAGGCACACTGCAGCTGTTCAAGGCATCCCAACGGGAGTGCCAAAGTGACACAACTTGGCTGCCTCCACTGCTATTTCCATGAGACCATCCCCAACCATAGGCTGATTTTCCTTCCTAGCGTTGAGGTTTGAGTTAGGCCTAGGGTTAGAGATTTTTAACCAGAAAGCTCTGAGTTCCAAGAACACAGCAGCTGCGAAGGACTACCCAAGAAGAGCACAAAAGTACCACAACATGCCTGCCTCCACAGCTATTTCCTTGGGGACATCCCTAATTCCTGGCTGATTTGCCTTTCTCGTCGTCGGGTTGGGGTTAGGTAGGCCTTGTGCTAGGATTTTTAAAATCAGGAAGCCCAGACCTCCAGGCACACTGGAGCTGTGAAAGGCATCCCAAAGGGAGTGCAAAAGTGCCACAACATGGCTGCTTTCACAGCTTTTTCCTTAGGAAGAACCCTAATACCCGGCTGATTTACCTTCCTAGGGTTACTGTTAGGCTTGGGCCAAGGACTTTGAAAACCAGGAAGCCCTGTGCTCCAGGCACACTGCAGCTGTTCAAGGCATCCCAACTGGAGTGCAAAAGTGACACAACTTGGCTGCCACCACTGCTATTTCCATGAGACCATCCCCAACCATAGGCTGATTTTCATTCCTAGCGTTGAGGTTTGAGTTAGGCCTAGGGTTAGGGTTCTTTCAACCAGAAAGCCCTGAGTTCCAAGAACACAGCAGCTGCGAAGGACTACCCAAGAAGAGCACAAAAGTACCACAACATGCCTGCCTCCACAGCTATTTCCTTGGGGACATCCCTAATTCCTGGCTGATTTGCCTTTCTCGTCGTCGGGTTGGGGTTAGGTAGGCCTTGTGCTAGGATTTTTAAAATCAGGAAGCCCAGACCTCCAGGCACACTGGAGCTGTGAAAGGCATCCCAAAGGGAGTGCAAAAGTGCCACAACATGGCTGCTTTCACAGCTTTTTCCTTAGGAAGAACCCTAATACCCGGCTGATTTACCTTCCTAGGGTTACTGTTAGGCTTGGGCAAAGGACTTTTTAAACCAGGAAGCCCTGTGCTCCAGGCACACTGCAGCTGTTCAAGGCATCCCAACGGGAGTGCAAAAGTGACACAACTTGGCTGCCTCCTCTGCTATTTCCATGAGACCATCCCCAACCATAGGCTGATTTTCCTTCCTAGCGTTGAGGTTTGAGTTAGGCCTAGGGTTAGTGTTCTTTTAACCTGAAAGCCCTGAGTTCCAAGAACACAGCAGCTGCGAAGGACTACCCAAGAAGAGCACAAAAGTACCACAACATGCCTGCCTCCACAGCTATTTCCTTGGGGACATCCCTAATTCCTGGCTGATTTGCCTTTCTCGTCGTCGGGTTGGGGTTAGGTAGGCCTTGTGCTAGGATTTTTAAAATCAGGAAGCCCAGACCTCCAGGCACACTGGAGCTGTGAAAGGCATCCAAAAGGGAGTGCAAAAGTGCCACAACATGGCTGCTTTCACAGCTTTTTCCTTAGGAAGAACCCTAATACCCAGCTGATTTACCTTCCTAGGGTTACTGTTAGGCTTGGGCCAAGGACTTTGAAAACCAGGAAGCCCTGTGCTCCAGGCACACTGCAGCTGTTCAAGGCATCCCAACGGGAGTGCAAAAGTGACACAACTTGGCTGCCTCCACTGCTATTTCCATGAGACCATCCCCAACCATAGGCTGATTTTCATTCCTAGCGTTGAGGTTTGAGTTAGGCCTAGGGTTAGGGTTCTTTCAACCAGAAAGCCCTGAGTTCCAAGAACACAGCAGCTGCGAAGGACTACCCAAGAAGAGCACAAAAGTACCACAACATGCCTGCCTCCACAGCTATTTCCTTGGGGACATCCCTAATTCCTGGCTGATTTGCCTTTCTCGTCGTCGGGTTGGGGTTAGGTAGGCCTTGTGCTAGGATTTTTAAAATCAGGAAGCCCAGAACTCCAGGCACACTGGAGCTGTGAAAGGCATCCAAAAGGGAGTGCAAAAGTGTCACAACATGGCTGCTTTCACAGCTTCTTCCTTGGCACCATCACTATACCTAGGCTGATTTATCTGCCTAGGTTTATGTTTAGGGTTCAGCCTAGGGCTAGGATTTTTTGAACCAGGAAGCCCTGAGTTCCAGGCTTACTGTAGCTGCCAAAGGCATCCCAAAGGGAGCGCAGAAGTGCCAGAACATGGCTGCTTTCACAGCTTTTTCCTAAGGAAGGACCCTAATACCTGGCTGATTTACCTTCCTAGGGTTACTGTTAGGCTTGGGCAAAGGACTTTTAAAACCAGGAAGCCCTGTGCTCCAGGCACACTGCAGCTGTTCAAGGCATCCCAAGGGGAGCGCAAAAGTGACACAACTTGGCTGCCTCCACTGCTATTTCCATGAGACCATCCCCAACCTTAGGCTGGTTTTCCTTCCTAGCGTTGAGTTTTGAGTTAGGCCTATGGTTACTGTTCTTTTAACCTGAAAGCCCTGAGTTCCAAGAATACAGCAGCTGCGAAGGACTACCCAAGAAGAGCACAAAAGTACCACAACATGCCTGCCTCCACAGCTATTTCCTTGGGGACATCCCTAATTCCTGGCTGATTTGCCTTTCTCGTCGTCGGGTTGGGGTTAGGTAGGCCTTGTGCTAGGATTTTTAAAATCAGGAAGCCCAGACCTCCAGGCACACTGGAGCTGTGAAAGGCATCCCAAAGGGAGTGCAAAAGTGCCACAACATGGCTGCTTTCACAGCTTTTTCCTTAGGAAGAACCCTAATACCCGGCTGATTTACCTTCCTAGGGTTACTGTTAGGCTTGGGCCAAGGACTTGTAAAACCAGGAAGCCCTGTGCTCCAGGCACACTGCAGCTGTTCAAGGCATCCCAACGGGAGTGCAAAAGTGACACAACTTGGCTGCCTCCTCTGCTATTTCCATGAGACCATCCCGAACCATAGGCTGATTTTCCTTCCTAGCGTTGAGGTTTGAGTTAGGCCTAGGGTTAGTGTTCTTTTAACCTGAAAGCCCTGAGTTCCAAGAACACAGCAGCTGCGAAGGACTACCCAAGAAGAGCAAAAAAGTACCACAACATGCCTGCCTCCACAGCTATTTCCTTGGGGACATCCCTAATTCCTGGCTGATTTGCCTTTCTCGTCGTCGGGTTGGGGTTAGGTAGGCCTTGTGCTAGGATTTTTAAAATCAGGAAGCCCAGACCTCCAGGCACACTGGAGCTGTGAAAGGCATCCCAAAGGGAGTGCAAAAGTGCCACAACATGGCTGCTTTCACAGCTTTTTCCTTAGGAAGAACCCTAATACCCGGCTGATTTACCTTCCTAGGGTTACTGTTAGGCTTGGGCCAAGGACTTTTAAAACCAGGAAGCCCTGTGCTCCAGGCACACTGCAGCTGTTCAAGGCATCCCAACGGGAGTGCAAAAGTGACACAACTTGGCTGCCTCCACTGCTATTTCCATGAGACCATCCCCAACCATAGGCTGATTTTCCTTCCTAGCGTTGAGGTTTGAGTTAGGCCTAGGGTTAGAGATTTTTAACCAGAAAGCTCTGAGTTCCAAGAACACAGCAGCTGCGAAGGACTACCCAAGAAGAGCACAAAAGTACCACAACATGCCTGCCTCCACAGCTATTTCCTTGGGGACATCCCTAATTCCTGGCTGATTTGCCTTTCTCGTCGTCGGGTTGGGGTTAGGTAGGCCTTGTGCTAGGATTTTTAAAATCAGGAAGCCCAGACCTCCAGGCACACTGGAGCTGTGAAAGGCATCCCAAAGGGAGTGCAAAAGTGCCACAACATGGCTGCTTTCACAGCTTTTTCCTTAGGAAGAACCCTAATACCCGGCTGATTTACCTTCCTAGGGTTACTGTTAGGCTTGGGCCAAGGACTTTTAAAACCAGGAAGCCCTGTGCTCCAGGCACACTGCAGCTGTTCAAGGCATCCCAACGGGAGTGCAAAAGTGACACAACTTGGCTGCCTCCACTGCTATTTCCATGAGACCATCCCCAACCATAGGCTGATTTTCCTTCCTAGCGTTGAGGTTTGAGTTAGGCCTAGGGTTAGAGATTTTTAACCAGAAAGCTCTGAGTTCCAAGAACACAGCAGCTGCGAAGGACTACCCAAGAAGAGCACAAAAGTACCACAACATGCCTGCCTCCACAGCTATTTCCTTGGGGACATCCCTAATTCCTGGCTGATTTGCCTTTCTCGTCGTCGGGTTGGGGTTAGGTAGGCCTTGTGCTAGGATTTTTAAAATCAGGAAGCCCAGACCTCCAGGCACACTGGAGCTGTGAAAGGCATCCCAAAGGGAGTGCAAAAGTGCCACAACATGGCTGCTTTCACAGCTTTTTCCTTAGGAAGAACCCTAATACCCGGCTGATTTACCTTCCTAGGGTTACTGTTAGGCTTGGGCCAAGGACTTTTAAAACCAGGAAGCCCTGTGCTCCAGGCACACTGCAGCTGTTCAAGGCATCCCAACGGGAGTGCAAAAGTGACACAACTTGGCTGCCTCCACTGCTATTTCCATGAGACCATCCCCAACCATAGGCTGATTTTCATTTCTAGCGTTGAGGTTTGAGTTAGGCCTAGGGTTAGGGTTCTTTCAACCAGAAAGCCCTGAGTTCCAAGAACACAGCAGCTGTGAAGGACTACCCAAGAAGAGCACAAAAGTACCACAACATGCCTGCCTCCACAGCTATTTCCTTGGGGACATCCCTAATTCCTGGCTGATTTGCCTTTCTCGTCGTCGGGTTGGGGTTAGGTAGGCCTTGTGCTAGGATTTTTAAAATCAGGAAGCCCAGAACTCCAGGCACACTGGAGCTGTGAAAGGCATCCAAAAGGGAGTGCAAAAGTGTCACAACATGGCTGCTTTCACAGCTTCTTCCTTGGCACCATCACTATACCTAGGCTGATTTATCTGCCTAGGTTTATGGTTAGGGTTCAGCCTAGGGCTAGGATTTTTTGAACCAGGAAGCCCTGAGTTCCAGGCTTACTGTAGCTGCCAAAGGCATCCCAAAGGGAGCGCAGAAGTGCCAGAACATGGCTGCTTTCACAGCTTTTTCCTAAGGAAGGACCCTAATACCTGGCTGATTTACCTTCCTAGGGTTACTGTTAGGCTTGGGCAAAGGACTTTTAAAACCAGGAAGCCCTGTGCTCCAGGCACACTGCAGCTGTTCAAGGCATCCCAAGGGGAGCGCAAAAGTGACACAACTTGGCTGCCTCCACTGCTATTTCCATGAGACCATCCCCAACCTTAGGCTGGTTTTCCTTCCTAGCGTTGAGTTTTGAGTTAGGCCTATGGTTAATGTTCTTTTAACCTGAAAGCCCTGAGTTCCAAGAATACAGCAGCTGCGAAGGACTACGCAAGAAGATCACAAAAGTACCACAACATGCCTGCCTCCACAGCTATTTCCTTGGGGACATCCCTAATTCCTGGCTGATTTGCCTTTCTCGTCGTCGGGTTGGGGTTAGGTAGGCCTTGTGCTAGGATTTTTAAAATCAGGAAGCCCAGACCTCCAGGCACACTGGAGCTGTGAAAGGCATCCCAAAGGGAGTGCAAAAGTGCCACAACATGGCTGCTTTCACAGCTTTTTCCTTAGGAAGAACCCTAATACCCGGCTGATTTACCTTCCTAGGGTTACTGTTAGGCTTGGGCCAAGGACTTTTAAAACCAGGAAGCCCTGTGCTCCAGGCACACTGCAGCTGTTCAAGGCATCCCAACGGGAGTGCAAAAGTGACACAACTTGGCTGCCTCCTCTGCTATTTCCATGAGACCATCCCGAACCATAGGCTGATTTTCCTTCCTAGCGTTGAGGTTTGAGTTAGGCCTAGGGTTAGTGTTCTTTTAACCTGAAAGCCCTGAGTTCCAAGAACACAGCAGCTGCGAAGGACTACCCAAGAAGAGCACAAAAGTACCACAACATGCCTGCCTCCACAGCTATTTCCTTGGGGACATCCCTAATTCCTGGCTGATTTGCCTTTCTCGTCGTCGGGTTGGGGTTAGGTAGGCCTTGTGCTAGGATTTTTAAAATCAGGAAGCCCAGAGCTCCAGGCACACTGGAGCTGTGAAAGGCATCCAAAAGGGAGTGCAAAAGTGCCACAACATGGCTGCTTTCACAGCTTTTTCCTTAGGAAGAAGCCTAATACCCGGCTGATTTACCTTCCTAGGGTTACTGTTAGGCTTGGGCCAAGGACTTTTAAAACCAGGAAGCCCTGTGCTCCAGGCACACTGCAGCTGTTCAAGGCATCCCAACGGGAGTGCAAAAGTGACACAACTTGGCTGCCTCCACTGCTATTTCCATGAGACCATCCCCAACCATAGGCTGATTTTCATTCCTAGCGTTGAGGTTTGAGTTAGGCCTAGGGTTACTGTACTTTTAACCTGAAAGCCCTGAGTTCCAAGAACACAGCAGCTGCGAAGGACTACCCAAGAAGAGCACAAAAGTACCACAAC
The DNA here is from genome assembly GCF_028018845.1 of Melospiza georgiana. Classification (NCBI taxonomy): domain Eukaryota; kingdom Metazoa; phylum Chordata; class Aves; order Passeriformes; family Passerellidae; genus Melospiza; species Melospiza georgiana. Next base: position 50,942 of record NC_080451.1, read on the forward strand.
ATGCCTGCCTCCACAGCTATTTCCTTGGGGACATCCCTAATTCCTGGCTGATTTGCCTTTCTCGTCGTCGGGTTGGGGTTAGGTAGGCCTTGTGCTAGGATTTTTAAAATCAGGAAGCCCAGACCTCCAGGCACACTGGAGCTGTGAAAGGCATCCAAAAGGGAGTGCAAAAGTGCCACAACATGGCTGCTTTCACAGCTTTTTCCTTAGGAAGAACCCTAATACCCGGCTGATTTACCTTCCTAGGGTTACTGTTAGGCTTGGGCCAAGGACTTTTAAAACCAGGAAGCCCTGTGCTCCAGGCACACTGCAGCTGTTCAAGGCATCCCAACGGGAGTGCAAAAGTGACACAACTTGGCTGCCTCCTCTGCTATTTCCATGAGACCATCCCCAACCATAGGCTGATTTTCCTTCCTAGCGTTGAGGTTTGAGTTAGGCCTAGGGTTAGTGTTCTTTTAACCTGAAAGCCCTGAGTTCCAAGAACACAGCAGCTGCGAAGGACTACCCAAGAAGAGCACAAAAGTACCACAACATGCCTGCCTCCACAGCTATTTCCTTGGGGACATCCCTAATTCCTGGCTGATTTGCCTTTCTCGTCGTCGGGTTGGGGTTAGGTAGGCCTTGTGCTAGGATTTTTAAAATCAGGAAGCCCAGACCTCCAGGCACACTGGAGCTGTGAAAGGCATCCAAAAGGGAGTGCAAAAGTGCCACAACATGGCTGCTTTCACAGCTTTTTCCTTAGGAAGAACCCTAATACCCGGCTGATTTACCTTCCTAGGGTTACTGTTAGGCTTGGGCCAAGGACTTTTAAAACCAGGAAGCCCTGTGCTCCAGGCACACTGCAGCTGTTCAAGGCATCCCAACGGGAGTGCAAAAGTGACACAACTTGGCTGCCTCCACTGCTATTTCCATGAGACCATCCCGAACCATAGGCTGATTTTCCTTCCTAGCGTTGAGTTTTGAGTTAGGCCTATGGTTACTGTTCTTTTAACCTGAAAGCCCTGAGTTCCAAGAATACAGCAGCTGCGAAGGACTACCCAAGAAGAGCACAAAAGTACCACAACATGCCTGCCTCCACAGCTATTTCCTTGGGGACATCCCTAATTCCTGGCTGATTTGCCTTTCTCGTCGTCGGGTTGGGGTTAGGTAGGCCTTGTGCTAGGATTTTTAAAATCAGGAAGCCCAGACCTCCAGGCACACTGGAGCTGTGAAAGGCATCCAAAAGGGAGTGCAAAAGTGTCACAACATGGCTGCTTTCACAGCTTCTTCCTTGGCACCATCACTATACCTAGGCTGATTTATCTGCCTAGGTTTATGGTTAGGGTTCAGCCTAGGGCTAGGATTTTTTGAACCAGGAAGCCCTGAGTTCCAGGCTTACTGTAGCTGCCAAAGGCATCCCAAAGGGAGCGCAGAAGTGCCAGAACATGGCTGCTTTCACAGCTTTTTCCTAAGGAAGGACCCTAATACCTGGCTGATTTACCTTCCTAGGGTTACTGTTAGGCTTGGGCAAAGGACTTTTAAAACCAGGAAGCCCTGTGCTCCAGGCACACTGCAGCTGTTCAAGGCATCCCAAGGGGAGCGCAAAAGTAACACAACTTGGCTGCCTCCACTGCTATTTCCATGAGACCATCCCCAACCTTAGGCTGGTTTTCCTTCCTAGCGTTGAGTTTTGAGTTAGGCCTATGGTTACTGTTCTTTTAACCTGAAAGCCCTGAGTTCCAAGAATACAGCAGCTGCGAAGGACTACCCAAGAAGAGCACAAAAGTACCACAACATGCCTGCCTCCACAGCTATTTCCTTGGGGACATCCCTAATTCCTGGCTGATTTGCCTTTCTCGTCGTCGGGTTGGGGTTAGGTAGGCCTTGTGCTAGGATTTTTAAAATCAGGAAGCCCAGACCTCCAGGCACACTGGAGCTGTGAAAGGCATCCCAAAGGGAGTGCAAAAGTGCCACAACATGGCTGCTTTCACAGCTTTTTCCTTAGGAAGAACCCTAATACCCGGCTGATTTACCTTCCTAGGGTTACTGTTAGGCTTGGGCCAAGGACTTTTAAAACCAGGAAGCCCTGTGCTCCAGGCACACTGCAGCTGTTCAAGGCATCCCAACGGGAGTGCAAAAGTGACACAACTTGGCTGCCTCCTCTGCTATTTCCATGAGACCATCCCCAACCATAGGCTGATTTTCCTTCCTAGCGTTGAGGTTTGAGTTAGGCCGAGGGTTAGTGTTCTTTTAACCTGAAAGCCCTGAGTTCCAAGAACACAGCAGCTGCGAAGGACTACCCAAGAAGAGCACAAAAGTACCACAACATGCCTGCCTCCACAGCTATTTCCTTCGGGACATCCCTAATTCCTGGCTGATTTGCCTTTCTCGTCGTCGGGTTGGGGTTAGGTAGGCCTTGTGCTAGGATTTTTAAAATCAGGAAGCCCAGAGCTCCAGGCACACTGGAGCTGTGAAAGGCATCCAAAAGGGAGTGCAAAAGTGCCACAACATGGCTGCTTTCACAGCTTTTTCCTTAGGAAGAAGCCTAATACCCGGCTGATTTACCTTCCTAGGGTTACTGTTAGGCTTGGGCCAAGGACTTTTAAAACCAGGAAGCCCTGTGCTCCAGGCACACTGCAGCTGTTCAAGGCATCCCAACGGGAGTGCAAAAGTGACACAACTTGGCTGCCTCCTCTGCTATTTCCATGAGACCATCCCCAACCATAGGCTGATTTTCCTTCCTAGCGTTGAGGTTTGAGTTAGGCCTAGGGTTAGTGTTCTTTTAACCTGAAAGCCCTGAGTTCCAAGAACACAGCAGCTGCGAAGGACTACCCAAGAAGAGCACAAAAGTACCACAACATGCCTGCCTCCACAGCTATTTCCTTGGGGACATCCCTAATTCCTGGCTGATTTGCCTTTCTCGTCGTCGGGTTGGGGTTAGGTAGGCCTTGTGCTAGGATTTTTAAAATCAGGAAGCCCAGACCTCCAGGCACACTGGAGCTGTGAAAGGCATCCAAAAGGGAGTGCAAAAGTGCCACAACATGGCTGCTTTCACAGCTTTTTCCTTAGGAAGAACCCTAATACCCGGCTGATTTACCTTCCTAGGGTTACTGTTAGGCTTGGGCCAAGGACTTTTAAAACCAGGAAGCCCTGTGCTCCAGGCACACTGCAGCTGTTCAAGGCATCCCAACGGGAGTGCAAAAGTGACACAACTTGGCTGCCTCCACTGCTATTTCCATGAGACCATCCCGAACCATAGGCTGATTTTCCTTCCTAGCGTTGAGTTTTGAGTTAGGCCTATGGTTACTGTTCTTTTAACCTGAAAGCCCTGAGTTCCAAGAATACAGCAGCTGCGAAGGACTACCCAAGAAGAGCACAAAAGTACCACAACATGCCTGCCTCCACAGCTATTTCCTTGGGGACATCCCTAATTCCTGGCTGATTTGCCTTTCTCGTCGTCGGGTTGGGGTTAGGTAGGCCTTGTGCTAGGATTTTTAAAATCAGGAAGCCCAGACCTCCAGGCACACTGGAGCTGTGAAAGGCATCCAAAAGGGAGTGCAAAAGTGCCACAACATGGCTGCTTTCACAGCTTTTTCCTTAGGAAGAAGCCTAATACCCGGCTGATTTACCTTCCTAGGGTTACTGTTAGGCTTGGGCCAAGGACTTTTAAAACCAGGAAGCCCTGTGCTCCAGGCACACTGCAGCTGTTCAAGGCATCCCAACGGGAGTGCAAAAGTGACACAACTTGGATGCCTCCACTGCTATTTCCATGAGACCATCCCCAACCATAGGCTGATTTTCCTTCCTAGCGTTGAGGTTTGAGTTAGGCCTAGGGTTAGAGATTTTTAACCAGAAAGCTCTGAGTTCCAAGAACACAGCAGCTGCGAAGGACTACCCAAGAAGAGCACAAAAGTACCACAACATGCCTGCCTCCACAGCTATTTCCTTGGGGACATCCCTAATTCCTGGCTGATTTGCCTTTCTCGTCGTCGGGTTGGGGTTAGGTAGGCCTTGTGCTAGGATTTTTAAAATCAGGAAGCCCAGACCTCCAGGCACACTGGAGCTGTGAAAGGCATCCCAAAGGGAGTGCAAAAGTGCCACAACATGGCTGCTTTCACAGCTTTTTCCTTAGGAAGAACCCTAATACCCGGCTGATTTACCTTCCTAGGGTTACTGTTAGGCTTGGGCCAAGGACTTTTAAAACCAGGAAGCCCTGTGCTCCAGGCACACTGCAGCTGTTAAAGGCATCCCAACGGGAGTGCAAAAGTGACACAACTTGGCTGCCTCCTCTGCTATTTCCATGAGACCATCCCGAACCATAGGCTGATTTTCCTTCCTAGCGTTGAGGTTTGAGTTAGGCCTAGGGTTAGTGTTCTTTTAACCTGAAAGCCCTGAGTTCCAAGAACACAGCAGCTGCGAAGGACTACCCAAGAAGAGCACAAAAGTACCACAACATGCCTGCCTCCACAGCTATTTCCTTGGGGACATCCCTAATTCCTGGCTGATTTGCCTTTCTCGTCGTCGGGTTGGGGTTAGGTAGGCCTTGTGCTAGGATTTTTAAAATCAGGAAGCCCAGACCTCCAGGCACACTGGAGCTGTGAAAGGCATCCAAAAGGGAGTGCAAAAGTGTCACAACATGGCTGCTTTCACAGCTTCTTCCTTGGCACCATCACTATACCTAGGCTGATTTATCTGCCTAGGTTTATGGTTAGGGTTCAGCCTAGGGCTAGGATTTTTTGAACCAGGAAGCCCTGAGTTCCAGGCTTACTGTAGCTGCCAAAGGCATCCCAAAGGGAGCGCAGAAGTGCCAGAACATGGCTGCTTTCACAGCTTTTTCCTAAGGAAGGACCCTAATACCTGGCTGATTTACCTTCCTAGGGTTACTGTTAGGCTTGGGCAAAGGACTTTTAAAACCAGGAAGCCCTGTGCTCCAGGCACACTGCAGCTGTTCAAGGCATCCCAAGGGGAGCGCAAAAGTAACACAACTTGGCTGCCTCCACTGCTATTTCCATGAGACCATCCCCAACCTTAGGCTGGTTTTCCTTCCTAGCGTTGAGTTTTGAGTTAGGCCTATGGTTACTGTTCTTTTAACCTGAAAGCCCTGAGTTCCAAGAATACAGCAGCTGCGAAGGACTACCCAAGAAGAGCACAAAAGTACCACAACATGCCTGCCTCCACAGCTATTTCCTTGGGGACATCCCTAATTCCTGGCTGATTTGCCTTTCTCGTCGTCGGGTTGGGGTTAGGTAGGCCTTGTGCTAGGATTTTTAAAATCAGGAAGCCCAGACCTCCAGGCACACTGGAGCTGTGAAAGGCATCCCAAAGGGAGTGCAAAAGTGCCACAACATGGCTGCTTTCACAGCTTTTTCCTTAGGAAGAACCCTAATACCCGGCTGATTTACCTTCCTAGGGTTACTGTTAGGCTTGGGCCAAGGACTTTTAAAACCAGGAAGCCCTGTGCTCCAGGCACACTGCAGCTGTTCAAGGCATCCCAACGGGAGTGCAAAAGTGACACAACTTGGCTGCCTCCTCTGCTATTTCCATGAGACCATCCCCAACCATAGGCTGATTTTCCTTCCTAGCGTTGAGGTTTGAGTTAGGCCGAGGGTTAGTGTTCTTTTAACCTGAAAGCCCTGAGTTCCAAGAACACAGCAGCTGCGAAGGACTACCCAAGAAGAGCACAAAAGTACCACAACATGCCTGCCTCCACAGCTATTTCCTTCGGGACATCCCTAATTCCTGGCTGATTTGCCTTTCTCGTCGTCGGGTTGGGGTTAGGTAGGCCTTGTGCTAGGATTTTTAAAATCAGGAAGCCCAGAGCTCCAGGCACACTGGAGCTGTGAAAGGCATCCAAAAGGGAGTGCAAAAGTGCCACAACATGGCTGCTTTCACAGCTTTTTCCTTAGGAAGAAGCCTAATACCCGGCTGATTTACCTTCCTAGGGTTACTGTTAGGCTTGGGCCAAGGACTTTTAAAACCAGGAAGCCCTGTGCTCCAGGCACACTGCAGCTGTTCAAGGCATCCCAACGGGAGTGCAAAAGTGACACAACTTGGCTGCCTCCACTGCTATTTCCATGAGACCATCCCCAACCATAGGCTGATTTTCCTTCCTAGCGTTGAGGTTTGAGTTAGGCCTAGGGTTACTGTACTTTTAACCTGAAAGCCCTGAGTTCCAAGAACACAGCAGCTGCGAAGGACTACCCAAGAAGAGCACAAAAGTACCACAACATGCCTGCCTCCACAGCTATTTCCTTGGGGACATCCCTAATTCCTGGCTGATTTGCCTTTCTCGTCGTCGGGTTGGGGTTAGGTAGGCCTTGTGCTAGGATTTTTAAAATCAGGAAGCCCAGACCTCCAGGCACACTGGAGCTGTGAAAGGCATCCAAAAGGGAGTGCAAAAGTGCCACAACATGGCTGCTTTCACAGCTTTTTCCTTAGGAAGAACCCTAATACCCGGCTGATTTACCTTCCTAGGGTTACTGTTAGGCTTGGGCCAAGGACTTTTAAAACCAGGAAGCCCTGTGCTCCAGGCACACTGCAGCTGTTCAAGGCATCCCAACGGGAGTGCAAAAGTGACACAACTTGGCTGCCTCCTCTGCTATTTCCATGAGACCATCCCGAACCATAGGCTGATTTTCCTTCCTAGCGTTGAGGTTTGAGTTAGGCCTATGGTTAATGTTCTTTTAACCTGAAAGCCCTGAGTTCCAAGAACACAGCAGCTGCGAAGGACTACCCAAGAAGAGCACAAAAGTACCACAACATGCCTGCCTCCACAGCTATTTCCTTGGGGACATCCCTAATTCCTGGCTGATTTGCCTTTCTCGTCGTCGGGTTGGGGTTAGGTAGGCCTTGTGCTAGGATTTTTAAAATCAGGAAGCCCAGACCTCCAGGCACACTGGAGCTGTGAAAGGCATCCAAAAGGGAGTGCAAAAGTGCCACAACATGGCTGCTTTCACAGCTTTTTCCTTAGGAAGAAGCCTAATACCCGGCTGCTTTACCTTCCTAGGGTTACTGTTAGGCTTGGGCCAAGGACTTTTAAAACCAGGAAGCCCTGTGCTCCAGGCACACTGCAGCTGTTCAAGGCATCCCAACGGGAGTGCAAAAGTGACACAACTTGGCTGCCTCCTCTGCTATTTCCATGAGACCATCCCGAACCATAGGCTGATTTTCCTTCCTAGCGTTGAGGTTTGAGTTAGGCCTAGGGTTAGTGTTCTTTTAACCTGAAAGCCCTGAGTTCCAAGAACACAGCAGCTGCGAAGGACTACCCAAGAAGAGCACAAAAGTACCACAACATGCCTGCCTCCACAGCTATTTCCTTGGGGACATCCCTAATTCCTGGCTGATTTGCCTTTCTCGTCGTCGGGTTGGGGTTAGGTAGGCCTTGTGCTAGGATTTTTAAAATCAGGAAGCCCAGACCTCCAGGCACACTGGAGCTGTGAAAGGCATCCAAAAGGGAGTGCAAAAGTGCCACAACATGGCTGCTTTCACAGCTTTTTCCTTAGGAAGAAGCCTAATACCCGGCTGATTTACCTTCCTAGGGTTACTGTTAGGCTTGGGCCAAGGACTTTTAAAACCAGGAAGCCCTGTGCTCCAGGCACACTGCAGCTGTTCAAGGCATCCCAACGGGAGTGCAAAAGTGACACAACTTGGCTGCCTCCACTGCTATTTCCATGAGACCATCCCCAAACATAGGCTGATTTTCATTCCTAGCGTTGAGGTTTGAGTTAGGCCTAGGGTTACTGTACTTTTAACCTGAAAGTCCTGAGTTCCAAGAACACAGCAGCTGCGAAGGACTACCCAAGAAGAGCACAAAAGTACCACAACATGCCTGCCTCCACAGCTATTTCCTTGGGGACATCCCTAATTCCTGGCTGATTTGCCTTTCTCGTCGTCGGGTTGGGGTTAGGTAGGCCTTGTGCTAGGATTTTTAAAATCAGGAAGCCCAGACCTCCAGGCACACTGGAGCTGTGAAAGGCATCCAAAAGGGAGTGCAAAAGTGCCACAACATGGCTGCTTTCACAGCTTTTTCCTTAGGAAAAACCCTAATACCCGGCTGATTTACCTTCCTAGGGTTACTGTTAGGCTTGGGCCAAGGACTTTTAAAACCAGGAAGCCCTGTGCTCCAGGCACACTGCAGCTGTTCAAGGCATCCCAACGGGAGTGCAAAAGTGACACAACTTGGCTGCCTCCTCTGCTATTTCCATGAGACCATCCCCAACCATAGGCTGATTTTCCTTCCTAGCGTTGAGGTTTGAGTTAGGCCTAGGGTTAGTGTTCTTTTAACCTGAAAGCCCTGAGTTCCAAGAACACAGCAGCTGCGAAGGACTACCCAAGAAGAGCACAAAAGTACCACAACATGCCTGCCTCCACAGCTATTTCCTTGGGGACATCCCTAATTCCTGGCTGATTTGCCTTTCTCGTCGTCGGGTTGGGGTTAGGTAGGCCTTGTGCTAGGATTTTTAAAATCAGGAAGCCCAGACCTCCAGGCACACTGGAGCTGTGAAAGGCATCCCAAAGGGAGTGCAAAAGTGCCACAACATGGCTGCTTTCACAGCTTTTTCCTTAGGAAGAAGCCTAATACCCGGCTGATTTACCTTCCTAGGGTTACTGTTAGGCTTGGGCCAAGGACTTTTAAAACCAGGAAGCCCTGTGCTCCAGGCACACTGCAGCTGTTCAAGGCATCCCAACGGGAGTGCAAAAGTGACACAACTTGGCTGCCTCCACTGCTATTTCCATGAGACCATCCTGAACCATAGGCTGATTTTCCTTCCTAGCGTTGAGGTTTGAGTTAGGCCTAGGGTTAGGGTTCTTTCAACCAGAAAGCCCTGAGTTCCAAGAACACAGCAGCTGCGAAGGACTACCCAAGAAGAGCACAAAAGTACCACAACATGCCTGCCTCCACAGCTATTTCCTTGGGGACATCCCTAATTCCTGGCTGATTTGCCTTTCTCGTCGTCGGGTTGGGGTTAGGTAGGCCTTGTGCTAGGATTTTTAAAATCAGGAAGCCCAGAACTCCAGGCACACTGGAGCTGTGAAAGGCATCCAAAAGGGAGTGCAAAAGTGCCACAACATGGCTGCTTTCACAGCTTCTTCCTTGGCACCATCACTATACCTAGGCTGATTTATCTGCCTAGGTTTATGGTTAGGGTTCAGCCTAGGGCTAGGATTTTTTGAACCAGGAAGCCCTGAGTTCCAGGCTTACTGTAGCTGCCAAAGGCATCCCAAAGGGAGCGCAGAAGTGCCAGAACATGGCTGCTTTCACAGCTTTTTCCTAAGGAAGGACCCTAATACCTGGCTGATTTACCTTCCTAGGGTTACTGTTAGGCTTGGGCAAAGGACTTTTAAAACCAGGAAGCCCTGTGCTCCAGGCACACTGCAGCTGTTCAAGGCATCCCAACGGGAGTGCAAAAGTGACACAACTTGGCTGCCTCCTCTGCTATTTCCATGAGACCATCCCGAACCATAGGCTGATTTTCCTTCCTAGCGTTGAGGTTTGAGTTAGGCCTAGGGTTAGTGTTCTTTTAACCTGAAAGCCCTGAGTTCCAAGAACACAGCAGCTGCGAAGGACTACCCAAGAAGAGCACAAAAGTACCACAACATGCCTGCCTCCACAGCTATTTCCTTGGGGACATCCCTAATTCCTGGCTGATTTGCCTTTCTCGTCGTTGGGTTGGGGTTAGGTAGGCCTTGTGCTAGGATTTTTAAAATCAGGAAGCCCAGACCTCCAGGCACACTGGAGCTGTGAAAGGCATCCAAAAGGGAGTGCAAAAGTGCCACAACATGGCTGCTTTCACAGCTTTTTCCTTAGGAAGAACCCTAATACCCGGCTGATTTACCTTCCTAGGGTTACTGTTAGGCTTGGGCCAAGGACTTTTAAAACCAGGAAGCCCTGTGCTCCAGGCACACTGCAGCTGTTCAAGGCATCCCAACGGGAGTGCAAAAGTGACACAACTTGGCTGCCTCCACTGCTATTTCCATGAGACCATCCCCAACCATAGGCTGATTTTCATTCCTAGCGTTGAGGTTTGAGTTAGGCCTAGGGTTAGTGTTCTTTTAACCTGAAAGCCCTGAGTTCCAAGAACACAGCAGCTGCGAAGGACTACCCAAGAAGAGCACAAAAGTACCACAACATGCCTGCCTCCACAGCTATTTCCTTGGGGACATCCCTAATTCCTGGCTGATTTGCCTTTCTCGTCGTCGGGTTGGGGTTAGGTAGGCCTTGTGCTAGGATTTTTAAAATCAGGAAGCCCAGACCTCCAGGCACACTGGAGCTGTGAAAGGCATCCCAAAGGGAGTGCAAAAGTGCCACAACATGGCTGCTTTCACAGCTTTTTCCTTAGGAAGAACCCTAATACCCGGCTGATTTACCTTCCTAGGGTTACTGTTAGGCTTGGGCCAAGGACTTTTAAAACCAGGAAGCCCTGTGCTCCAGGCACACTGCAGCTGTTCAAGGCATCCCAACGGGAGTGCAAAAGTGACACAACTTGGCTGCCTCCACTGCTATTTCCATGAGACCATCCCCAACCATAGGCTGAATTTCCTTCCTAGCGTTGAGGTTTGAGTTAGGCCTAGGGTTAGAGATTTTTAACCAGAAAGCTCTGAGTTCCAAGAACACAGCAGCTGCGAAGGACTACCCAAGAAGAGCACAAAAGTACCACAACATGCCTGCCTCCACAGCTATTTCCTTGGGGACATCCCTAATTCCTGGCTGATTTGCCTTTCTCGTCATTGGGTTGGGGTTAGGTAGGCCTTGTGCTAGGATTTCTAAAATCAGGAAGCCCAGACCTCCAGGCACACTGGAGCTGTGAAAGGCATCCAAAAGGGAGTGCAAAAGTGCCACAACATGGCTGCTTTCACAGCTTTTTCCTTAGGAAGAAGCCTAATACCCGGCTGATTTACCTTCCTAGGGTTACTGTTAGGCTTGGGCCAAGGACTTTTAAAACCAGGAAGCCCTGTGCTCCAGGCACACTGCAGCTGTTCAAGGCATCCCAACGGGAGTGCAAAAGTGACACAACTTGGCTGCCTCCACTGCTATTTCCATGAGACCATCCTGAACCATAGGCTGATTTTCCTTCCTAGCGTTGAGGTTTGAGTTAGGCCTAGGGTTAGGGTTCTTTCAACCAGAAAGCCCTGAGTTCCAAGAACACAGCAGCTGCGAAGGACTACCCAAGAAGAGCACAAAAGTACCACAACATGCCTGCCTCCACAGCTATTTCCTTGGGGACATCCCTAATTCCTGGCTGATTTGCCTTTCTCGTCGTCGGGTTGGGGTTAGGTAGGCCTTGTGCTAGGATTTTTAAAATCAGGAAGCCCAGAACTCCAGGCACACTGGAGCTGTGAAAGGCATCCAAAAGGGAGTGCAAAAGTGCCACAACATGGCTGCTTTCACAGCTTCTTCCTTGGCACCATCACTATACCTAGGCTGATTTATCTGCCTAGGTTTATGGTTAGGGTTCAGCCTAGGGCTAGGATTTTTTGAACCAGGAAGCCCTGAGTTCCAGGCTTACTGTAGCGGCCAAAGGCATCCCAAAGGGAGCGCAGAAGTGCCAGAACATGGCTGCTTTCACAGCTTTTTCCTTAGGAAGAACCCTAATACCCGGCTGATTTACCTTCCTAGGGTTACTGTTAGGCTTGGGCCAAGGACTTTTAAAACCAGGAAGCCCTGTGCTCCAGGCACACTGCAGCTGTTCAAGGCATCCCAACGGGAGTGCAAAAGTGACACAACTTGGCTGCCTCCTCTGCTATTTCCATGAGACCCTCCCGAACCATAGGCTGACTTTCCTTCCTAGCGTTGAGGTTTGAGTTAGGCCTAGGGTTAGTGTTCTTTTAACCTGAAAGCCCTGAGTTCCAAGAACACAGCAGCTGCGAAGGACTACCCAAGAAGAGCACAAAAGTACCACAACATGCCTGCCTCCACAGCTATTTCCTTGGGGACATCCCTAATTCCTGGCTGATTTGCCTTTCTCGTCGTCGGGTTGGGGTTAGGTAGGCCTTGTGCTAGGATTTTTAAAATCAGGAAGCCCAGACCTCCAGGCACACTGGAGCTGTGAAAGGCATCCAAAAGGGAGTGCAAAAGTGCCACAACATGGCTGCTTTCACAGCTTTTTCCTTAGGAAGAACCCTAATACCCGGCTGATTTACCTTCCTAGGGTTACTGTTAGGCTTGGGCCAAGGACTTTTAAAACCAGGAAGCCCTGTGCTCCAGGCACACTGCAGCTGTTCAAGGCATCCCAACGGGAGTGCAAAAGTGACACAACTTGGCTGCCTCCACTGCTATTTCCATGAGACCATCCCCAACCATAGGCTGATTTTCATTCCTAGCGTTGAGGTTTGAGTTAGGCCTAGGGTTAGAGATTTTTAACCAGAAAGCTCTGAGTTCCAAGAACACAGCAGCTGCGAAGGACTACCCAAGAAGAGCACAAAAGTACCACAACATGCCTGCCTCCACAGCTATTTCCTTGGGGACATCCCTAATTCCTGGCTGATTTGCCTTTCTCGTCGTCGGGTTGGGGTTAGGTAGGCCTTGTGCTAGGATTTTTAAAATCAGGAAGCCCAGAGCTCCAGGCACACTGGAGCTGTGAAAGGCATCCAAAAGGGAGTGCAAAAGTGCCACAACATGGCTGCTTTCACAGCTTTTTCCTTAGGAAGAACCCTAATACCCGGCTGATTTACCTTCCTAGGGTTACTGTTAGGCTTGGGCCAAGGACTTTTAAAACCAGGAAGCCCTGTGCTCCAGGCACACTGCAGCTGTTCAAGGCATCCCAACGGGAGTGCAAAAGTGACACAACTTGGCTGCCTCCTCTGCTATTTCCATGAGACCATCCCCAACCATAGGCTGATTTTCCTTCCTAGCGTTGAGGTTTGAGTTAGGCCTAGGGTTAGTGTTCTTTTAACCTGAAAGCCCTGAGTTCCAAGAACACAGCAGCTGCGAAGGACTACCCAAGAAGAGCACAAAAGTACCACAACATGCCTGCCTCCACAGCTATTTCCTTGGGGACATCCCTAATTCCTGGCTGATTTGCCTTTCTCGTCGTCGGGTTGGGGTTAGGTAGGCCTTGTGCTAGGATTTTTAAAATCAGGAAGCCCAGACCTCCAGGCACACTGGAGCTGTGAAAGGCATCCCAAAGGGAGTGCAAAAGTGCCACAACATGGCTGCTTTCACAGCTTTTTCCTTAGGAAGAACCCTAATACCCGGCTGATTTACCTTCCTAGGGTTACTGTTAGGCTTGGGCCAAGGACTTTTAAAACCAGGAAGCCCTGTGCTCCAGGCACACTGCAGCTGTTCAAGGCATCCCAACGGGAGTGCAAAAGTGACACAACTTGGCTGCCTCCACTGCTATTTCCATGAGACCATCCCCAACCATAGGCTGATTTTGCTTCCTAGCGTTGAGGTTTGAGTTAGGCCTAGGGTTAGAGATTTTTAACCTGAAAGCTCTGAGTTCCAAGAACACAGCAGCTGCGAAGGACTACCCAAGAAGAGCACAAAAGTACCACAACATGCCTGCCTCCACAGCTATTTCCTTGGGGACATCCCTAATTCCTGGCTGATTTGCCTTTCTCGTCGTCGGGTTGGGGTTAGGTAGGCCTTGTGCTAGGATTTTTAAAATCAGGAAGCCCAGACCTCCAGGCACACTGGAGCTGTGAAAGGCATCCCAAAGGGAGTGCAAAAGTGCCACAACATGGCTGCTTTCACAGCTTTTTCCTTAGGAAGAACCCTAATACCCGGCTGATTTACCTTCCTAGGGTTACTGTTAGGCTTGGGCCAAGGACTTTTAAAACCAGGAAGCCCTGTGCTCCAGGCACACTGCAGCTGTTCAAGGCATCCCAACGGGAGTGCAAAAGTGACACAACTTGGCTGCCTCCTCTGCTATTTCCATGAGACCATCCCCAACCATAGGCTGATTTTCCTTCCTAGCGTTGAGGTTTGAGTTAGGCCTAGGGTTAGTGTTCTTTTAACCTGAAAGCCCTGAGTTCCAAGAACACAGCAGCTGCGAAGGACTACCCAAGAAGAGCACAAAAGTACCACAACATGCCTGCCTCCACAGCTATTTCCTTGGGGACATCCCTAATTCCTGGCTGATTTGCCTTTCTCGTCGTCGGGTTGGGGTTAGGTAGGCCTTGTGCTAGGATTTTTAAAATCAGGAAGCCCAGAACTCCAGGCACACTGGAGCTGTGAAAGGCATCCAAAAGGGAGTGCAAAAGTGTCACAACATGGCTGCTTTCACAGCTTCTTCCTTGGCACCATCACTATACCTAGGCTGATTTATCTGCCTAGGTTTATGGTTAGGGTTCAGCCTAGGGCTAGGATTTTTTGAACCAGGAAGCCCTGAGTTCCAGGCTTACTGTAGCTGCCAAAGGCATCCCAAAGGGAGCGCAGAAGTGCCAGAACATGGCTGCTTTCACAGCTTTTTCCTAAGGAAGAACCCTAATACCCGGCTGATTTACCTTCCTAGGGTTACTGTTAGGCTTGGGCCAAGGACTTTTAAAACCAGGAAGCCCTGTGCTCCAGGCACACTGCAGCTGTTCAAGGCATCCCAAGGGGAGCGCAAAAGTGACACAACTTGGCTGCCTCCACTGCTATTTCCATGAGACCATCCCCAACCATAGGCTGATTTTCCTTCCTAGCGTTGAGGTTTGAGTTAGGCCTAGGGTTAGAGTTTTTTAACCAGAAAGCCCTGAGTTCCAAGAACACAGCAGCTGCGAAGGACTACCCAAGAAGAGCACAAAAGTACCACAACATGCCTGCCTCCACAGCTATTTCCTTGGGGACATCCCTAATTCCTGGCTGATTTGCCTTTCTCGTCGTCAGGTTGGGGTTAGGTAGGCCTTGTGCTTGGATTTTTAAAATCAGGAAGCCCAGACCTCCAGGCACACTGGAGCTGTGAAAGGCATCCAAAAGGGAGTGCAAAAGTGCCACAACATGGCTGCTTTCACAGCTTTTTCCTAAGGAAGAACCCTAATACCCGGCTGATTTACCTTCCTAGGGTTACTGTTAGGCTTGGGCCAAGGACTTTTAAAACCAGGAAGCCCTGTGCTCCAGGCACACTGCAGCTGTTCAAGGCATCCCAACGGGAGTGCAAAAGTGACACAACTTGGATGCCTCCACTGCTATTTCCATGAGACCATCCCCAACCTTAGGCTGGTTTTCCTTCCTAGCATTGCGTTTTGAGTTAGGCCTATGGTTACTGTCCTTTTAACCTGAAAGCCCTGAGTTCCAAGAACACAGCAGCTGCGAAGGACTACCCAAGAAGAGCACAAAAGTACCACCACATGCCTGCCTCCACAGCTATTTCCTTGGGGACATCCCTAATTCCTGGCTGATTTGCCTTTCTCGTCGTCGGGTTGGGGTTAGGTAGGCCTTGTGCTAGGATTTTTAAAATCAGGAAGCCCAGACCTCCAGGCACACTGGAGCTGTGAAAGGCATCCAAAAGGGAGTGCAAAAGTGCCACAACATGGCTGCTTTCACAGCTTTTTCCTAAGGAAGAACCCTAATACCCGGCTGATTTACCTTCCTAGGGTTACTGTTAGGCTTGGGCCAAGGACTTTTAAAACCAGGAAGCCCTGTGCTCCAGGCACACTGCAGCTGTTCAAGGCATCCCAACGGGAGTGCAAAAGTGACACAACTTGGATGCCTCCACTGCTATTTCCATGAGACCATCCCCAACCTTAGGCTGGTTTTCCTTCCTAGCATTGCGTTTTGAGTTAGGCCTATGGTTACTGTTCTTTTAACCTGAAAGCCCTGAGTTCCAAGAACACAGCAGCTGCGAAGGACTACCCAAGAAGAGCACAAAAGTACCACCACATGCCTGCCTCCACAGCTATTTCCTTGGGGACATCCCTAATTCCTGGCTGATTTGCCTTTCTCGTCGTCGGGTTGGGGTTAGGTAGGCCTTGTGCTAGGATTTTTAAAATCAGGAAGCCCAGAGCTCCAGGCACACTGGAGCTGTGAAAGGCATCCCAAAGGGAGTGCAAAAGTGCCACAACATGGCTGCTTTCACAGCTTTTTCCTTAGGAAGAACCCTAATACCCGGCTGATTTACCTTCCTAGGGTTACTGTTAGGCTTGGGCCAAGGACTTTTAAAACCAGGAAGCCCTGTGCTCCAGGCACACTGCAGCTGTTCAAGGCATCCCAACGGGAGTGCAAAAGTGACACAACTTGGCTGCCTCCACTGCTATTTCCATGAGACCATCCCCAACCATAGGCTGATTTTCATTCCTAGCGTTGAGGTTTGAGTTAGGCCTAGGGTTAGAGATTTTTAACCAGAAAGCTCTGAGTTCCAAGAACACAGCAGCTGCGAAGGACTACCCAAGAAGAGCACAAAAGTACCACAACATGCCTGCCTCCACAGCTATTTCCTTGGGGACATCCCTAATTCCTGGCTGATTTGCCTTTCTCGTCGTCGGGTTGGGGTTAGGTAGGCCTTGTGCTAGGATTTTTAAAATCAGGAAGCCCAGAGCTCCAGGCACACTGGAGCTGTGAAAGGCATCCAAAAGGGAGTGCAAAAGTGCCACAACATGGCTGCTTTCACAGCTTTTTCCTTAGGAAGAAGCCTAATACCCGGCTGATTTACCTTCCTAGGGTTACTGTTAGGCTTGGGCCAAGGACTTTTAAAACCAGGAAGCCCTGTGCTCCAGGCACACTGCAGCTGTTCAAGGCATCCCAACGGGAGTGCAAAAGTGACACAACTTGGCTGCCTCCACTGCTATTTCCATGAGACCATCCCCAACCATAGGCTGATTTTCATTCCTAGCGTTGAGGTTTGAGTTAGGCCTAGGGTTAGGGTTCTTTCAACCAGAAAGCCCTGAGTTCCAAGAACACAGCAGCTGCGAAGGACTACCCAAGAAGAGCACAAAAGTACCACCACATGCCTGCCTCCACAGCTATTTCCTTGGGGACATCCCTAATTCCTGGCTGATTTGCCTTTCTCGTCGTCGGGTTGGGGTTAGGTAGGCCTTGTGCTAGGATTTTTAAAATCAGGAAGCCCAGACCTCCAGGCACACTGGAGCTGTGAAAGGCATCCAAAAGGGAGTGCAAAAGTGCCACAACATGGCTGCTTTCACAGCTTTTTCCTTGGCACCATCCCTATACCTAGGCTGATTTATCTGCCTAGGGTTAGGGTTAGGGTTCAGCCTAGGGCTAGGATTTTTTGAACCAGGAAGCCCTGAGTTCCAGGCTTACTGCAGCTGCCAAAGGCATCCCAAAGTGAGCTCAGAAATGCCACAACATGGCTACTTACACAGCTTTTTCCGTAGGAGGAACCCTCATACCCGGCTGATTTACCTTCGTAGGGTTTCTATTAGGCTTAGGCCTAGGACTTTAAAATCAGGAAGCCCAGACCTCCAGGCACACTGGAGCTGTGAAAGGCATCCAAAAGGGAGTGCAAAAGTGCCACAACATGGCTGCTTTCACAGCTTTTTCCTTTGCACCATCCCTATAACTAGGCTGATATTTCTGCCTAGGGTTAGGGTTAGGGTTCAGCCTAGGGCTAGGATTTTTTGAACCAGGAAGCCCTGAGTTCCAGGCTTACTGTAGCTGCCAAAGGCATCCCAAAGGGAGCGCAGAAGTGCCACAACATGGCTGCTTTCACAGCTTTTTCCTTAGTAAGAACCCTAATACCCGGCTGATTTACCTTCCTAGGGTTACTGTTAGGCTTGGGCCAAGGACTTTTAAAACCAGGAAGCCCTGTGCTCCAGGCACACTGCAGCTGTTCAAGGCATCACAAGGGGAGCGCAAAAGTAACACAACTTGGCTGCCTCCACTGCTATTTCCATGAGACCATCCCCAACCATAGGCTGATTTTCCTTCCTAGCGTTGAGGTTTGAGTTAGGCCAAGGGTTTGTGTTCTTTTAACCTGAAAGCCCTGAGTTCCAAGAACACAGCAGCTGCGAAGGACTACCCAAGAAGTGCACAAAAGTACCACCACCTGCCTGCCTCCACAGCTATTTCCTTGGGGACATCCCTAATTCCTGGCTGATTTGCCTTTCTCGTCGTCGGGTTGGGGATAGGTAGGCCTTGTGCTAGGATTTTGAAAATCAGGAAGCCCAGACCTCCAGGCACACTGGAGCTGTGAAAGGCATCCAAAAGGGAGTGCAAAAGTGCCACAACATGGCTGCTTTCACAGCTTTTTCCTTAGGAAGAACCCTAATACCCGGCTGATTTACCTTCCTGGGGTTACTGTTAGGCTTGGGCCAAGGACTTTTAAAACCAGGAAGCCCTGTGCTCCAGGCACACTGCAGCTGTTCAAGGCATCCCAACGGGTGTGCGAAAGTGACACAACTTGGCTGCCTCCTCTGCTATTTCCATGAGACCATCCCCAACCATAGGCTGATTTTCCTTCCTAGCGTTGAGGTTTGAGTTAGGCCTAGGGTTAGAGTTTTTTAACCAGAAAGCCCTGAGTTCCAAGAACACAGCAGCTGCGAAGGACTACCCAAGAAGAGCACAAAAGTACCACAACATGCCTGCCTCCACAGCTATTTCCTTGGGGACATCCCTAATTCCTGGCTGATTTGCCTTTCTCGTCGTCGGGTTGGGGTTAGGTAGGCCTTGTGCTAGGATTTTTAAAATCAGGAAGCCCAGACCTCCAGGCACACTGGAGCTGTGAAAGGCATCCAAAAGGGAGTGCAAAAGTGCCACAACATGGCTGCTTTCACAGCTTTTTCCTTAGGAAGAACCCTAATACCCGGCTGATTTACCTTCCTAGGGTTACTGTTAGGCTTGGGCCAAGGACTTTTAAAACCAGGAAGCCCTGTGCTCCAGGCACACTGCAGCTGTTCAAGGCATCCCAACGGGAGTGCAAAAGTGACACAACTTGGCTGCCTCCACTGCTATTTCCATGAGACCATCCCCAACCATAGGCTGATTTTCCTTCCTAGCGTTGAGGTTTGAGTTAGGCCTAGGGTTAGAGATTTTTAACCAGAAAGCTCTGAGTTCCAAGAACACAGCAGCTGCGAAGGACTACCCAAGAAGAGCACAAAAGTACCACAACATGCCTGCCTCCACAGCTATTTCCTTGGGGACATCCCTAATTCCTGGCTGATTTGCCTTTCTCGTCGTCGGGTTGGGGTTAGGTAGGCCTTGTGCTAGGATTTTTAAAATCAGGAAGCCCAGACCTCCAGGCACACTGGAGCTGTGAAAGGCATCCAAAAGGGAGTGCAAAAGTGCCACAACATGGCTGCTTTCACAGCTTTTTCCTTAGGAAGAACCCTAATACCCGGCTGATTTACCTTCCTAGGGTTACTGTTAGGCTTGGGCCAAGGACTTTGAAAACCAGGAAGCCCTGTGCTCCAGGCACACTGCAGCTGTTCAAGGCATCCCAACGGGAGTGCAAAAGTGACACAACTTGGCTGCCTCCACTGCTATTTCCATGAGACCATCCCCAACCATAGGCTGATTTTCATTCCTAGCGTTGAGGTTTGAGTTAGGCCTAGGGTTAGGGTTCTTTCAACCAGAAAGCCCTGAGTTCCAAGAACACAGCAGCTGCGAAGGACTACCCAAGAAGAGCACAAAAGTACCACAACATGCCTGCCTCCACAGCTATTTCCTTGGGGACATCCCTAATTCCTGGCTGATTTGCCTTTCTCGTCGTCGGGTTGGGGTTAGGTAGGCCTTGTGCTAGGATTTTTAAAATCAGGAAGCCCAGAACTCCAGGCACACTGGAGCTGTGAAAGGCATCCAAAAGGGAGTGCAAAAGTGCCACAACATGGCTGCTTTCACAGCTTTTTCCTTAGGAAGAACCCTAATACCCGGCTGATTTACCTTCCTAGGGTTACTGTTAGGCTTGGGCCAAGGACTTTTAAAACCAGGAAGCCCTGTGCTCCAGGCACACTGCAGCTGTTCAAGGCATCCCAACGGGAGTGCAAAAGTGACACAACTTGGCTGCCTCCTCTGCTATTTCCATGAGACCATCCCGAACCATAGGCTGATTTTCCTTCCTAGCGTTGAGGTTTGAGTTAGGCCTAGGGTTAGTGTTCTTTTAACCTGAAAGCCCTGAGTTCCAAGAACACAGCAGCTGCGAAGGACTACCCAAGAAGAGCACAAAAGTACCACAACATGCCTGCCTCCACAGCTATTTCCTTGGGGACATCCCTAATTCCTGGCTGATTTGCCTTTCTCGTCGTCGGGTTGGGGTTAGGTAGGCCTTGTGCTAGGATTTTTAAAATCAGGAAGCCCAGACCTCCAGGCACACTGGAGCTGTGAAAGGCATCCAAAAGGGAGTGCAAAAGTGCCACAACATGGCTGCTTTCACAGCTTTTTCCTTAGGAAGAACCCTAATACCCGGCTGATTTACCTTCCTAGGGTTACTGTTAGGCTTGGGCCAAGGACTTTTAAAACCAGGAAGCCCTGTGCTCCAGGCACACTGCAGCTGTTCAAGGCATCCCAACGGGAGTGCAAAAGTGACACAACTTGGCTGCCTCCACTGCTATTTCCATGAGACCATCCCCAACCATAGGCTGATTTTCATTCCTAGCGTTGAGGTTTGAGTTAGGCCTAGGGTTAGTGTTCTTTTAACCTGAAAGCCCTGAGTTCCAAGAACACAGCAGCTGCGAAGGACTACCCAAGAAGAGCACAAAAGTACCACAACATGCCTGCCTCCACAGCTATTTCCTTGGGGACATCCCTAATTCCTGGCTGATTTGCCTTTCTCGTCGTCGGGTTGGGGTTAGGTAGGCCTTGTGCTAGGATTTTTAAAATCAGGAAGCCCAGACCTCCAGGCACACTGGAGCTGTGAAAGGCATCCAAAAGGGAGTGCAAAAGTGCCACAACATGGCTGCTTTCACAGCTTTTTCCTTAGGAAGAACCCTAATACCCGGCTGATTTACCTTCCTAGGGTTACTGTTAGGCTTGGGCCAAGGACTTTGAAAACCAGGAAGCCCTGTGCTCCAGGC
The DNA here is from genome assembly GCF_028018845.1 of Melospiza georgiana. Classification (NCBI taxonomy): domain Eukaryota; kingdom Metazoa; phylum Chordata; class Aves; order Passeriformes; family Passerellidae; genus Melospiza; species Melospiza georgiana. Next base: position 71,807 of record NC_080451.1, read on the forward strand.
ACACTGCAGCTGTTCAAGGCATCCCAAGGGGAGCGCAAAAGTGACACAACTTGGCTGCCTCCACTGCTATTTCCATGAGACCATCCCCAACCATAGGCTGATTTTCATTCCTAGCGTTGAGGTTTGAGTTAGGCCTAGGGTTAGGGTTCTTTCAACCAGAAAGCCCTGAGTTCCAAGAACACAGCAGCTGCGAAGGACTACCCAAGAAGAGCACAAAAGTACCACAACATGCCTGCCTCCACAGCTATTTCCTTGGGGACATCCCTAATTCCTGGCTGATTTGCCTTTCTCGTCGTCGGGTTGGGGTTAGGTAGGCCTTGTGCTAGGATTTTTAAAATCAGGAAGCCCAGAACTCCAGGCACACTGGAGCTGTGAAAGGCATCCAAAAGGGAGTGCAAAAGTGTCACAACATGGCTGCTTTCACAGCTTCTTCCTTGGCACCATCACTATACCTAGGCTGATTTATCTGCCTAGGTTTATGGTTAGGGTTCAGCCTAGGGCTAGGATTTTTTGAACCAGGAAGCCCTGAGTTACAGGCTTACTGTAGCTGCCAAAGGCATCCCAAAGGGAGCGCAGAAGTGCCAGAACATGGCTGCTTTCACAGCTTTTTCCTAAGGAAGAACCCTAATACCCGGCTGATTTACCTTCCTAGGGTTACTGTTAGGCTTGGGCCAAGGACTTTTAAAACCAGGAAGCCCTGTGCTCCAGGCACACTGCAGCTGTTCAAGGCATCCCAAGGGGAGCGCAAAAGTGACACAACTTGGCTGCCTCCACTGCTATTTCCATGAGACCATCCCCAACCATAGGCTGATTTTCCTTCCTAGCGTTGAGGTTTGAGTTAGGCCTAGGGTTAGAGTTTTTTAACCAGAAAGCCCTGAGTTCCAAGAACACAGCAGCTGCGAAGGACTACCCAAGAAGAGCACAAAAGTACCACAACATGCCTGCCTCCACAGCTATTTCCTTGGGGACATCCCTAATTCCTGGCTGATTTGCCTTTCTCGTCGTCAGGTTGGGGTTAGGTAGGCCTTGTGCTAGGATTTTTAAAATCAGGAAGCCCAGACCTCCAGGCACACTGGAGCTGTGAAAGGCATCCAAAAGGGAGTGCAAAAGTGCCACAACATGGCTGCTTTCACAGCTTTTTCCTTAGGAAGAACCCTAATACCCGGCTGATTTACCTTCCTAGGGTTACTGTTAGGCTTCGGCCAAGGACTTTTAAAACCAGGAAGCCCTGTGCTCCAGGCACACTGCAGCTGTTCAAGGCATCCCAACGGGAGTGCAAAAGTGACACAACTTGGATGCCTCCACTGCTATTTCCATGAGACCATCCCCAACCTTAGGCTGGTTTTCCTTCCTAGCATTGCGTTTTGAGTTAGGCCTATGGTTACTGTTCTTTTAACCTGAAAGCCCTGAGTTCCAAGAACACAGCAGCTGCGAAGGACTACCCAAGAAGAGCACAAAAGTACCACCACATGCCTGCCTCCACAGCTATTTCCTTGGGGACATCCCTAATTCCTGGCTGATTTGCCTTTCTCGTCGTCGGGTTGGGGTTAGGTAGGCCTTGTGCTAGGATTTTTAAAATCAGGAAGCCCAGACCTCCAGGCACACTGGAGCTGTGAAAGGCATCCAAAAGGGAGTGCAAAAGTGCCACAACATGGCTGCTTTCAGAGCATTTTCCCTAGGAAGAACCCTAATAGCCGGCTGATTTACCTTCCTAGGGTTACTGTTAGGCTTGGGCCAAGGACTTTTAAAACCAGGAAGCCCTGTGCTCCAGGCACACTGCAGCTGTTCAAGGCATCCCAACGGGAGTGCAAAAGTGACACAACTTGGCTGCCTCCACTGCTATTTCCATGAGACCATCCCCAACCATAGGCTGATTTTCCTTCCTAGCGTTGAGGTTTGAGTTAGGCCTAGGGTTAGAGATTTTTAACCAGAAAGCTCTGAGTTCCAAGAACACAGCAGCTGCGAAGGACTACCCAAGAAGAGCACAAAAGTACCACAACATGCCTGCCTCCACAGCTATTTCCTTGGGGACATCCCTAATTCCTGGCTGATTTGCCTTTCTCGTCGTCGGGTTGGGGTTAGGTAGGCCTTGTGCTAGGATTTTTAAAATCAGGAAGCCCAGACCTCCAGGCACACTGGAGCTGTGAAAGGCATCCAAAAGGGAGTGCAAAAGTGCCACAACATGGCTGCTTTCACAGCTTTTTCCTTAGGAAGAACCCTAATACCCGGCTGATTTACCTTCCTAGGGTTACTGTTAGGCTTGGGCCAAGGACTTTTAAAACCAGGAAGCCCTGTGCTCCAGGCACACTGCAGCTGTTCAAGGCATCCCAACGGGAGTGCAAAAGTGACACAACTTGGCTGCCTCCACTGCTATTTCCATGAGACCATCCCCAACCATAGGCTGATTTTCATTCCTAGCGTTGAGGTTTGAGTTAGGCCTAGGGTTAGGGTTCTTTCAACCAGAAAGCCCTGAGTTCCAAGAACACAGCAGCTGCGAAGGACTACCCAAGAAGAGCACAAAAGTACCACAACATGCCTGCCTCCACAGCTATTTCCTTGGGGACATCCCTAATTCCTGGCTGATTTGCCTTTCTCGTCGTCGGGTTGGGGTTAGGTAGGCCTTGTGCTAGGATTTTTAAAATCAGGAAGCCCAGAACTCCAGGCACACTGGAGCTGTGAAAGGCATCCAAAAGGGAGTGCAAAAGTGCCACAACATGGCTGCTTTCACAGCTTTTTCCTTAGGAAGAACCCTAATACCCGGCTGATTTACCTTCCTAGGGTTACTGTTAGGCTTGGGCCAAGGACTTTTAAAACCAGGAAGCCCTGTGCTCCAGGCACACTGCAGCTGTTCAAGGCATCCCAACGGGAGTGCAAAAGTGACACAACTTGGCTGCCTCCTCTGCTATTTCCATGAGACCATCCCCAACCACAGGCTGATTTTCCTTCCTAGCGTTGAGGTTTGAGTTAGGCCTAGGGTTAGTGTTCTTTTAACCTGAAAGCCCTGAGTTCCAAGAACACAGCAGCTGCGAAGGACTACCCAAGAAGAGCACAAAAGTACCACAACATGCCTGCCTCCACAGCTATTTCCTTGGGGACATCCCTAATTCCTGGCTGATTTGCCTTTCTCGTCGTCGGGTTGGGGTTAGGTAGGCCTTGTACTAGGATTTTTAAAATCAGGAAGCCCAGACCTCCAGGCACACTGGAGCTGTGAAAGGCATCCAAAAGGGAGTGCAAAAGTGCCACAACATGGCTGCTTTCACAGCTTTTTCCTTAGGAAGAACCCTAATACCCGGCTGATTTACCTTCCTAGGGTTACTGTTAGGCTTGGGCCAAGGACTTTGAAAACCAGGAAGCCCTGTGCTCCAGGCACACTGCAGCTGTTCAAGGCATCCCAACGGGAGTGCAAAAGTGACACAACTTGGCTGCCTCCTCTGCTATTTCCATGAGACCATCCCCAACCATAGGCTGATTTTCCTTCCTAGCGTTGAGGTTTGAGTTAGGCCTAGGGTTAGTGTTCTTTTAACCTGAAAGCCCTGAGTTCCAAGAACACAGCAGCTGCGAAGGACTACCCAAGAAGAGCACAAAAGTACCACAACATGCCTGCCTCCACAGCTATTTCCTTGAGGACATCCCTAATTCCTGGCTGATTTGCCTTTCTCGTCGTCGGGTTGGGGTTAGGTAGGCCTTGTGCTAGGATTTTTAAAATCAGGAAGCCCAGACCTCCAGGCACACTGGAGCTGTGAAAGGCATCCAAAAGGGAGTGCAAAAGTGCCACAACATGGCTGCTTTCACAGCTTTTTCCTTAGGAAGAAGCCTAATACCCGGCTGATTTACCTTCCTAGGGTTACTGTTAGGCTTGGGCCAAGGACTTTTAAAACCAGGAAGCCCTGTGCTCCAGGCACACTGCAGCTGTTCAAGGCATCCCAACGGGAGTGCAAAAGTGACACAACTTGGCTGCCTCCTCTGCTATTTCCATGAGACCATCCCCAACCACAGGCTGATTTTCCTTCCTAGCGTTGAGGTTTGAGTTAGGCCTAGGGTTAGTGTTCTTTTAACCTGAAAGCCCTGAGTTCCAAGAACACAGCAGCTGCGAAGGACTACCCAAGAAGAGCACAAAAGTACCACAACATGCCTGCCTCCACAGCTATTTCCTTGGGGACATCCCTAATTCCTGGCTGATTTGCCTTTCTCGTCGTCGGGTTGGGGTTAGGTAGGCCTTGTACTAGGATTTTTAAAATCAGGAAGCCCAGACCTCCAGGCACACTGGAGCTGTGAAAGGCATCCAAAAGGGAGTGCAAAAGTGCCACAACATGGCTGCTTTCACAGCTTTTTCCTTAGGAAGAACCCTAATACCCGGCTGATTTACCTTCCTAGGGTTACTGTTAGGCTTGGGCCAAGGACTTTGAAAACCAGGAAGCCCTGTGCTCCAGGCACACTGCAGCTGTTCAAGGCATCCCAACGGGAGTGCAAAAGTGACACAACTTGGCTGCCTCCTCTGCTATTTCCATGAGACCATCCCCAACCATAGGCTGATTTTCCTTCCTAGCGTTGAGGTTTGAGTTAGGCCTAGGGTTAGTGTTCTTTTAACCTGAAAGCCCTGAGTTCCAAGAACACAGCAGCTGCGAAGGACTACCCAAGAAGAGCACAAAAGTACCACAACATGCCTGCCTCCACAGCTATTTCCTTGAGGACATCCCTAATTCCTGGCTGATTTGCCTTTCTCGTCGTCGGGTTGGGGTTAGGTAGGCCTTGTGCTAGGATTTTTAAAATCAGGAAGCCCAGACCTCCAGGCACACTGGAGCTGTGAAAGGCATCCAAAAGGGAGTGCAAAAGTGCCACAACATGGCTGCTTTCACAGCTTTTTCCTTAGGAAGAAGCCTAATACCCGGCTGATTTACCTTCCTAGGGTTACTGTTAGGCTTGGGCCAAGGACTTTTAAAACCAGGAAGCCCTGTGCTCCAGGCACACTGCAGCTGTTCAAGGCATCCCAACGGGAGTGCAAAAGTGACACAACTTGGCTGCCTCCACTGCTATTTCCATGAGACCATCCCCAACCATAGGCTGATTTTCCTTCCTAGCGTTGAGGTTTGAGTTAGGCCTAGGGTTAGAGATTTTTAACCAGAAAGCTCTGAGTTCCAAGAACACAGCAGCTGCGAAGGACTACCCAAGAAGAGCACAAAAGTACCACAACATGCCTGCCTCCACAGCTATTTCCTTGGGGACATCCCTAATTCCTGGCTGATTTGCCTTTCTCGTCGTCGGGTTGGGGTTAGGTAGGCCTTGTGCTAGGATTTTTAAAATCAGGAAGCCCAGACCTCCAGGCACACTGGAGCTGTGAAAGGCATCCCAAAGGGAGTGCAAAAGTGCCACAACATGGCTGCTTTCACAGCTTTTTCCTTAGGAAGAACCCTAATACCCGGCTGATTTACCTTCCTAGGGTTACTGTTAGGCTTGGGCCAAGGACTTTTAAAACCAGGAAGCCCTGTGCTCCAGGCACACTGCAGCTGTTCAAGGCATCCCAACGGGAGTGCAAAAGTGACACAACTTGGCTGCCTCCACTGCTATTTCCATGAGACCATCCCCAACCATAGGCTGATTTTCCTTCCTAGCGTTGAGGTTTGAGTTAGGCCTAGGGTTAGAGATTTTTAACCAGAAAGCTCTGAGTTCCAAGAACACAGCAGCTGCGAAGGACTACCCAAGAAGAGCACAAAAGTACCACAACATGCCTGCCTCCACAGCTATTTCCTTGGGGACATCCCTAATTCCTGGCTGATTTGCCTTTCTCGTCGTCGGGTTGGGGTTAGGTAGGCCTTGTGCTAGGATTTTTAAAATCAGGAAGCCCAGACCTCCAGGCACACTGGAGCTGTGAAAGGCATCCAAAAGGGAGTGCAAAAGTGCCACAACATGGCTGCTTTCACAGCTTTTTCCTTAGGAAGAACCCTAATACCCGGCTGATTTACCTTCCTAGGGTTACTGTTAGGCTTGGGCCAAGGACTTTTAAAACCAGGAAGCCCTGTGCTCCAGGCACACTACAGCTGTTCAAGGCATCCCAACGGGAGTGCAAAAGTGACACAACTTGGCTGCCTCCACTGCTATTTCCATGAGACCATCCCCAACCATAGGCTGATTTTCATTCCTAGCGTTGAGGTTTGAGTTAGGCCTAGGGTTAGGGTTCTTTCAACCAGAAAGCCCTGAGTTCCAAGAACACAGCAGCTGCGAAGGACTACCCAAGAAGAGCACAAAAGTACCACAACATGCCTGCCTCCACAGCTATTTCCTTGGGGACATCCCTAATTCCTGGCTGATTTGCCTTTCTCGTCGTCGGGTTGGGGTTAGGTAGGCCTTGTGCTAGGATTTTTAAAATCAGGAAGCCCAGACCTCCAGGCACACTGGAGCTGTGAAAGGCATCCAAAAGGGAGTGCAAAAGTGCCACAACATGGCTGCTTTCACAGCTTTTTCCTTAGGAAGAAGCCTAATACCCGGCTGATTTACCTTCCTAGGGTTACTGTTAGGCTTGGGCCAAGGACTTTTAAAACCAGGAAGCCCTGTGCTCCAGGCACACTGCAGCTGTTCAAGGCATCCCAACGGGAGTGCAAAAGTGACACAACTTGGCTGCCTCCACTGCTATTTCCATGAGACCATCCCCAACCATAGGCTGATTTTCATTCCTAGCGTTGAGGTTTGAGTTAGGCCTAGGGTTAGTGTTCTTTTAACCTGAAAGCCCTGAGTTCCAAGAACACAGCAGCTGCGAAGGACTACCCAAGAAGAGCACAAAAGTACCACAACATGCCTGCCTCCACAGCTATTTCCTTGGGGACATCCCTAATTCCTGGCTGATTTGCCTTTCTCGTCGTCGGGTTGGGGTTAGGTAGGCCTTGTGCTAGGATTTTTAAAATCAGGAAGCCCAGACCTCCAGGCACACTGGAGCTGTGAAAGGCATCCAAAAGGGAGTGCAAAAGTGCCACAACATGGCTGCTTTCACAGCTTTTTCCTTAGGAAGAACCCTAATAGCCGGCTGATTTACCTTCCTAGGGTTACTGTTAGGCTTGGGCCAAGGACTTTTAAAACCAGGAAGCCCTGTGCTCCAGGCACACTGCAGCTGTTCAAGGCATCCCAACGGGAGTGCAAAAGTGACACAACTTGGCTGCCTCCACTGCTATTTCCATGAGACCATCCCCAACCATAGGCTGATTTTCCTTCCTAGCGTTGAGGTTTGAGTTAGGCCTAGGGTTAGGGTCCTTTCAACCAGAAAGCCCTGAGTTCCAAGAACACAGCAGCTGCGAAGGACTACCCAAGAAGAGCACAAAAGTACCACCACATGCCTGCCTCCACAGCTATTTCCTTGGGGACATCCCTAATTCCTGGCTGATTTGCCTTTCTCGTCGTCGGGTTGGGGTTAGGTAGGCCTTGTGCTAGGATTTTTAAAATCAGGAAGCCCAGAACTCCAGGCACACTGGAGCTGTGAAAGGCATCCAAAAGGGAGTGCAAAAGTGTCACAACATGGCTGCTTTCACAGCTTCTTCCTTGGCACCATCACTATACCTAGGCTGATTTATCTGCCTAGGGTTAGGGTTAGGGTTCAGCCTAGGGCTAGGATTTTTTGAACCAGGAAGCCCTGAGTTACAGGCTTACTGTAGCTGCCAAAGGCATCCCAAAGGGAGCGCAGAAGTGCCAGAACATGGCTGCTTTCACAGCTTTTTCCTAAGGAAGAACCCTAATACCCGGCTGATTTACCTTCCTAGGGTTACTGTTAGGCTTGGGCCAAGGACTTTTAAAACCAGGAAGCCCTGTGCTCCAGGCACACTGCAGCTGTTCAAGGCATCCCAAGGGGAGCGCAAAAGTGACACAACTTGGCTGCCTCCACTGCTATTTCCATGAGACCATCCCCAACCATAGGCTGATTTTCCTTCCTAGCGTTGAGGTTTGAGTTAGGCCTAGGGTTAGAGTTTTTTAACCAGAAAGCCCTGAGTTCCAAGAACACAGCAGCTGCGAAGGACTACCCAAGAAGAGCACAAAAGTACCACAACATGCCTGCCTCCACAGCTATTTCCTTGGGGACATCCCTAATTCCTGGCTGATTTGCCTTTCTCGTCGTCAGGTTGGGGTTAGGTAGGCCTTGTGCTTGGATTTTTAAAATCAGGAAGCCCAGACCTCCAGGCACACTGGAGCTGTGAAAGGCATCCAAAAGGGAGTGCAAAAGTGCCACAACATGGCTGCTTTCACAGCTTTTTCCTAAGGAAGAACCCTAATACCCGGCTGATTTACCTTCCTAGGGTTACTGTTAGGCTTGGGCCAAGGACTTTTAAAACCAGGAAGCCCTGTGCTACAGGCACACTGCAGCTGTTCAAGGCATCCCAACGGGAGTGCAAAAGTGACACAACTTGGATGCCTCCACTGCTATTTCCATGAGACCATCCCCAACCTTAGGCTGGTTTTCCTTCCTAGCATTGCGTTTTGAGTTAGGCCTATGGTTACTGTTCTTTTAACCTGAAAGCCCTGAGTTCCAAGAACACAGCAGCTGCGAAGGACTACCCAAGAAGAGCACAAAAGTACCACCACATGCCTGCCTCCACAGCTATTTCCTTGGGGACATCCCTAATTCCTGGCTGATTTGCCTTTCTCGTCGTCGGGTTGGGGTTAGGTAGGCCTTGTGCTAGGATTTTTAAAATCAGGAAGCCCAGACCTCCAGGCACACTGGAGCTGTGAAAGGCATCCAAAAGGGAGTGCAAAAGTGCCACAACATGGCTGCTTTCACAGCTTTTTCCTTGGCACCATCCCTATACCTAGGCTGATTTATCTGCCTAGGGTTAGGATTAGGGTTCAGCCTAGGGCTAGGATTTTTTGAACCAGGAAGCCATGAGTTCCAGGCTTACTGCAGCTGCCAAAGGCATCCCAAAGTGAGCTCAGAAATGCCACAACATGGCTACTTACACAGCTTTTTCCGTAGGAGGAACCCTCATACCCGGCTGATTTACCTTCGTAGGGTTTCTATTAGGCTTAGCCCTAGGAGTTTTAAAATCAGGAAGCCCAGACCTCCAGGCACACTGGAGCTGTGAAAGGCATCCAAAAGGGAGTGCAAAAGTGCCACAACATGGCTGCTTTCACAGCTTTTTCCTTTGCACCATCCCTATACCTAGGCTGATTTATCTGCCTAGGGTTAGGGTTAGGGTTCAGCCTAGGGCTAGGATTTTTTGAACCAGGAAGCCCTGAGTTCCAGGCTTACTGTAGCTGCCAAAGGCATCCCAAAGGGAGCGCAGAAGTGCCACAACATGGCAGCTTTCACAGCTTTTTCCTTAGTAAGAACCCTAATACCCGGCTGATTTACCTTCCTAGGGTTACTGTTAGGCTTGGGCCAAGGACTTTTAAAACCAGGAAGCCCTGTGCTCCAGGCACACTGCAGCGCTTCAAGGCATCACAAGGGGAGCGCAAAAGTAACACAACTTGGCTGCCTCCACTGCTATTTCCATGAGACCATCCCCAACCATAGGCTGATTTTCCTTCCTAGCGTTGAGGTTTGAGTTAGGCCTAGGGTTTGTGTTCTTTTAACCTGAAAGCCCTGAGTTCCAAGAACACAGCAGCTGCGAAGGACTACCCAAGAAGTGCACAAAAGTACCACCACCTGCCTGCCTCCACAGCTATTTCCTTGGGGACATCCCTAATTCCTGGCTGATTTGCCTTTCTCGTCGTCGGGTTGGGGATAGGTAGGCCTTGTGCTAGGATTTTGAAAATCAGGAAGCCCAGACCTCCAGGCACACTGGAGCTGTGAAAGGCATCCAAAAGGGAGTGCAAAAGTGCCACAACATGGCTGCTTTCACAGCTTTTTCCTTAGGAAGAACCCTAATACCCGGCTGAGTTACCTTCCTGGGGTTACTGTTAGGCTTGGGCCTAGGACTTTTAAAACCAGGAAGCCCTGTGCTCCAGGCACACTGCAGCTGTTCAAGGCATCCCAACGGGAGTGCGAAAGTGACACAACTTGGCTGCCTCCTCTGCTATTTCCATGAGACCATCCCCAACCATAGGCTGATTTTCCTTCCTAGCGTTGAGGTTTGAGTTAGGCCTAGGGTTAGAGTTTTTTAACCAGAAAGCCCTGAGTTCCAAGAACACAGCAGCTGCGAAGGACTACCCAAGAAGAGCACAAAAGTACCACAACATGCCTGCCTCCACAGCTATTTCCTTGGGGACATCCCTAATTCCTGGCTGATTTGCCTTTCTCGTCGTCGGGTTGGGGTTAGGTAGGCCTTGTGCTAGGATTTTTAAAATCAGGAAGCCCAGACCTCCAGGCACACTGGAGCTGTGAAAGGCATCCAAAAGGGAGTGCAAAAGTGCCACAACATGGCTGCTTTCACAGCTTTTTCCTTAGGAAGAACCCTAATAGCCGGCTGATTTACCTTCCTAGGGTTACTGTTAGGCTTGGGCCAAGGACTTTTAAAACCAGGAAGCCCTGTGCTCCAGGCACACTGCAGCTGTTCAAGGCATCCCAACGGGAGTGCAAAAGTGACACAACTTGGCTGCCTCCACTGCTATTTCCATGAGACCATCCCCAACCATAGGCTGATTTTCCTTCCTAGCGTTGAGGTTTGAGTTAGGCCTAGGGTTAGAGATTTTTAACCAGAAAGCTCTGAGTTCCAAGAACACAGCAGCTGCGAAGGACTACCCAAGAAGAGCACAAAAGTACCACAACATGCCTGCCTCCACAGCTATTTCCTTGGGGACATCCCTAATTCCTGGCTGATTTGCCTTTCTCGTCGTCGGGTTGGGGTTAGGTAGGCCTTGTGCTAGGATTTTTAAAATCAGGAAGCCCAGAGCTCCAGGCACACTGGAGCTGTGAAAGGCATCCAAAAGGGAGTGCAAAAGTGCCACAACATGGCTGCTTTCACAGCTTTTTCCTTAGGAAGAACCCTAATACCCGGCTGATTTACCTTCCTAGGGTTACTGTTAGGCTTGGGCCAAGGACTTTTAAAACCAGGAAGCCCTGTGCTCCAGGCACACTGCAGCTGTTCAAGGCATCCCAACGGGAGTGCAAAAGTGACACAACTTGGCTGCCTCCACTGCTATTTCCATGAGACCATCCCCAACCATAGGCTGATTTTCCTTCCTAGCGTTGAGGTTTGAGTTAGGCCTAGGGTTAGGGTTCTTTCAACCAGAAAGCCCTGAGTTCCAAGAACACAGCAGCTGCGAAGGACTACCCAAGAAGAGCACAAAAGTACCACAACATGCCTGCCTCCACAGCTATTTCCTTGGGGACATCCCTAATTCCTGGCTGATTTGCCTTTCTCGTCGTCGGGTTGGGGTTAGGTAGGCCTTGTGCTAGGATTTTTAAAATCAGGAAGCCCAGAACTCCAGGCACACTGGAGCTGTGAAAGGCATCCAAAAGGGAGTGCAAAAGTGCCACAACATGGCTGCTTTCACAGCTTTTTCCTTAGGAAGAACCCTAATACCCGGCTGATTTACCTTCCTAGGGTTACTGTTAGGCTTGGGCCAAGGACTTTTAAAACCAGGAAGCCCTGTGCTCCAGGCACACTGCAGCTGTTCAAGGCATCCCAACGGGAGTGCAAAAGTGACACAACTTGGCTGCCTCCTCTGCTATTTCCATGAGACCATCCCGAACCATAGGCTGATTTTCCTTCCTAGCGTTGAGGTTTGAGTTAGGCCTAGGGTTAGTGTTCTTTTAACCTGAAAGCCCTGAGTTCCAAGAACACAGCAGCTGCGAAGGACTACCCAAGAAGAGCACAAAAGTACCACAACATGCCTGCCTCCACAGCTATTTCCTTGGGGACATCCCTAATTCCTGGCTGATTTGCCTTTCTCGTCGTCGGGTTGGGGTTAGGTAGGCCTTGTGCTAGGATTTTTAAAATCAGGAAGCCCAGACCTCCAGGCACACTGGAGCTGTGAAAGGCATCCAAAAGGGAGTGCAAAAGTGCCACAACATGGCTGCTTTCACAGCTTTTTCCTTAGGAAGAAGCCTAATACCCGGCTGATTTACCTTCCTAGGGTTACTGTTAGGCTTGGGCCAAGGACTTTTAAAACCAGGAAGCCCTGTGCTCCAGGCACACTGCAGCTGTTCAAGGCATCCCAACGGGAGTGCAAAAGTGACACAACTTGGCTGCCTCCACTGCTATTTCCATGAGACCATCCCCAACCATAGGCTGATTTTCCTTCCTAGCGTTGAGGTTTGAGTTTGGCCGAGGGTTAGTGTTCTTTTAACCTGAAAGCCCTGAGTTCCAAGAACACAGCAGCTGCGAAGGACTACCCAAGAAGAGCACAAAAGTACCACAACATGCCTGCCTCCACAGCTATTTCCTTGGGGACATCCCTAATTCCTGGCTGATTTGCCTTTCTCGTCGTCGGGTTGGGGTTAGGTAGGCCTTGTGCTAGGATTTTTAAAATCAGGAAGCCCAGACCTCCAGGCACACTGGAGCTGTGAAAGGCATCCAAAAGGGAGTGCAAAAGTGCCACAACATGGCTGCTTTCACAGCTTTTTCCTTAGGAAGAACCCTAATACCCGGCTGATTTACCTTCCTAGGGTTACTGTTAGGCTTGGGCCAAGGACTTTTAAAACCAGGAAGCCCTGTGCTCCAGGCACACTGCAGCTGTTCAAGGCATCCCAACGGGAGTGCAAAAGTGACACAACTTGGCTGCCTCCTCTGCTATTTCCATGAGACCATCCCCAACCATAGGCTGATTTTCCTTCCTAGCGTTGAGGTTTGAGTTAGGCCTAGGGTTAGTGTTCTTTTAACCTGAAAGCCCTGAGTTCCAAGAACACAGCAGCTGCGAAGGACTACCCAAGAAGAGCACAAAAGTACCACAACATGCCTGCCTCCACAGCTATTTCCTTGGGGACATCCCTAATTCCTGGCTGATTTGCCTTTCTCGTCGTCGGGTTGGGGTTAGGTAGGCCTTGTGCTAGGATTTTTAAAATCAGGAAGCCCAGACCTCCAGGCACACTGGAGCTGTGAAAGGCATCCAAAAGGGAGTGCAAAAGTGCCACAACATGGCTGCTTTCACAGCTTTTTCCTTAGGAAGAAGCCTAATACCCGGCTGATTTACCTTCCTAGGGTTACTGTTAGGCTTGGGCCAAGGACTTTTAAAACCAGGAAGCCCTGTGCTCCAGGCACACTGCAGCTGTTCAAGGCATCCCAACGGGAGTGCAAAAGTGACACAACTTGGCTGCCTCCACTGCTATTTCCATGAGACCATCCCCAACCATAGGCTGATTTTCCTTCCTAGCGTTGAGGTTTGAGTTTGGCCGAGGGTTAGTGTTCTTTTAACCTGAAAGCCCTGAGTTCCAAGAACACAGCAGCTGCGAAGGACTACCCAAGAAGAGCACAAAAGTACCACAACATGCCTGCCTCCACAGCTATTTCCTTGGGGACATCCCTAATTCCTGGCTGATTTGCCTTTCTCGTCGTCGGGTTGGGGTTAGGTAGGCCTTGTGCTAGGATTTTTAAAATCAGGAAGCCCAGACCTCCAGGCACACTGGAGCTGTGAAAGGCATCCAAAAGGGAGTGCAAAAGTGCCACAACATGGCTGCTTTCACAGCTTTTTCCTTAGGAAGAACCCTAATACCCGGCTGATTTACCTTCCTAGGGTTACTGTTAGGCTTGGGCCAAGGACTTTTAAAACCAGGAAGCCCTGTGCTCCAGGCACACTGCAGCTGTTCAAGGCATCCCAACGGGAGTGCAAAAGTGACACAACTTGGCTGCCTCCTCTGCTATTTCCATGAGACCATCCCCAACCATAGGCTGATTTTCCTTCCTAGCGTTGAGGTTTGAGTTAGGCCTAGGGTTAGAGATTTTTAACCAGAAAGCTCTGAGTTCCAAGAACACAGCAGCTGCGAAGGACTACCCAAGAAGAGCACAAAAGTACCACAACATGCCTGCCTCCACAGCTATTTCCTTGGGGACATCCCTAATTCCTGGCTGATTTGCCTTTCTCGTCGTCGGGTTGGGGTTAGGTAGGCCTTGTGCTAGGATTTTTAAAATCAGGAAGCCCAGAGCTCCAGGCACACTGGAGCTGTGAAAGGCATCCAAAAGGGAGTGCAAAAGTGCCACAACATGGCTGCTTTCACAGCTTTTTCCTTAGGAAGAACCCTAATACCCGGCTGATTTACCTTCCTAGGGTTACTGTTAGGCTTGGGCCAAGGACTTTTAAAACCAGGAAGCCCTGTGCTCCAGGCACACTGCAGCTGTTCAAGGCATCCCAACGGGAGTGCAAAAGTGACACAACTTGGCTGCCTCCACTGCTATTTCCATGAGACCATCCCCAACCATAGGCTGATTTTCATTCCTAGCGTTGAGGTTTGAGTTAGGCCTAGGGTTAGGGTTCTTTCAACCAGAAAGCCCTGAGTTCCAAGAACACAGCAGCTGCGAAGGACTACCCAAGAAGAGCACAAAAGTACCACAACATGCCTGCCTCCACAGCTATTTCCTTGGGGACATCCCTAATTCCTGGCTGATTTGCCTTTCTCGTCGTCGGGTTGGGGTTAGGTAGGCCTTGTGCTAGGATTTTTAAAATCAGGAAGCCCAGAACTCCAGGCACACTGGAGCTGTGAAAGGCATCCAAAAGGGAGTGCAAAAGTGCCACAACATGGCTGCTTTCACAGCTTTTTCCTTAGGAAGAACCCTAATACCCGGCTGATTTACCTTCCTAGGGTTACTGTTAGGCTTGGGCCAAGGACTTTTAAAACCAGGAAGCCCTGTGCTCCAGGCACACTGCAGCTGTTCAAGGCATCCCAACGGGAGTGCAAAAGTGACACAACTTGGCTGCCTCCTCTGCTATTTCCATGAGACCATCCCGAACCATAGGCTGATTTTCCTTCCTAGCGTTGAGGTTTGAGTTAGGCCTAGGGTTAGTGTTCTTTTAACCTGAAAGCCCTGAGTTCCAAGAACACAGCAGCTGCGAAGGACTACCCAAGAAGAGCACAAAAGTACCACAACATGCCTGCCTCCACAGCTATTTCCTTGGGGACATCCCTAATTCCTGGCTGATTTGCCTTTCTCGTCGTCGGGTTGGGGTTAGGTAGGCCTTGTGCTAGGATTTTTAAAATCAGGAAGCCCAGACCTCCAGGCACACTGGAGCTGTGAAAGGCATCCAAAAGGGAGTGCAAAAGTGCCACAACATGGCTGCTTTCACAGCTTTTTCCTTAGGAAGAAGCCTAATACCCGGCTGATTTACCTTCCTAGGGTTACTGTTAGGCTTGGGCCAAGGACTTTTAAAACCAGGAAGCCCTGTGCTCCAGGCACACTGCAGCTGTTCAAGGCATCCCAACGGGAGTGCAAAAGTGACACAACTTGGCTGCCTCCACTGCTATTTCCATGAGACCATCCCCAACCATAGGCTGATTTTCCTTCCTAGCGTTGAGGTTTGAGTTAGGCCGAGGGTTAGTGTTCTTTTAACCTGAAAGCCCTGAGTTCCAAGAACACAGCAGCTGCGAAGGACTACCCAAGAAGAGCACAAAAGTACCACAACATGCCTGCCTCCACAGCTATTTCCTTGGGGACATCCCTAATTCCTGGCTGATTTGCCTTTCTCGTCGTCGGGTTGGGGTTAGGTAGGCCTTGTGCTAGGATTTTTAAAATCAGGAAGCCCAGACCTCCAGGCACACTGGAGCTGTGAAAGGCATCCAAAAGGGAGTGCAAAAGTGCCACAACATGGCTGCTTTCACAGCTTCTTCCTTGGCACCATCACTATACCTAGGCTGATTTATCTGCCTAGGTTTATGGTTAGGGTTCAGCCTAGGGCTAGGATTTTTTGAACCAGGAAGCCCTGAGTTACAGGCTTACTGTAGCTGCCAAAGGCATCCCAAAGGGAGCGCAGAAGTGCCAGAACATGGCTGCTTTCACAGCTTTTTCCTAAGGAAGAACCCTAATACCCGGCTGATTTACCTTCCTAGGGTTACTGTTAGGCTTGGGCCAAGGACTTTTAAAACCAGGAAGCCCTGTGCTCCAGGCACACTGCAGCTGTTCAAGGCATCCCAAGGGCAGCGCAAAAGTGACACAACTTGGCTGCCTCCACTGCTATTTCCATGAGACCATCCCCAACCATAGGCTGATTTTCCTTCCTAGCGTTGAGGTTTGAGTTAGGCCTAGGGTTAGTGTTCTTTTAACCTGAAAGCCCTGAGTTCCAAGAACACAGCAGCTGCGAAGGACTACCCAAGAAGAGCACAAAAGTACCACAACATGCCTGCCTCCACAGCTATTTCCTTGGGGACATCCCTAATTCCTGGCTGATTTGCCTTTCTCGTCGTCGGGTTGGGGTTAGGTAGGCCTTGTGCTTGGATTTTTAAAATCAGGAAGCCCAGACCTCCAGGCACACTGGAGCTGTGAAAGGCATCCAAAAGGGAGTGCAAAAGTGCCACAACATGGCTGCTTTCACAGCTTTTTCCTAAGGAAGAACCCTAATACCCGGCTGATTTACCTTCCTAGGGTTACTGTTAGGCTTGGGCCAAGGACTTTTAAAACCAGGAAGCCCTGTGCTCCAGGCACACTGCAGCTGTTCAAGGCATCCCAACGGGAGTGCAAAAGTGACACAACTTGGATGCCTCCACTGCTATTTCCATGAGACCATCCCCAACCTTAGGCTGGTTTTCCTTCCTAGCATTGCGTTTTGAGTTAGGCCTATGGTTACTGTTCTTTTAACCTGAAAGCCCTGAGTTCCAAGAACACAGCAGCGGCGAAGGACTACCCAAGAAGAGCACAAAAGTACCACCACATGCCTGCCTCCACAGCTATTTCCTTGGGGACATCCCTAATTCCTGGCTGATTTGCCTTTCTCGTCGTCGGGTTGGGGTTAGGTAGGCCTTGTGCTAGGATTTTTAAAATCAGGAAGCCCAGACCTCCAGGCACACTGGAGCTGTGAAAGGCATCCAAAAGGGAGTGCAAAAGTGCCACAACATGGCTGCTTTCACAGCTTTTTCCTTAGGAAGAACCCTAATACCCGGCTGATTTACCTTCCTAGGGTTACTGTTAGGCTTGGGCCAAGGACTTTTAAAACCAGGAAGCCCTGTGCTCCAGGCACACTGCAGCTGTTCAAGGCATCCCAACGGGAGTGCAAAAGTGACACAACTTGGCTGCCTCCTCTGCTATTTCCATGAGACCATCCCCAACCATAGGCTGATTTTCCTTCCTAGCGTTGAGGTTTGAGTTAGGCCTAGGGTTAGTGTTCTTTTAACCTGAAAGCCCTGAGTTCCAAGAACACAGCAGCTGCGAAGGACTACCCAAGAAGAGCACAAAAGTACCACAACATGCCTGCCTCCACAGCTATTTCCTTGAGGACATCCCTAATTCCTGGCTGATTTGCCTTTCTCGTCGTCGGGTTGGGGTTAGGTAGGCCTTGTGCTAGGATTTTTAAAATCAGGAAGCCCAGACCTCCAGGCACACTGGAGCTGTGAAAGGCATCCAAAAGGGAGTGCAAAAGTGCCACAACATGGCTGCTTTCACAGCTTTTTCCTTAGGAAGAAGCCTAATACCCGGCTGATTTACCTTCCTAGGGTTACTGTTAGGCTTGGGCCAAGGACTTTTAAAACCAGGAAGCCCTGTGCTCCAGGCACACTGCAGCTGTTCAAGGCATCCCAACGGGAGTGCAAAAGTGACACAACTTGGCTGCCTCCACTGCTATTTCCATGAGACCATCCCCAACCATAGGCTGATTTTCCTTCCTAGCGTTGAGGTTTGAGTTAGGCCTAGGGTTAGAGATTTTTAACCAGAAAGCTCTGAGTTCCAAGAACACAGCAGCTGCGAAGGACTACCCAAGAAGAGCACAAAAGTACCACAACATGCCTGCCTCCACAGCTATTTCCTTGGGGACATCCCTAATTCCTGGCTGATTTGCCTTTCTCGTCGTCGGGTTGGGGTTAGGTAGGCCTTGTGCTAGGATTTTTAAAATCAGGAAGCCCAGACCTCCAGGCACACTGGAGCTGTGAAAGGCATCCCAAAGGGAGTGCAAAAGTGCCACAACATGGCTGCTTTCACAGCTTTTTCCTTAGGAAGAACCCTAATACCCGGCTGATTTACCTTCCTAGGGTTACTGTTAGGCTTGGGCCAAGGACTTTTAAAACCAGGAAGCCCTGTGCTCCAGGCACACTGCAGCTGTTCAAGGCATCCCAACGGGAGTGCAAAAGTGACACAACTTGGCTGCCTCCTCTGCTATTTCCATGAGACCATCCCCAACCATAGGCTGATTTTCCTTCCTAGCGTTGAGGTTTGAGTTAGGCCTAGGGTTAGTGTTCTTTTAACCTGAAAGCCCTGAGTTCCAAGAACACAGCAGCTGCGAAGGACTACCCAAGAAGAGCACAAAAGTACCACAACATGCCTGCCTCCACAGCTATTTCCTTGGGGACATCCCTAATTCCTGGCTGATTTGCCTTTCTCGTCGTCGGGTTGGGGTTAGGTAGGCCTTGTGCTAGGATTTTTAAAATCAGGAAGCCCAGACCTCCAGGCACACTGGAGCTGTGAAAGGCATCCAAAAGGGAGTGCAAAAGTGCCACAACATGGCTGCTTTCACAGCTTTTTCCTTAGGAAGAACCCTAATACCCGGCTGATTTACCTTCCTAGGGTTACTGTTAGGCTTGGGCCAAGGACTTTGAAAACCAGGAAGCCCTGTGCTCCAGGCACACTGCAGCTGTTCAAGGCATCCCAACGGGAGTGCAAAAGTGACACAACTTGGCTGCCTCCACTGCTATTTCCATGAGACCATCCCCAACCATAGGCTGATTTTCATTCCTAGCGTTGAGGTTTGAGTTAGGCCTAGGGTTAGGGTTCTTTCAACCAGAAAGCCCTGAGTTCCAAGAACACAGCAGCTGCGAAGGACTACCCAAGAAGAGCACAAAAGTACCACAACATGCCTGCCTCCACAGCTATTTCCTTGGGGACATCCCTAATTCCTGGCTGATTTGCCTTTCTCGTCGTCGGGTTGGGGTTAGGTAGGCCTTGTGCTAGGATTTTTAAAATCAGGAAGCCCAGAACTCCAGGCACACTGGAGCTGTGAAAGGCATCCAAAAGGGAGTGCAAAAGTGTCACAACATGGCTGCTTTCACAGCTTCTTCCTTGGCACCATCACTATACCTAGGCTGATTTATCTGCCTAGGTTTATGGTTAGGGTTCAGCCTAGGGCTAGGATTTTTTGAACCAGGAAGCCCTGAGTTACAGGCTTACTGTAGCTGCCAAAGGCATCCCAAAGGGAGCGCAGAAGTGCCAGAACATGGCTGCTTTCACAGCTTTTTCCTAAGGAAGAACCCTAATACCCGGCTGATTTACCTTCCTAGGGTTACTGTTAGGCTTGGGCCAAGGACTTTTAAAACCAGGAAGCCCTGTGCTCCAGGCACACTGCAGCTGTTCAAGGCATCCCAAGGGCAGCGCAAAAGTGACACAACTTGGCTGCCTCCACTGCTATTTCCATGAGACCATCCCCAACCATAGGCTGATTTTCCTTCCTAGCGTTGAGGTTTGAGTTAGGCCTAGGGTTAGTGTTCTTTTAACCTGAAAGCCCTGAGTTCCAAGAACACAGCAGCTGCGAAGGACTACCCAAGAAGAGCACAAAAGTACCACAACATGCCTGCCTCCACAGCTATTTCCTTGGGGACATCCCTAATTCCTGGCTGATTTGCCTTTCTCGTCGTCGGGTTGGGGTTAGGTAGGCCTTGTGCTTGGATTTTTAAAATCAGGAAGCCCAGACCTCCAGGCACACTGGAGCTGTGAAAGGCATCCAAAAGGGAGTGCAAAAGTGCCACAACATGGCTGCTTTCACAGCTTTTTCCTAAGGAAGAACCCTAATACCCGGCTGATTTACCTTCCTAGGGTTACTGTTAGGCTTGGGCCAAGGACTTTTAAAACCAGGAAGCCCTGTGCTCCAGGCACACTGCAGCTGTTCAAGGCATCCCAACGGGAGTGCAAAAGTGACACAACTTGGATGCCTCCACTGCTATTTCCATGAGACCATCCCCAACCTTAGGCTGGTTTTCCTTCCTAGCATTGCGTTTTGAGTTAGGCCTATGGTTACTGTTCTTTTAACCTGAAAGCCCTGAGTTCCAAGAACACAGCAGCGGCGAAGGACTACCCAAGAAGAGCACAAAAGTGCCAACACATGCCTGCCTCCACAGCTATTTCCTTGGGGACATCCCTAATTCCTGGCTGATTTGCCTTTCTCGTCGTCGGGTTGGGGTTAGGTAGGCCTTGTGCTAGGATTTTTAAAATCAGGAAGCCCAGACCTCCAGGCACACTGGAGCTGTGAAAGGCATCCAAAAGGGAGTGCAAAAGTGCCACAACATGGCTGCTTTCACAGCTTTTTCCTTGGCACCATCCCTATACCTAGGCTGATTTATCTGCCTAGGGTTAGGGTTAGGGTTCAGCCTAGGGCTAGGATTTTTTGAACCAGGAAGCCCTGAGTTCCAGGCTTACTGCAGCTGCCAAAGGCATCCCAAAGTGAGCTCAGAAATGCCACAACATGGCTACTTACACAGCTTTTTCCGTAGGAGGAACCCTCATACCCGGCTGATTTACCTTCGTAGGGTTTCTATTAGGCTTAGACCTAGGAGTTTAAAATCAGGAAGCCCAGACCTCCAGGCACACTGGAGCTGTGAAAGGCATCCAAAAGGGAGTGCAAAAGTGCCACAACATGGCTGCTTTCACAGCTTTTTCCTTTGCACCATCCCTATAACTAGGCTGATTTATCTGCCTAGGGTTAGGGTTAGGGTTCAGCCTAGGGCTAGGATTTTTTGAACCAGGAAGCCCTGAGTTCCAGGCTTACTGTAGCTGCCAAAGGCATCCCAAAGGGAGCGCAGAAGTGCCACAACATGGCTGCTTTCACAGCTTTTTCCTTAGTAAGAACCCTAATACCCGGCTGATTTACCTTCCTAGGGTTACTGTTAGGCTTGGGCCAAGGACTTTTAAAACCAGGAAGCCCTGTGCTCCAGGCACACTGCAGCGCTTCAAGGCATCACAAGGGGAGCGCAAAAGTAACACAACTTGGCTGCCTCCACTGCTATTTCCATGAGACCATCCCCAACCATAGGCTGATTTTCCTTCCTAGCGTTGAGGTTTGAGTTAGGCCTAGGGTTTGTGTTCTTTTAACCTGAAAGCCCTGAGTTCCAAGAACACAGCAGCTGCGAAGGACTACCCAAGAAGTGCACAAAAGTACCACCACCTGCCTGCCTCCACAGCTATTTCCTTGGGGACATCCCTAATTCCTGGCTGATTTGCCTTTCTCGTCGTCGGGTTGGGGATAGGTAGGCCTTGTGCTAGGATTTTGAAAATCAGGAAGCCCAGACCTCCAGGCACACTGGAGCTGTGAAAGGCATCCAAAAGGGAGTGCAAAAGTGCCACAACATGGCTGCTTTCACAGCTTTTTCCTTAGGAAGAACCCTAATACCCGGCTGAGTTACCTTCCTGGGGTTACTGTTAGGCTTGGGCCTAGGACTTTTAAAACCAGGAAGCCCTGTGCTCCAGGCACACTGCAGCTGTTCAAGGCATCCCAACGGGAGTGCGAAAGTGACACAACTTGGCTGCCTCCTCTGCTATTTCCATGAGACCATCCCCAACCATAGGCTGATTTTCCTTCCTAGCGTTGAGGTTTGAGTTAGGCCTAGGGTTAGAGTTTTTTAACCAGAAAGCCCTGAGTTCCAAGAACACAGCAGCTGCGAAGGACTACCCAAGAAGAGCACAAAAGTACCACAACATGCCTGCCTCCACAGCTATTTCCTTGGGGACATCCCTAATTCCTGGCTGATTTGCCTTTCTCGTCGTCGGGTTGGGGTTAGGTAGGCCTGGTGCTAGGATTTTTAAAATCAGGAAGCCCAGACCTCCAGGCACACTGGAGCTGTGAAAGGCATCCAAAAGGGAGTGCAAAAGTGCCACAACATGGCTGCTTTCACAGCTTTTTCCTTAGGAAGAACCCTAATACCCGGCTGATTTACCTTCCTAGGGTTACTGTTAGGCTTGGGCCAAGGACTTTTAAAACCAGGAAGCCCTGTGCTCCAGGCACACTGCAGCTGTTCAAGGCATCCCAACGGGAGTGCAAAAGTGACACAACTTGGCTGCCTCCACTGCTATTTCCATGAGACCATCCCCAACCATAGGCTGATTTTCCTTCCTAGCGTTGAGGTTTGAGTTAGGCCTAGGGTTAGAGATTTTTAACCAGAAAGCTCTGAGTTCCAAGAACACAGCAGCTGCGAAGGACTACCCAAGAAGAGCACAAAAGTACCACAACATGCCTGCCTCCACAGCTATTTCCTTGGGGACATCCCTAATTCCTGGCTGATTTGCCTTTCTCGTCGTCGGGTTGGGGTTAGGTAGGCCTTGTGCTAGGATTTTTAAAATCAGGAAGCCCAGACCTCCAGGCACACTGGAGCTGTGAAAGGCATCCAAAAGGGAGTGCAAAAGTGCCACAACATGGCTGCTTTCACAGCTTTTTCCTTAGGAAGAACCCTAATACCCGGCTGATTTACCTTCCTAGGGTTACTGTTAGGCTTGGGCCAAGGACTTTTAAAACCAGGAAGCCCTGTGCTCCAGGCACACTGCAGCTGTTCAAGGCATCCCAACGGGAGTGCAAAAGTGACACAACTTGGCTGCCTCCACTGCTATTTCCATGAGACCATCCCCAACCATAGGCTGATTTTCATTCCTAGCGTTGAGGTTTGAGTTAGGCCTAGGGTTAGAGATTTTTAACCAGAAAGCTCTGAGTTCCAAGAACACAGCAGCTGCGAAGGACTACCCAAGAAGAGCACAAAAGTACCACAACATGCCTGCCTCCACAGCTATTTCCTTGGGGACATCCCTAATTCCTGGCTGATTTGCCTTTCTCGTCGTCGGGTTGGGGTTAGGTAGGCCTTGTGCTAGGATTTTTAAAATCAGGAAGCCCAGACCTCCAGGCACACTGGAGCTGTGAAAGGCATCCAAAAGGGAGTGCAAAAGTGTCACAACATGGCTGCTTTCACAGCTTCTTCCTTGGCACCATCACTATACCTAGGCTGATTTATCTGCCTAGGTTTATGGTTAGGGTTCAGCCTAGGGCTAGGATTTTTTGAACCAGGAAGCCCTGAGTTACAGGCTTACTGTAGCTGCCAAAGGCATCCCAAAGGGAGCGCAGAAGTGCCAGAACATGGCTGCTTTCACAGCTTTTTCCTAAGGAAGAACCCTAATACCCGGCTGATTTACCTTCCTAGGGTTACTGTTAGGCTTGGGCCAAGGACTTTTAAAACCAGGAAGCCCTGTGCTCCAGGCACACTGCAGCTGTTCAAGGCATCCCAAGGGCAGCGCAAAAGTGACACAACTTGGCTGCCTCCACTGCTATTTCCATGAGACCATCCCCAACCATAGGCTGATTTTCCTTCCTAGCGTTGAGGTTTGAGTTAGGCCTAGGGTTAGTGTTCTTTTAACCTGAAAGCCCTGAGTTCCAAGAACACAGCAGCTGCGAAGGACTACCCAAGAAGAGCACAAAAGTACCACAACATGCCTGCCTCCACAGCTATTTCCTTGGGGACATCCCTAATTCCTGGCTGATTTGCCTTTCTCGTCGTCGGGTTGGGGTTAGGTAGGCCTTGTGCTTGGATTTTTAAAATCAGGAAGCCCAGACCTCCAGGCACACTGGAGCTGTGAAAGGCATCCAAAAGGGAGTGCAAAAGTGCCACAACATGGTTGCTTTCACAGCTTTTTCCTAAGGAAGAACCCTAATACCCGGCTGATTTACCTTCCTAGGGTTACTGTTAGGCTTGGGCCAAGGACTTTTAAAACCAGGAAGCCCTGTGCTCCAGGCACACTGCAGCTGTTCAAGGCATCCCAACGGGAGTGCAAAAGTGACACAACTTGGATGCCTCCACTGCTATTTCCATGAGACCATCCCCAACCTTAGGCTGGTTTTCCTTCCTAGCATTGCGTTTTGAGTTAGGCCTATGGTTACTGTTCTTTTAACCTGAAAGCCCTGAGTTCCAAGAACACAGCAGCGGCGAAGGACTACCCAAGAAGAGCACAAAAGTACCACCACATGCCTGCCTCCACAGCTATTTCCTTGGGGACATCCCTAATTCCAGGCTGATTTGCCTTTCTCGTCGTCGGGTTGGGGTTAGGTAGGCCTTGTGCTAGGATTTTTAAAATCAGGAAGCCCAGACCTCCAGGCACACTGGAGCTGTGAAAGGCATCCAAAAGGGAGTGCAAAAGTGCCACAACATGGCTGCTTTCACAGCTTTTTCCTTGGCACCATCCCTATACCTAGGCTGATTTATCTGCCTAGGGTTAGGGTTAGGGTTCAGCCTAGGGCTAGGATTTTTTGAACCAGGAAGCCCTGAGTTCCAGGCTTACTGCAGCTGCCAAAGGCATCCCAAAGTGAGCTCAGAAATGCCACAACATGGCTACTTACACAGCTTTTTCCGTAGGAGGAACCCTCATACCCGGCTGATTTACCTTCGTAGGGTTTCTATTAGGCTTAGCCCTAGGAGTTTAAAATCAGGAAGCCCAGACCTCCAGGCACACTGGAGCTGTGAAAGGCATCCAAAAGGGAGTGCAAAAGTGCCACAACATGGCTGCTTTCACAGCTTTTTCCTTTGCACCATCCCTATAACTAGGCTGATTTATCTGCCTAGGGTTAGGGTTAGGGTTCAGCCTAGGGCTAGGATTTTTTGAACCAGGAAGCCCTGAGTTCCAGGCTTACTGTAGCTGCCAAAGGCATCCCAAAGGGAGCGCAGAAGTGCCACAACATGGCTGCTTTCACAGCTTTTTCCTTAGTAAGAACCCTAATACCCGGCTGATTTACCTTCCTAGGGTTACTGTTAGGCTTGGGCCAAGGACTTTTAAAACCAGGAAGCCCTGTGCTCCAGGCACACTGCAGCGCTTCAAGGCATCACAAGGGGAGCGCAAAAGTAACACAACTTGGCTGCCTCCACTGCTATTTCCATGAGACCATCCCCAACCATAGGCTGATTTTCCTTCCTAGCGTTGAGGTTTGAGTTAGGCCTAGGGTTTGTGTTCTTTTAACCTGAAAGCCCTGAGTTCCAAGAACACAGCAGCTGCGAAGGACTACCCAAGAAGTGCACAAAAGTACCACCACCTGCCTGCCTCCACAGCTATTTCCTTGGGGACATCCCTAATTCCTGGCTGATTTGCATTTCTCGTCGTCGGGTTGGGGATAGGTAGGCCTTGTGCTAGGATTTCGAAAATCAGGAAGCCCAGACCTCCAGGCACACTGGAGCTGTGAAAGGCATCCAAAAGGGAGTGCAAAAGTGCCACAACATGGCTGCTTTCACAGCTTTTTCCTTAGGAAGAACCCTAATACCCGGCTGAGTTACCTTCCTGGGGTTACTGTTAGGCTTGGGCCTAGGACTTTTAAAACCATGAAGCCCTGTGCTCCAGGCACACTGCAGCTGTTCAAGGCATCCCAACGGGAGTGCGAAAGTGACACAACTTGGCTGCCTCCTCTGCTATTTCCATGAGACCATCCCCAACCATAGGCTGATTTTCCTTCCTAGCGTTGAGGTTTGAGTTAGGCCTAGGGTTAGAGTTTTTTAACCAGAAAGCCCTGAGTTCCAAGAACACAGCAGCTGCGAAGGACTACCCAAGAAGAGCACAAAAGTACCACAACATGCCTGCCTCCACAGCTATTTCCTTGGGGACATCCCTAATTCCTGGCTGATTTGCCTTTCTCGTCGTCGGGTTGGGGTTAGGTAGGCCTGGTGCTAGGATTTTTAAAATCAGGAAGCCCAGACCTCCAGGCACACTGGAGCTGTGAAAGGCATCCAAAAGGGAGTGCAAAAGTGCCACAACATGGCTGCTTTCACAGCTTTTTCCTTAGGAAGAACCCTAATACCCGGCTGATTTACCTTCCTAGGGTTACTGTTAGGCTTGGGCCAAGGACTTTTAAAACCAGGAAGCCCTGTGCTCCAGGCACACTGCAGCTGTTCAAGGCATCCCAACGCGAGTGCAAAAGTGACACAACTTGGCTGCCTCCACTGCTATTTCCATGAGACCATCCCCAACCATAGGCTGATTTTCCTTCCTAGCGTTGAGGTTTGAGTTAGGCCTAGGGTTAGAGATTTTTAACCAGAAAGCTCTGAGTTCCAAGAACACAGCAGCTGCGAAGGACTACCCAAGAAGAGCACAAAAGTACCACAACATGCCTGCCTCCACAGCTATTTCCTTGGGGACATCCCTAATTCCTGGCTGATTTGCCTTTCTCGTCGTCGGGTTGGGGTTAGGTAGGCCTTGTGCTAGGATTTTTAAAATCAGGAAGCCCAGACCTCCAGGCACACTGGAGCTGTGAAAGGCATCCAAAAGGGAGTGCAAAAGTGCCACAACATGGCTGCTTTCACAGCTTTTTCCTTAGGAAGAACCCTAATACCCGGCTGATTTACCTTCCTAGGGTTACTGTTAGGCTTGGGCCAAGGACTTTTAAAACCAGGAAGCCCTGTGCTCCAGGCACACTGCAGCTGTTCAAGGCATCCCAACGGGAGTGCAAAAGTGACACAACTTGGCTGCCTCCACTGCTATTTCCATGAGACCATCCCCAACCATAGGCTGATTTTCATTCCTAGCGTTGAGGTTTGAGTTAGGCCTAGGGTTAGAGATTTTTAACCAGAAAGCTCTGAGTTCCAAGAACACAGCAGCTGCGAAGGACTACCCAAGAAGAGCACAAAAGTACCACAACATGCCTGCCTCCACAGCTATTTCCTTGGGGACATCCCTAATTCCTGGCTGATTTGCCTTTCTCGTCGTCGGGTTGGGGTTAGGTAGGCCTTGTGCTAGGATTTTTAAAATCAGGAAGCCCAGAACTCCAGGCACACTGGAGCTGTGAAAGGCATCCAAAAGGGAGTGCAAAAGTGTCACAACATGGCTGCTTTCACAGCTTCTTCCTTGGCACCATCACTATACCTAGGCTGATTTATCTGCCTAGGTTTATGGTTAGGGTTCAGCCTAGGGCTAGGATTTTTTGAACCAGGAAGCCCAGACCTCCAGGCTTACTGTAGCTGCCAAAGGCATCCCAAAGGGAGCGCAGAAGTGCCAGAACATGGCTGCTTTCACAGCTTTTTCCTAAGGAAGGACCCTAATACCTGGCTGATTTACCTTCCTAGGGTTACTGTTAGGCTTGGGCAAAGGACTTTTAAAACCAGGAAGCCCTGTGCTCCAGGCACACTGCAGCTGTTCAAGGCATCCCAAGGGGAGCGCAAAAGTGACACAACTTGGCTGCCTCCACTGCTATTTCCATGAGACCATCCCCAACCTTAGGCTGGTTTTCCTTCCTAGCGTTGAGTTTTGAGTTAGGCCTATGGTTACTGTTCTTTTAACCTGAAAGCCCTGAGTTCCAAGAATACAGCAGCTGCGAAGGACTACCCAAGAAGAGCACAAAAGTACCACAACATGCCTGCCTCCACAGCTATTTCCTTGGGGACATCCCTAATTCCTGGCTGATTTGCCTTTCTCGTCGTCGGGTTGGGGTTAGGTAGGCCTTGTGCTAGGATTTTTAAAATCAGGAAGCCCAGACCTCCAGGCACACTGGAGCTGTGAAAGGCATCCCAAAGGGAGTGCAAAAGTGCCACAACATGGCTGCTTTCACAGCTTTTTCCTTAGGAAGAACCCTAATACCCGGCTGATTTACCTTCCTAGGGTTACTGTTAGGCTTGGGCCAAGGACTTTTAAAACCAGGAAGCCCTGTGCTCCAGGCACACTGCAGCTGTTCAAGGCATCCCAACGGGAGCGCAAAAGTGACACAACTTGGCTGCCTCCTCTGCTATTTCCATGAGACCATCCCGAACCATAGGCTGATTTTCCTTCCTAGCGTTGAGGTTTGAGTTAGGCCTAGGGTTAGTGTTCTTTTAACCTGAAAGCCCTGAGTTCCAAGAACACAGCAGCTGCGAAGGACTACCCAAGAAGAGCACAAAAGTACCACAACATGCCTGCCTCCACAGCTATTTCCTTGGGGACATCCCTAATTCCTGGCTGATTTGCCTTTCTCGTCGTCGGGTTGGGGTTAGGTAGGCCTTGTGCTAGGATTTTTAAAATCAGGAAGCCCAGACCTCCAGGCACACTGGAGCTGTGAAAGGCATCCAAAAGGGAGTGCAAAAGTGCCACAACATGGCTGCTTTCACAGATTTTTCCTTAGGAAGAACCCTAATACCCGGCTGATTTACCTTCCTAGGGTTACTGTTAGGCTTGGGCCAAGGACTTTTAAAACCAGGAAGCCCTGTGCTCCAGGCACACTGCAGCTGTTCAAGGCATCCCAACGGGAGTGCAAAAGTGACACAACTTGGCTGCCTCCTCTGCTATTTCCATGAGACCATCCCCAACCATAGGCTGATTTTCCTTCCTAGCGTTGAGGTTTGAGTTAGGCCTAGGGTTAGAGATTTTTAACCTGAAAGCCCTGAGTTCCAAGAACACAGCAGCTGCGAAGGACTACCCAAGAAGAGCACAAAAGTACCACAACATGCCTGCCTCCACAGCTATTTCCTTGGGGACATCCCTAATTCCTGGCTGATTTGCCTTTCTCGTCGTCGGGTTGGGGATAGGTAGGCCTTGTGCTAGGATTTTGAAAATCAGGAAGCCCAGACCTCCAGGCACACTGGAGCTGTGAAAGGCATCCAAAAGGGAGTGCAAAAGTGCCACAACATGGCTGCTTTCACAGCTTTTTCCTTAGGAAGAACCCTAATACCCGGCTGATTTACCTTCCTAGGGTTACTGTTAGGCTTGGGCCAAGGACTTTGAAAACCAGGAAGCCCTGTGCTCCAGGCACACTGCAGCTGTTCAAGGCATCCCAAGGGGAGTGCAAAAGTGACACAACTTGGCTGCCTCCACTGCTATTTCCATGAGACCATCCCCAACCATAGGCTGATTTTCATTCCTAGCGTTGAGGTTTGAGTTAGGCCTAGGGTTAGGGTTCTTTCAACCAGAAAGCCCTGAGTTCCAAGAACACAGCAGCTGCGAAGGACTACCCAAGAAGAGCACAAAAGTACCACAACATGCCTGCCTCCACAGCTATTTCCTTGGGGACATCCCTAATTCCTGGCTGATTTGCCTTTCTCGTCGTCGGGTTGGGGTTAGGTAGGCCTTGTGCTAGGATTTTTAAAATCAGGAAGCCCAGACCTCCAGGCACACTGGAGCTGTGAAAGGCATCCAAAAGGGAGTGCAAAAGTGCCACAACATGGCTGCTTTCACAGCTTCTTCCTTGGCACCATCACTATACCTAGGCTGATTTATCTGCCTAGGTTTATGGTTAGGGTTCAAACTAGGGCTAGGATTTTTTGAACCAGGAAGCCCTGAGTTCCAGGCTTACTGTAGCTGTGAAAGGCATCCCAAAGGGAGCGCAGAAGTGCCACAACATGGCTGCTTTCACAGCTTTTTCCTTAGGAAGAACCCTAATACCCGGCTGATTTACCTTCCTAGGGTTACTGTTAGGCTTGGGCCAAGGACTTTTAAAACCAGGAAGCCCTGTGCTCCAGGCACACTGCAGCTGTTCAAGGCATCCCAACGGGAGCGCAAAAGTGACACAACTTGGCTGCCTCCACTGCTATTTCCATGAGACCATCCCCAACCATAGGCTGATTTTCCTTCCTAGCGTTGAGGTTTGAGTTAGGCCTAGGGTTAGAGTTTTTTAACCAGAAAGCCCTGAGTTCCAAGAACACAGCAGCTGCGAAGGACTATCCAAGAAGAGCACAAAAGTACCACAACATGCCTGCCTCCACAGCTATTTCCTTGGGGACATCCCTAATTCCTGGCTGATTTGCCTTTCTCGTCGTCAGGTTGGGGTTAGGTAGGCCTTGTGCTTGGATTTTTAAAATCAGGAAGCCCAGACCTCCAGGCACACTGGAGCTGTGAAAGGCATCCAAAAGGGAGTGCAAAAGTGCCACAACATGGCTGCTTTCACAGCTTTTTCCTTTGCACCATCCCTATAACTAGGCTGATTTATCTGCCTAGGGTTAGGGTTAGGGTTCAGCCTAGGGCTAGGATTTTTTGAACCAGGAAGCCCTGAGTTCCAGGCTTACTGTAGCTGCCAAAGGCATCCCAAAGGGAGCGCAGAAGTGCCACAACATGGCTGCTTTCACAGCTTTTTCCTTAGTAAGAACCCTAATACCCGGCTGATTTACCTTCCTAGGGTTACTGTTAGGCTTGGGCCAAGGACTTTTAAAACCAGGAAGCCCTGTGCTCCAGGCACACTGCAGCGCTTCAAGGCATCACAAGGGGAGCGCAAAAGTAACACAACTTGGCTGCCTCCACTGCTATTTCCATGAGACCATCCCCAACCATAGGCTGATTTTCCTTCCTAGCGTTGAGGTTTGAGTTAGGCCTAGGGTTTGTGTTCTTTTAACCTGAAAGCCCTGAGTTCCAAGAACACAGCAGCTGCGAAGGACTACCCAAGAAGTGCACAAAAGTACCACCACCTGCCTGCCTCCACAGCTATTTCCTTGGGGACATCCCTAATTCCTGGCTGATTTGCATTTCTCGTCGTCGGGTTGGGGATAGGTAGGCCTTGTGCTAGGATTTCGAAAATCAGGAAGCCCAGACCTCCAGGCACACTGGAGCTGTGAAAGGCATCCAAAAGGGAGTGCAAAAGTGCCACAACATGGCTGCTTTCACAGCTTTTTCCTTAGGAAGAACCCTAATACCCGGCTGAGTTACCTTCCTGGGGTTACTGTTAGGCTTGGGCCTAGGACTTTTAAAACCATGAAGCCCTGTGCTCCAGGCACACTGCAGCTGTTCAAGGCATCCCAACGGGAGTGCGAAAGTGACACAACTTGGCTGCCTCCTCTGCTATTTCCATGAGACCATCCCCAACCATAGGCTGATTTTCCTTCCTAGCGTTGAGGTTTGAGTTAGGCCTAGGGTTAGAGTTTTTTAACCAGAAAGCCCTGAGTTCCAAGAACACAGCAGCTGCGAAGGACTACCCAAGAAGAGCACAAAAGTACCACAACATGCCTGCCTCCACAGCTATTTCCTTGGGGACATCCCTAATTCCTGGCTGATTTGCCTTTCTCGTCGTCGGGTTGGGGTTAGGTAGGCCTGGTGCTAGGATTTTTAAAATCAGGAAGCCCAGACCTCCAGGCACACTGGAGCTGTGAAAGGCATCCAAAAGGGAGTGCAAAAGTGCCACAACATGGCTGCTTTCACAGCTTTTTCCTTAGGAAGAACCCTAATACCCGGCTGATTTACCTTCCTAGGGTTACTGTTAGGCTTGGGCCAAGGACTTTTAAAACCAGGAAGCCCTGTGCTCCAGGCACACTGCAGCTGTTCAAGGCATTCCAACGGGAGTGCAAAAGTGACACAACTTGGCTGCCTCCACTGCTATTTCCATGAGACCATCCCCAACCATAGGCTGATTTTCCTTCCTAGCGTTGAGGTTTGAGTTAGGCCTAGGGTTAGAGATTTTTAACCAGAAAGCTCTGAGTTCCAAGAACACAGCAGCTGCGAAGGACTACCCAAGAAGAGCACAAAAGTACCACAACATGCCTGCCTCCACAGCTATTTCCTTGGGGACATCCCTAATTCCTGGCTGATTTGCCTTTCTCGTCGTCGGGTTGGGGTTAGGTAGGCCTTGTGCTAGGATTTTTAAAATCAGGAAGCCCAGACCTCCAGGCACACTGGAGCTGTGAAAGGCATCCAAAAGGGAGTGCAAAAGTGCCACAACATGGCTGCTTTCACAGCTTTTTCCTTAGGAAGAACCCTAATACCCGGCTGATTTACCTTCCTAGGGTTACTGTTAGGCTTGGGCCAAGGACTTTTAAAACCAGGAAGCCCTGTGCTCCAGGCACACTGCAGCTGTTCAAGGCATCCCAACGGGAGTGCAAAAGTGACACAACTTGGCTGCCTCCACTGCTATTTCCATGAGACCATCCCCAACCATAGGCTGATTTTCATTCCTAGCGTTGAGGTTTGAGTTAGGCCTAGGGTTAGAGATTTTTAACCAGAAAGCTCTGAGTTCCAAGAACACAGCAGCTGCGAAGGACTACCCAAGAAGAGCACAAAAGTACCACAACATGCCTGCCTCCACAGCTATTTCCTTGGGGACATCCCTAATTCCTGGCTGATTTGCCTTTCTCGTCGTCGGGTTGGGGTTAGGTAGGCCTTGTGCTAGGATTTTTAAAATCAGGAAGCCCAGAACTCCAGGCACACTGGAGCTGTGAAAGGCATCCAAAAGGGAGTGCAAAAGTGTCACAACATGGCTGCTTTCACAGCTTCTTCCTTGGCACCATCACTATACCTAGGCTGATTTATCTGCCTAGGTTTATGGTTAGGGTTCAGCCTAGGGCTAGGATTTTTTGAACCAGGAAGCCCAGACCTCCAGGCTTACTGTAGCTGCCAAAGGCATCCCAAAGGGAGCGCAGAAGTGCCAGAACATGGCTGCTTTCACAGCTTTTTCCTAAGGAAGGACCCTAATACCTGGCTGATTTACCTTCCTAGGGTTACTGTTAGGCTTGGGCAAAGGACTTTTAAAACCAGGAAGCCCTGTGCTCCAGGCACACTGCAGCTGTTCAAGGCATCCCAAGGGGAGCGCAAAAGTGACACAACTTGGCTGCCTCCACTGCTATTTCCATGAGACCATCCCCAACCTTAGGCTGGTTTTCCTTCCTAGCGTTGAGTTTTGAGTTAGGCCTATGGTTACTGTTCTTTTAACCTGAAAGCCCTGAGTTCCAAGAATACAGCAGCTGCGAAGGACTACCCAAGAAGAGCACAAAAGTACCACAACATGCCTGCCTCCACAGCTATTTCCTTGGGGACATCCCTAATTCCTGGCTGATTTGCCTTTCTCGTCGTCGGGTTGGGGTTAGGTAGGCCTTGTGCTAGGATTTTTAAAATCAGGAAGCCCAGACCTCCAGGCACACTGGAGCTGTGAAAGGCATCCCAAAGGGAGTGCAAAAGTGCCACAACATGGCTGCTTTCACAGCTTTTTCCTTAGGAAGAACCCTAATACCCGGCTGATTTACCTTCCTAGGGTTACTGTTAGGCTTGGGCCAAGGACTTTTAAAACCAGGAAGCCCTGTGCTCCAGGCACACTGCAGCTGTTCAAGGCATCCCAACGGGAGCGCAAAAGTGACACAACTTGGCTGCCTCCTCTGCTATTTCCATGAGACCATCCCGAACCATAGGCTGATTTTCCTTCCTAGCGTTGAGGTTTGAGTTAGGCCTAGGGTTAGTGTTCTTTTAACCTGAAAGCCCTGAGTTCCAAGAACACAGCAGCTGCGAAGGACTACCCAAGAAGAGCACAAAAGTACCACAACATGCCTGCCTCCACAGCTATTTCCTTGGGGACATCCCTAATTCCTGGCTGATTTGCCTTTCTCGTCGTCGGGTTGGGGTTAGGTAGGCCTTGTGCTAGGATTTTTAAAATCAGGAAGCCCAGACCTCCAGGCACACTGGAGCTGTGAAAGGCATCCAAAAGGGAGTGCAAAAGTGCCACAACATGGCTGCTTTCACAGATTTTTCCTTAGGAAGAACCCTAATACCCGGCTGATTTACCTTCCTAGGGTTACTGTTAGGCTTGGGCCAAGGACTTTTAAAACCAGGAAGCCCTGTGCTCCAGGCACACTGCAGCTGTTCAAGGCATCCCAACGGGAGTGCAAAAGTGACACAACTTGGCTGCCTCCTCTGCTATTTCCATGAGACCATCCCCAACCATAGGCTGATTTTCCTTCCTAGCGTTGAGGTTTGAGTTAGGCCTAGGGTTAGAGATTTTTAACCTGAAAGCCCTGAGTTCCAAGAACACAGCAGCTGCGAAGGACTACCCAAGAAGAGCACAAAAGTACCACAACATGCCTGCCTCCACAGCTATTTCCTTGGGGACATCCCTAATTCCTGGCTGATTTGCCTTTCTCGTCGTCGGGTTGGGGATAGGTAGGCCTTGTGCTAGGATTTTGAAAATCAGGAAGCCCAGACCTCCAGGCACACTGGAGCTGTGAAAGGCATCCAAAAGGGAGTGCAAAAGTGCCACAACATGGCTGCTTTCACAGCTTTTTCCTTAGGAAGAACCCTAATACCCGGCTGATTTACCTTCCTAGGGTTACTGTTAGGCTTGGGCCAAGGACTTTGAAAACCAGGAAGCCCTGTGCTCCAGGCACACTGCAGCTGTTCAAGGCATCCCAAGGGGAGTGCAAAAGTGACACAACTTGGCTGCCTCCACTGCTATTTCCATGAGACCATCCCCAACCATAGGCTGATTTTCATTCCTAGCGTTGAGGTTTGAGTTAGGCCTAGGGTTAGGGTTCTTTCAACCAGAAAGCCCTGAGTTCCAAGAACACAGCAGCTGCGAAGGACTACCCAAGAAGAGCACAAAAGTACCACAACATGCCTGCCTCCACAGCTATTTCCTTGGGGACATCCCTAATTCCTGGCTGATTTGCCTTTCTCGTCGTCGGGTTGGGGTTAGGTAGGCCTTGTGCTAGGATTTTTAAAATCAGGAAGCCCAGACCTCCAGGCACACTGGAGCTGTGAAAGGCATCCAAAAGGGAGTGCAAAAGTGCCACAACATGGCTGCTTTCACAGCTTCTTCCTTGGCACCATCACTATACCTAGGCTGATTTATCTGCCTAGGTTTATGGTTAGGGTTCAAACTAGGGCTAGGATTTTTTGAACCAGGAAGCCCTGAGTTCCAGGCTTACTGTAGCTGTGAAAGGCATCCCAAAGGGAGCGCAGAAGTGCCACAACATGGCTGCTTTCACAGCTTTTTCCTTAGGAAGAACCCTAATACCCGGCTGATTTACCTTCCTAGGGTTACTGTTAGGCTTGGGCCAAGGACTTTTAAAACCAGGAAGCCCTGTGCTCCAGGCACACTGCAGCTGTTCAAGGCATCCCAACGGGAGCGCAAAAGTGACACAACTTGGCTGCCTCCACTGCTATTTCCATGAGACCATCCCCAACCATAGGCTGATTTTCCTTCCTAGCGTTGAGGTTTGAGTTAGGCCTAGGGTTAGAGTTTTTTAACCAGAAAGCCCTGAGTTCCAAGAACACAGCAGCTGCGAAGGACTATCCAAGAAGAGCACAAAAGTACCACAACATGCCTGCCTCCACAGCTATTTCCTTGGGGACATCCCTAATTCCTGGCTGATTTGCCTTTCTCGTCGTCAGGTTGGGGTTAGGTAGGCCTTGTGCTTGGATTTTTAAAATCAGGAAGCCCAGACCTCCAGGCACACTGGAGCTGTGAAAGGCATCCAAAAGGGAGTGTAAAAGTGCCACAACATGGCTGCTTTCACAGCTTTTTCCTAAGGACGAACCCTAATACCCAGCTGATTTACCTTCCTAGGGTTACTGTTAGGCTTGGGCCAAGGACTTTTAAAACCAGGAAGCCCTGTGCTCCAGGCACACTGCAGCTGTTCAAGGCATCCCAACGGGAGTGCAAAAGTGACACAACTTGGATGCCTCCACTGCTATTTCCATGAGACCATCCCCAACCTTAGGCTGGTTTTCCTTCCTAGCATTGCGTTTTGAGTTAGGCCTATGGTTACTGTTCTTTTAACCTGAAAGCCCTGAGTTCCAAGAACACAGCAGCTGCGAAGGACTACCCAAGAAGAGCACAAAAGTACCACCACATGCCTGCCTCCACAGCTATTTCCTTGGGGACATCCCTAATTCCTGGCTGATTTGCCTTTCTCGTCGTCGGGTTGGGGTTGGGTAGGCCTTGTGCTAGGATTTTTAAAATCAGGAAGCCCAGACCTCCAGGCACACTGGAGCTGTGAAAGGCATCCAAAAGGGAGTGCAAAAGTGCCACAACATGGCTGCTTTCACAGCTTTTTCCTTGGCACCATCCCTATACCTAGGCTGATTTATCTGCCTAGGGTTAGGGTTAGGGTTCAGCCTAGGGCTAGGATTTTTTGAACCAGGAAGCCCTGAGTTCCAGGCTTACTGCAGCTGCCAAAGGCATCCCAAAGTGAGCTCAGAAATGCCACAACATGGCTACTTACACAGCTTTTTCCGTAGGAGGAACCCTCATACCCGGCTGATTTACCTTCGTAGGGTTTCTATTAGGCTTAGGCCTAGGACTTTAAAATCAGGAAGCCCAGACCTCCAGGCACACTGGAGCTGTGAAAGGCATCCAAAAGGGAGTGCAAAAGTGCCACAACATGGCTGCTTTCACAGCTTTTTCCTTTGCACCATCCCTATACCTAGGCTGATTTATCTGCCTAGGGTTAGGGTTAGGGTTCAGCCTAGGGCTAGGATTTTTTGAACCAGGAAGCCCTGAGTTCCAGGCTTACTGTAGCTGCCAAAGGCATCCCAAAGGGAGCGCAGAAGTGCCACAACATGGCAGCTTTCACAGCTTTTTCCTTAGGAAGAACCCTAATACCCGGCTGATTTACCTTCCTAGGGTTACTGTTAGGCTTAGGCCTAGGACTTTTAAAACCAGGAAGCCCTGTGCTCCAGGCACACTGCAGCGCTTCAAGGCATCACAAGGGGAGCGCAAAAGTAACACAACTTGGCTGCCTCCACTGCTATTTCCATGAGACCATCCCCAACCATAGGCTGATTTTCCTTCCTAGCGTTGAGGTTTGAGTTAGGCCTAGGGTTTGTGTTCTTTTAACCTGAAAGCCCTGAGTTCCAAGAACACAGCAGCTGCGAAGGACTACCCAAGAAGAGCACAAAAGTACCACCACCTGCCTGCCTCCACAGCTATTTCCTTGGGGACATCCCTAATTCCTGGCTGATTTGCCTTTCTCGTCGTCGGGTTGGGGATAGGTAGGCCTTGTGCTAGGATTTTGAAAATCAGGAAGCCCAGACCTCCAGGCACACTGGAGCTGTGAAAGGCATCCAAAAGGGAGTGCAAAAGTGCCACAACATGGCTGCTTTCACAGCTTTTTCCTTAGGAAGAACCCTAATACCCACCTGATTTACATTCCTAGGGTTACTGTTAGGCTTAGGCCTAGGACTTTTAAAACCAGAAAGCCCAGTGCTCCAGGCACACTGCAGCTGTTCAAGGCATCCCAAGGGGAGCGCAAAAGTGACACAACTTGGCTGCCTCCACTGCTATTTCCATGAGACCATCCCCAACCATAGGCTGATTTTCCTTCCTAGCGTTGAGGTTTGAGTTAGGCCTAGGGTTAGGTTTCTTTTAACCAGAAAGCCCTGAGTTCCAAGAACACAGCAGCTGCGAAGGACTACCCAAGTAGTGCACAAAAGTACCACAACATGCCTGCCTCCACAGCTATTTCCTTGGGGACATCCCTAATTCCTGGCTGATTTGCAGTTCTCGACGTCGGGTTGGGGTTAGGTAGGCCTTGTGCTAGGATTTTTAAAATCAGGAAGCCCAGAGCTCCAGGCACACTGGAGCTGTAAAAGGCATCCAAAAGGGAGTGCAAAAGTGCCACAACATGGCTGCCTCCACAGCTGTTTCCTCGGCACCATCCCTATACCTAGGCTGATTTATCTGCCTAGGGTTAGGGTTGGGGTTAGCCTTCAGCCTAGGGCTGGGATTTTTTGAACCAGGAAGCCCTGAGTTCCAGGCTTACTGCAGCTGCCAAAGGCATCCCAAAGGGAGCGCAAAAGTGCCACAACATGGCTGCTTTCACAGCTTTTTCTTTAGGAAAAACCCTAATACCCGGCTGATTTACCTTCCTAGTGTTACTGTTAGGCTTAGGCCTAGGACCTTTAAAACCAGGAAGCCCTGTGCTCCAGGCACACTGCAGCTGTTCAAGGCATCCCAAGGGGAGCGCAAAAGTGACACAACTTGGCTGCCTCCACTGCTATTTCCATGAGACCATCCCCAACCATAGGCTGATTTTCCTTCCTAGCGTTGAGGTTTGAGTTAGACCTAGGGTTAGGGTTCTT
Source organism: Melospiza georgiana (assembly GCF_028018845.1). NCBI lineage: Eukaryota > Metazoa > Chordata > Aves > Passeriformes > Passerellidae > Melospiza > Melospiza georgiana. Next base: position 109,525 of record NC_080451.1, read on the forward strand.
TTACCAGAAAGCCCTAAGTTCCAAGAACACAGCAGCTGCGAAGGACTACCCAAGAAGAGCACAAAAGTACCACAACATGCCTGCCTCCACAGCTACTTATTTGGGGACATCCCTAATTCCTGGCTGATTTGCCTTTCTCGTCGTCGGGTTGGGGTTAGGTAGGCCTTGTGCTAGGATTTTTAAAATCAGGAAGCCCAGACCTCCAGGCACACTGGAGCTGTGAAAGGCATCCAAAAGGGAGTGCAAAAGTGCCACAACATGGCTGCTTTCACAGCTTTTTCCTTAGGAAGAACCCTAATACCCGGCTGATTTACCTTCCTAGGGTTACTGTTAGGCTTGGGCCAAGGACTTTTAAAACCAGGAAGCCCTGTGCTCCAGGCACACTGCAGCTGTTCAAGGCATCCCAACGGGAGTGCAAAAGTGACACAACTTGGCTGCCTCCACTGCTATTTCCATGAGACCATCCCCAACCATAGGCTGATTTTCATTCCTAGCGTTGAGGTTTGAGTTAGGCCTAGGGTTAGGGTTCTTTCAAGCAGAAAGCCCTGAGTTCCAAGAACACAGCAGCTGCGAAGGACTACCCAAGAAGAGCACAAAAGTACCACAACATGCCTGCCTCCACAGCTATTTCCTTGGGGACATCCCTAATTCCTGGCTGATTTGCCTTTCTCGTCGTCGGGTTGGGGTTAGGTAGGCCTTGTGCTAGGATTTTGAAAATCAGGAAGCCCAGACCTCCAGGCACACTGGAGCTGTGAAAGGCATCCCAAAGGGAGTGCAAAAGTGCCACAACATGGCTGCTTTCACAGCTTCTTCCTTGGCACCATCACTATACCTAGGCTGATTTATCTGCCTAGGTTTATGGTTAGGGTTCAGCCTAGGGCTAGGATTTTTTGAACCAGGAAGCCCTGAGTTCCAGGCTTACTGTAGCTGCCAAAGGCATCCCAAAGGGAGCGCAGAAGTGCCACAACATGGCTGCTTTCACAGCTTTTTCCTAAGGAAGAACCCTAATACCCGGCTGATTTACCTTCCTAGGGTTACTGTTAGGCTTGGGCCAAGGACTTTTAAAACCAGGAAGCCCTGTGCTCCAGGCACACTGCAGCTGTCCAAGGCATCCCAAGGGGAGCGCAAAAGTGACACAACTTGGCTGCCTCCACTGCTATTTCCATGAGACCATCCCCAACCTTAGGCTGGTTTTCCTTCCTAGCATTGCGTTTTGAGTTAGGCCTATGGTTACTGTTCTTTTAACCTGAAAGCCCTGAGTTCCAAGAACACAGCAGCTGCGAAGGACTACCCAAGAAGAGCACAAAAGTACCAACACATGCCTGCCTCCACAGCTATTTCCTTGGGGACATCCCTAATTCCTGGCTGATTTGCCTTTCTCGTCGTCGGGTTGGGGTTAGGTAGGCCTTGTGCTAGGATTTTTAAAATCAGGAAGCCCAGACCTCCAGGCACACTGGAGCTGTGAAAGGCATCCAAAAGGGAGTGCAAAAGTGCCACAACATGGCTGCTTTCACAGCTTTTTCCTTGGCACCATCCCTATACCTAGGCTGATTTATCTGCCTAGGGTTAGGGTTAGGGTTCAGCCTAGGGCTAGGATTTTTTGAACCAGGAAGCCCTGAGTTCCAGGCTTACTGCAGCTGCCAAAGGCATCCCAAAGTGAGCTCAGAAATGCCACAACATGGCTACTTACACAGCTTTTTCCGTAGGAGGAACCCTCATACCCGGCTGATTTACCTTCGTAGGGTTTCTATTAGGCTTAGGCCTAGGACTTTAAAATCAGGAAGCCCAGACCTCCAGGCACACTGGAGCTGTGAAAGGCATCCAAAAGGGAGTGCAAAAGTGCCACAACATGGCTGCTTTCACAGCTTTTTCCTTTGCACCATCCCTATACCTAGGCTGATTTCTCTGCCTAGGGTTAGGTTTAGGGTTCAGCCTAGGGCTAGGATTTTTTGAACCAGGAAGCCCTGAGTTCCAGGCTTACTGTAGCTGCCAAAGGCATCCCAAAGGGAGCGCAGAAGTGCCACAACATGGCAGCTTTCACAGCTTTTTCCTTAGGAAGAACCCTAATACCCGGCTGATTTACCTTCCTAGGGTTACTGTTAGGCTTAGGCCTAGGACTTTTAAAACCAGGAAGCCCTGTGCTCCAGGCACACTGCAGCGCTTCAAGGCATCACAAGGGGAGCTCAAAAGTAACACAACTTGGCTGCCTCCACTGCTATTTCCATGAGACCATCCCCAAACATAGGCTGATTTTCCTTCCTAGCGTTGAGGTTTGAGTTAGGCCTAGGGTTTGTGTTCTTTTAACCTGAAAGCCCTGAGTTCCAAGAACACAGCAGCTGCGAAGGACTACCCAAGAAGTGCACAAAAGTACCACCACCTGCCTGCCTCCACAGCTATTTCCTTGGGGACATCCCTAATTCCTGGCTGATTTGCCTTTCTCGTCGTCGGGTTGGGGATAGGTAGGCCTTGTGCTAGGATTTTGAAAATCAGGAAGCCCAGACCTCCAGGCACACTGGAGCTGTGAAAGGCATCCAAAAGGGAGTGCAAAAGTGCCACAACATGGCTGCTTTCACAGCTTTTTCCTAAGGAAGAACCCTAATACCCGGCTGATTTTCCTTCCTAGGGTTACTGTTAGGCTTAGGCCTAGGACTTTTAAAACCAGAAAGCCCAGTGCTCCAGGCACACTGCAGCTGTTCAAGGCATCCCAAGGGGAGCGCAAAAGTGACACAACTTGGCTGCCTCCACTGCTATTTCCATGAGACCATCCCCAACCATAGGCTGATTTTCCTTCCTAGCGTTGAGGTTTGAGTTAGGCCTAGGGTTAGGTTTCTTTTAACCAGAAAGCCCTGAGTTCCAAGAACACAGCAGCTGCGAAGGACTACCCAAGTAGTGCACAAAAGTACCACAACATGCCTGCCTCCACAGCTATTTCCTTGGGGACATCCCTAATTCCTGGCTGATTTGCAGTTCTCGACGTCGGGTTGGGGTTAGGTAGGCCTTGTGCTAGGATTTTTAAAATCAGGAAGCCCAGAGCTCCAGGCACACTGGAGCTGTAAAAGGCATCCAAAAGGGAGTGCAAAAGTGCCACAACATGGCTGCCTCCACAGCTGTTTCCTCGGCACCATCCCTATACCTAGGCTGATTTATCTGCCGAGGGTTAGGGTTGGGGTTAGCCTTCAGCCTAGGGCTGGGATTTTTTGAACCAGGAAGCCCTGAGTTCCAGGCTTACTGCAGCTGCCAAAGGCATCCCAAAGGGAGCGCAGAAGTGCTACAACATGGCTGCTTTCACAGCTTTTTCCTTAGGAAGAACCCTAATACCCAGCTGATTTACCTTCCTAGGGTTACTGTTAGGCTTAGGCCTAGGACCTTTAAAACCAGGAAGCCCTGTGCTCCAGGCACACTGCAGCTGTTCAAGGCATCCCAAGGGCAGCGCAAAAGTGACACAACTTGGCTGCCTCCACTGCTATTTCCATGAGACCATCCCGAACCATAGGCTGATTTTCCTTCCTAGCGTTGAGGTTTGAGTTAGACCTAGGGTTAGGGTTCTTTTACCAGAAAGCCCTAAGTTCCAAGAACACAGCAGCTGCGAAGGACTACCCAAGAAGAGCACAAAAGTACCACAACATGCCTGCCTCCACAGCTATTTCCTTGGGGACATCCCTAATTCCTGGCTGATTTGCCGTTCTCATCGTCGGGTTGGGGTTAGGTAGGCCTTGTGCTAGGATTTTTAAAATCAGGAAGCCCAGACCTCCAGGCACACTGGAGCTGTGAAAGGCATCCAAAAGGGAGTGCAAAAGTGCCACCACATGGCTGGTTTCACAGCTTCTTCCTTGGCACCATCCCTATACCTAGGCTGATTTATCTGCCTAGGGTTAGGGTTAGGGTTCAGCCTAGGGTTCGGATTTTTTGAACCAGGAAGCCCTGAGTTCCAGGCTTACTGCAGCTGCCGAAGGCATCCCAAAGGGAGCGCAGAAGTGCCACAACATGGCAGCTTTCAGAGCTTTTTCATTAGGAAGAAACCACATACCCGGCTGATTTACCTTCCTAGGGTTACTGTTAGGCTTAGGCCTAGGACTTTTAAAACCAGGAAGCCCTGTGCTCCAGGCACACTGCAGCTCTTCAAGGCATCACAAGGGGAGCGCAAAAGTGACACAACTTGGCTGCCTCCACTGCTATTTCCATGAGACCATCCCCAAACATAGGCTGATTTTCCTTCCTAGCGTTGAGGTTTGAGTTAGGCCTAGGGTTAGTGTTTTTTTAACCTGAAAGCCCTGAGTTCCAAGAACACAGCAGCTGCGAAGGACTACCCAAGAAGAGCACAAAAGTGTTGTATTCATATTGTTGCATATCATATTTCCAGAGCCTCATACCTTCTGGGTTGTTTTGTCACAGCAGATCTCCACAACAGTGGTGCTGTTGCTTCTCAGCAGGGCTCCTCTCCAAAGCTCTCCCTGACCACCCCGCCCCCTTTTATCTCAGTTACCTCCATGGGCTACAGCTGCTGCCCAATCAAGGACATCACAGCTGCAGCCCATTTACAATAACTAGAATCAAGGCAGGGTCACTACTACAATACAAAGATCGTTCACTGCCATACATATATTTACAATAAATACATTTAGTCAGGCGCCTACACAAAAGTACTACAACAGGCCTGCCTCCACCGCTTTTTCCTTGGGGACATCCCTAATTCCAGGCTGAAATGCCTTTCTCGTCTTAGGGTGGAGGTTAGGTAGGCCTAGTGCTAGGATTTTTAAAATCAGGAAGCCCAGACCTCCAGGCACACTGGAGATGTGAAAGGCATCCCAAAGGGAGTGCAAAAGTGCCACAACATGGCTGCTTTCACAGCTTTTTCCTTAGGACAAACCCTAATACCTGGCTGATTTACCTTCCTAGGGTTACTGTTAGGCTTAGGCCTAGGACTTTTAAAACCAGGAAGCCCTGTGCTCCAGGCACACTGCTGTTAAAGGCATCCGAAAGGGAGGGCAAAAGTGACACAACTTGGCTGCCTCCACTGCTATTTCCATGAGACCATCCCGAACCCTAGGCTGAATTTCCTTCCTAGCGTTGAGGTTTGAGTTACACCTAGGGTTAATGTTTTTTTAACCTGAAAGCCCTGAGTTCCAAGAACACAGCAGCTGCGAAGGACTACCCAAGACGTGCACAAAAGTACCACAACATGCCTGCCGCCACAGCTACTTCCTTGGGGACATCCCGAATCCCTGGCTGATTTGCCGTTCTCATCGTCGGGTTGGGGTTAGGTAGGACTTGTGCTAGGATTTTTAAAATCAGGAAGCCCAGACCTCCAGGCACACTGGAGCTGTGAAAGGCATCCAAAAGGGAGTGCAAAAGTGCCACAACATGGCTGCTTTCACAGCTTTTTCCTTTGCACCATCCCTATACCTAGGCTGATTTATCTGCCTAGGGTTAGGGTTAGGGTTCAGGCTAGGGCTAGGATTTTTTGAACCAGGAAGCCCTGAGTTCCAGGCTTACTGCAGCTGCCAAAGGCATCCCAAAGGGAGCTCAGAAATGCCACAACATGGCTGCTTTCACAGCTTTTTCCTTAGGAAGAACCCTCATACCCGGCTGATTTACCTTCCTAGGGTTACTGTTAGGCTTAGGACTAGGATATTTAAAACCGGAAGCACTGTGCTCCAGGCACACTGCAGCTGTTCAAGGCATCCGAAAGGGAGGGCAAAAGTGACACAACTTGGCTGCCTCCACTGCTATTTCCATGAGACCATCCCCAACCATAGGCTGATTTTCCTTCCTAGCGTTGAGGTTTGAGTTAGGCCTAGGGTTAGTGTTCTTTTAACCAGAAAGCCCTGAGTTCCAAGAACACAGCAGCTGCGAAGGACTACCCAAGAAGAGCACAAAAGTACCACAACATGCCTGCCTCCACAGCGATTTCCTTGGGGACATCCCTAATTCCTGGCTGATTTGCCTTTCTCGTCGTCAGGTTGTGGCTAGGTAGGACTTGTGCTAGGATTTTTAAAATCAGGAAGCCCAGACCTCCAGGCACACTGGAGCTGTGAAAGGCATCCAAAAGGGAGTGCAAAAGTGCCACAACATGGCTGCTTTCACAGCTTTTTCCTTGGCACCATCCCTATACCTAGGCTGATTTATCTGCCTAGGGTTAGGGTTCAGCCTAGGGCTAGGATTTTTTGAATCAGGAAGCCCTGAGTTCCAGGCTTACTGCAGCTGCCAAAGGCATCCCAAAGGGAGCACAGAAGTGCCACAACATGGCAGCTTTCACAGCTTTTTCCTTAGGAAGAACCCTCATACCCGGCTGATTTACCTTCCTAGGGTTACTGTTAGGCTTAGGCCTAGGACTTTGAAAACCAGGAAGCCCTGTGCTCCAGGCACACTGCAGCTGTTCAATTCATCCCAAGGGCAGCGCAAAAGTGACACAACTTGGCTGCCTCCACTGCTATTTCCATGAGACCATCCCGAATCATAGGCTGATTTTCCTTCCTAGCGTTGAGGTTTGAGTTAGGCCTAGGGTTAGTGTTCTTTTAACCTGAAAGCCCTGAGTTCCAAGAACACAGCAGCTGCGAAGGACTACCCAAGAAGAGCACAAAAGTACCACAACATGCCTGCCTCCACAGCTATTTCCTTGGGGACATCCCTAATTCCTGGCTGATTTGCCTTTCTCGTCGTCGGGCTGGGGATAGGTAGGCCTTGTGCTAGGATTTTTAAAATCAGGAAGCCCAGACCTCCAGGCACACTGGAGCTGTGAAAGGCATCCAAAAGGGAGTGCAAAAGTGCCACAACATGGCTGCTTTCACAGCTTTTTCCTTGGCACCATCCCTATACCTAGGCTGATTTATCTGCCTAGGGTTAGTGTTAGGGTTCAGCCTAGGGCTAGGATTTTTTGAACCAGGAAGCCCTGAGTTCCAGGCTTACTGCAGCTGCCAAAGGCATCCCAAAGTGAGCTCAGAAATGCCACAACATGGCTACTTACACAGCTTTTTCCTTAGGAGGAACCCTCATACCCGGCTGATTTACCTTCGTAGGGTTTCTATTAGGCTTAGGACTAGGACTTTAAAATCAGGAAGCCCAGACCTCCAGGCACACTGGAGCTGTGAAAGGCATCCAAAAGGGAGTGCAAAAGTGCCACCACATGGCTGGTTTCACAGCTTTTTCCTTTGCAACATCTCTATACCTAGGCTGATTTATCTGCCTAGGGTTAGAGTTAGGGTTCAGCCTAGGGCTAGGATTTTTTGAACCAGGAAGCCCTGAGTTCCAGGCTTACTGCAGCTGCCAAAGGCATCCCAAAGGGAGCTCAGAAATGCCACAACATGGCTGCTTTCACAGCTTTTTCCTTAGGAAGAACCCTCATACCCGGTTGATTTACCTTCCTAGGGTTACTGTTAGGCTTAGGCCTAGGACTTTTAAAACCAGGAAGCCCTGTGCTCCAGGCACACTGCAGCTGTTCAAGGCATCCCAACGGGAGTGCAAAAGTGACACAACTTGGCTGCCTCCACTGCTATTTCCATGAGACCATCCCCAACCATAGGCTGATTTTCATTCCTAGCGTTGAGGTTTGAGTTAGGCCTAGGGTTAGGGTTCTTTCAACCAGAAAGCCCTGAGTTCCAAGAACACAGCAGCTGCGAAGGACTACCCAAGAAGAGCACAAAAGTACCACAACATGCCTGCCTCCACAGCTATTTCCTTGGGGACATCCCTAATTCCTGGCTGATTTGCCTTTCTCGTCGTCGGGTTGGGGTTAGGTAGGCCTTGTGCTAGGATTTTTAAAATCAGGAAGCCCAGACCTCCAGGCACATTGGAGCTGTGAAAGGCAGCCAAAAGGGAGTGCAAAAGTGCCACAACATGGCTGCTTTCACAGCTTTTTCCTTAGGAAGAACCCTAATACCCGGCTGATTTACCTTCCTAGGGTTACTGTTAGGCTTGGGCCAAGGACTTTTAAAACCAGGAAGCCCTGTGCTCCAGGCACACTGCAGCTGTTCAAGGCATCCCAACGGGAGCGCAAAAGTGACACAACTTGGCTGCCTCCTCTGCTATTTCCATGAGACCATCCCGAACCATAGGCTGATTTTCCTTCCTAGCATTGAGGTTTGAGTTAGGCCTAGGGTTAGAATTTTTTCACCTGAAAGCCCTGAGTTCCAAGAACACAGCAGCTGCGAAGGACTACCCAAGAAGAGCACAAAAGTACCACAACATGCCTGCCTCCACAGCTATTTCCTTGGGGACATCCCTAATTCCTGGCTGATTTGCCTTTCTCGTCGTCGGGTTGGGGTTAGGTAGGCCTTGTGCTAGGATTTTTAAAATCAGGAAGCCCAGACCTCCAGGCACACTGGAGCTGTGAAAGGCATCCAAAAGGGAGTGCAAAAGTGCCACAACATGGCTGCTTTCACAGCTTCTTCCTTGGCACCATCACTATACCTAGGCTGATTTATCTGCCTAGGTTTATGGTTAGGGTTCAGCCTAGGGCTAGGATTTTTTGAACCAGGAAGCCCTGAGTTCCAGGCTTACTGTAGCTGCCAAAGGCATCCCAAAGGGAGCGCAGAAGTGCCAGAACATGGCTGCTTTCACAGCTTTTTCCTAAGGAAGAACCCTAATACCCGGCTGATTTACCTTCCTAGGGTTACTGTTAGGCTTGGGCCAAGGACTTTTAAAACCAGGAAGCCCTGTGCTCCAGGCACACTGCAGCTGTTCAAGGCATCCCAACGGGAGCGCAAAAGTGACACAACTTGGCTGCCCCCACTGCTATTTCCATGAGACCATCCCCAACCATAGGCTGATTTTCCTTCCTAGCGTTGAGGTTTGAGTTAGGCCTAGGGTTAGAATTTTTCAACCAGAAAGCCCTGAGTTCCAAGAACACAGCAGCTGCGAAGGACTACCCAAGAAGAGCACAAAAGTACCACAACATGCCTGCCTCCACAGCTATTTCCTTGGGGACATCCCTAATTCCTGGCTGATTTGCCTTTCTCGTCGTCAGGTTGGGGTTAGGTAGGACTTGTGCTAGGATTTTTAAAATCAGGAAGCCCAGACCTCCAGGCACACTGGAGCTGTGAAAGGCATCCAAAAGGGAGTGCAAAAGTGCCACAACATGGCTGCTTTCACAGCTTTTTCCTTAGGAAGAAGCCTAATACCCGGCTGATTTACCTTCCTAGGGTTACTGTTAGGCTTAGGCCTAGGACTTTTAAAACCAGGAAGCCCTGTGCTCCAGGCACACTGCAGCTGTTCAAGGCATCCCAACGGGAGTGCAAAAGTGACACAACTTGGATGCCTCCACTGCTATTTCCATGAGACCATCCCCAACCTTAGGCTGGTTTTCCTTCCTAGCATTGAGTTTTGAGTTAGGCCTATGGTTACTGTTCTTTTAACCTGAAAGCCCTGAGTTCCAAGAACACAGCAGCTGCGAAGGACTACCCAAGAAGAGCACAAAAGTACAACCACATGCCTGCCTCCACAGCTATTTCCTTGGGGACATCCCTAATTCCTGGCTGATTTGCCTTTCTCGTCGTCAGGTTGGGGTTAGGTAGGCCTTGTGCTAGGATTTTTAAAATCAGGAAGCCCAGACCTCCAGGCACACTGGAGCTGTGAAAGGCATCCAAAAGGGAGTGCAAAAGTGCCACAACATGGCTGCTTTCACAGCTTTTTCCTTTGCACCATCCCTATACCTAGGCTGATTTATCTGCCTAGGGTTAGGGTTAGGGTTCAGCCTAGGGGTAGGATTTTTTGAACCACGAAGCCCTGAGTTCCAGGCTTACTGCAGCTGCCAAAGGCATCCCAAAGGGAGCACAGAAATGCCACAACATGGCTGCTTTCACAGCTTTTTCCTTTGGAAGAACCCTCATACCCGGCTGATTTACCTTCCTAGGGTTACTGTTAGGCTTAGGCCTAGGACTTTTAAAACCAGGAAGCCCTGTGCTCCAGGCACACTGCAGCTGTTCAAGGCATCCCAACGGGAGTGCAAAAGTGACACAACTTGGCTGCCTCCACTGCTATTTCCATGAGACCATCCCCAACCATAGGCTGATTTTCATTCCTAGCATTGAGGTTTGAGTTAGGCCTAGGGTTAGGGTTCTTTCAACCAGAAAGCCCTGAGTTCCAAGAACACAGCAGCTGCGAAGGACTACCCAAGAAGAGCACAAAAGTACCACAACATGCCTGCCTCCACAGCGATTTCCTTGGGGACATCCCTAATTCCTGGCTGATTTGACTTTCTCGTCGTCGGGTTGGGGTTAGGTAGGCCTTGTGCTAGGATTTTTAAAATCAGGAAGCCCAGAACTCCAGGCACACTGGAGCTGTGAAAGGCATCCAAAAGGGTGCGCAGAAGTGCCAGAACATGGCTGCTTTCACAGCTTTTTCCTAAGGAAGAACCCTAATACCCGGCTGATTTACCTTCCTAGGGTTACTGTTAGGCTTGGGCAAAGGACTTTTAAAACCAGGAAGCCCTGTGCTCCAGGCACACTGCAGCTGTTCAAGGCATCCCAACGGGAGCGCAAAAGTGACACAACTTGGCTGCCTCCACTGCTATTTCCATGAGACCATCCCCAACCTTAGGCTGGTTTTCCTTCCTAGCGTTGAGTTTTGAGTTAGGCCTATGGTTACTGTTCTTTTAACCTGAAAGCCCTGAGTTCCAAGAATACAGCAGCTGCGAAGGACTACCCAAGAAGAGCACAAAAGTACCACCACATGCCTGCCTCCACAGCTATTTCCTTGGGGACATCCCTAATTCCTGGCTGATTTGCCTTTCTCGTCGTCGGGTTGGGGTTAGGTAGGCCTTGTGCTAGGATTTTTAAAATCAGGAAGCCCAGACCTCCAGGCACACTGGAGCTGTGAAAGGCATCCCAAAGGGAGTGCAAAAGTGCCACAACATGGCTGCTTTCACAGCTTTTTCCTTAGGAAGAACCCTAATATCCGGCTGATTTACCTTCCTAGGGTTACTGTTAGGCTTGGGCCAAGGACTTTTAAAACCAGGAAGCCCTGTGCTCCAGGCACACTGCAGCTGTTCAAGGCATCCCAACGGGAGTGCAAAAGTGACACAACTTGGCTGCCTCCTCTGCTATTTCCATGAGACCATCCCGAACCATAGGCTGATTTTCCTTCCTAGCATTGAGGTTTGAGTTAGGCCTAGGGTTAGTGTTCTTTTAACCTGAAAGCCCTGAGTTCCAAGAACACAGCAGCTGCGAAGGACTACCCAAGAAGAGCACAAAAGTACCACAACATGCCTGCCTCCACAGCTATTTCCTTGGGGACATCCCTAATTCCTGGCTGATTTGCCTTTCTCGTCGTCGGGTTGGGGTTAGGTAGGCCTTGTGCTAGGATTTTTAAAATCAGGAAGCCCAGACCTCCAGGCACACTGGAGCTGTGAAAGGCATCCAAAAGGGAGTGCAAAAGTGCCACAACATGGCTGCTTTCACAGCTTCTTCCTTGGCACCATCACTATACCTAGGCTGATTTATCTGCCTAGGGTTTAGGGTTAGGGTTCAGCCTAGGGCTAGGATTTTTTGAACCAGGAAGCCCTGAGTTCCAGGCTTACTGTAGCTGCCAAAGGCATCCCAAAGGGAGCGCAGAAGTGCCACAACATGGCTGCTTTCACAGCTTTTTCCTTAGGAAGAACCCTAATACCCGGCTGATTTACCTTCCTAGGGTTACTGTTAGGCTTGGGCCAAGGACTTTTAAAACCAGGAAGTCCTGTGCTCCAGGCACACTGCAGCTGTTCAAGGCATCCCAAGGGGAGCGCAAAAGTGACACAACTTGGCTGCCTCCACTGCTATTTCCATGAGACCATCCCCAACCATAGGCTGATTTTCCTTCCTAGCGTTGAGGTTTGAGTTAGGCCTAGGGTTAGAGTTTTTTAACCAGAAAGCCCTGAGTTCCAAGAACACAGCAGCTGCGAAGGACTACCCAAGAAGAGCACAAAAGTACCACAACATGCCTGCCTCCACAGCGATTTCCTTGGGGACATCCCTAATTCCTGGCTGATTTGCCTTTCTCGTCGTCAGGTTGGGGTTAGGTAGGCCTTGTGCTAGGATTTTTAAAACCAGGAAGCCCAGACCTCCAGGCACACTGGAGCTGTGAAAGGCATCCCAAAGGGAGTGCAAAAGTGCCACAACATGGCTGCTTTCACAGCTTTTTCCTTAGGAAGAACCCTAATACCCGGCTGATTTTCCTTCCTAGGGTTACTGTTAGGCTTGGGCCAAGGACTTTTAAAACCAGGAAGCCCTGTGCTCCAGGCACACTGCAGCTCTTCAAGGCATGCCAACGGGAGTGCAAAAGTGACACAACTTGGCTGCCTCCTCTGCTATTTCCATGAGACCATCCCGAACCATAGGCTGATTTTCCTTCCTAGCGTTGAGGTTTGAGTTAGGCCTAGGGTTAGTGTTCTTTTAACCTGAAAGCCCTGAGTTCCAAGAACACAGCAGCTGCGAAGGACTACCCAAGAAGAGCATAAAAGTACCACAACATGCCTGCCTCCACAGCTATTTCCTTGGGGACATCCCTAATTCCTGGCTGATTTGCCTTTCTCGTCGTCGGGTTGGGGTTAGGTAGGCCTTGTGCTAGGATTTTTAAAATCAGGAAGCCCAGACCTCCAGGCACACTGGAGCTGTGAAAGGCATCCCAAAGGGAGTGCAAAAGTGCCACAACATGGCTGCTTTCACAGCTTCTTCCTTGGCACCATCACTATACCTAGGCTGATTTATCTGCCTAGGTTTATGGTTAGGGTTCAGCCTAGGGCTAGGATTTTTTGAACCAGGAAGCCCTGAGTTCCAGGCTTACTGTAGCTGCCAAAGGCATCCCAAAGGGAGCGCAGAAGTGCCACAACATGGCTGCTTTCACAGCTTTTTCCTAAGGAAGAACCCTAATACCCGGCTGATTTACCTTCCTAGGGTTACTGTTAGGCTTGGGCCAAGGACTTTTAAAACCAGGAAGCCCTGTGCTCCAGGCACACTGCAGCTGTTCAAGGCATCCCAAGGGGAGCGCAAAAGTGACACAACTTGGCTGCCTCCACTGCTATTTCCATGAGACCATCCCCAACCATAGGCTGATTTTCCTTCCTAGCGTTGAGGTTTGAGTTAGGCCTAGGGTTAGAGTTTTTTAACCAGAAAGCCCTGAGTTCCAAGAACACAGCAGCTGCGAAGGACTACCCAAGAAGAGCACAAAAGTACCACAACATGCCTGCCTCCACAGCTATTTCCTTGGGGACATCCCTAATTCCTGGCTGATTTGCCTTTCTCGTCGTCAGGTTGGGGTTAGGTAGGCCTTGTGCTTGGATTTTTAAAATCAGGAAGCCCAGACCTCCAGGCACACTGGAGCTGTGAAAGGCATCCAAAAGGGAGTGCAAAAGTGCCACAACATGGCTGCTTTCACAGCTTTTTCCTAAGGAAGAACCCTAATACCCGGCTGATTTACCTTCCTAGGGTTACTGTTAGGCTTGGGCCAAGGACTTTTAAAACCAGGAAGCCCTGTGCTCCAGGCACACTGCAGCTGTTCAAGGCATCCCAACGGGAGTGCAAAAGTGACACAACTTGGATGCCTCCACTGCTATTTCCATGAGACCATCCCCAACCTTAGGCTGGTTTTCCTTCCTAGCATTGCGTTTTGAGTTAGGCCTATGGTTACTGTTCTTTTAACCTGAAAGCCCTGAGTTCCAAGAACACAGCAGCTGCGAAGGACTACCCAAGAAGAGCACAAAAGTGCCAACACATGCCTGCCTCCACAGCTATTTCCTTGGGGACATCCCTAATTCCTGGCTGATTTGCCTTTCTCGTCGTCGGGTTGGGGTTAGGTAGGCCTTGTGCTAGGATTTTTAAAATCAGGAAGCCCAGACCTCCAGGCACACTGGAGCTGTGAAAGGCATCCAAAAGGGAGTGCAAAAGTGCCACAACATGGCTGCTTTCACAGCTTTTTCCTTGGCACCATCCCTATACCTAGGCTGATTTATCTGCCTAGGGTTAGGGTTAGGGTTCAGCCTAGGGCTAGGATTTTTTGAACCAGGAAGCCCTGAGTTCCAGGCTTACTGCAGCTGCCAAAGGCATCCCAAAGTGAGCTCAGAAATGCCACAACATGGCTACTTACACAGCTTTTTCCGTAGGAGGAACCCTCATACCCGGCTGATTTACCTTCGTAGGGTTTCTATTAGGCTTAGGGCTAGGACTTTAAAATCAGGAAGCCCAGACCTCCAGGCACACTGGAGCTGTAAAAGGCATCCAAAAGGGAGTGCAAAAGTGCCACAACATGGCTGCTTTCACAGCTTTTTCCTTTGCACCATCCCTATACCTAGGCTGATTTATCTGCCTAGTGTTAGGGTTAGGGTTCAGCCTAGGGCTAGGATTTTTTGAACCAGGAAGCCCTGAGTTCCAGGCTTACTGTAGCTGCCAAAGGCATCCCAAAGGGAGCGCAGAAGTGCCACAACATGGCAGCTTTCACAGCTTTTTCCTTAGTAAGAACCCTAATACCCGGCTGATTTACCTTCCTAGGGTTACTGTTAGGCTTAGGCCTAGGACTTTTAAAACCAGGAAGCCCTGTGCTCCAGGCACACTTCAGCGCTTCAAGGCATCCCAACGGGAGCGCAAAAGTAACACAACTTGGCTGCCTCCACTGCTATTTCCATGAGACCATCCCCAAACATAGGCTGATTTTCCTTCCTAGCGTTGAGGTTTGAGTTAGGCCTAGGGTTAGGTTTCTTTTAACCAGAAAGCCCTGAGTTCCAAGAACACAGCAGCTGCGAAGGACTACCCAAGTAGTGCACAAAAGTACCACAACATGCCTGCCTCCACAGCTATTTCCTTGGGGACATCCCTAATTCCTGGCTGATTTGCAGTTCTCGACGTCGGGTTGGGGTTAGGTAGGCCTTGTGCTAGGATTTTTAAAATCAGGAAGCCCAGAGCTCCAGGCACACTGGAGCTGTAAAAGGCATCCAAAAGGGAGTGCAAAAGTGCCACAACATGGCTGCCTCCACAGCTGTTTCCTCGGCACCATCCCTATACCTAGGCTGATTTATCTGCCGAGGGTTAGGGTTGGGGTTAGCCTTCAGCCTAGGGCTGGGATTTTTTGAACCAGGAAGCCCTGAGTTCCAGGCTTACTGCAGCTGCCAAAGGCATCCCAAAGGGAGCGCAGAAGTGCTACAACATGGCTGCTTTCACAGCTTTTTCCTTAGGAAGAACCCTAATACCCAGCTGATTTACCTTCCTAGTGCTACTGTTAGGCTTAGGCCTAGGACCTTTAAAACCAGGAAGCCCTGTGCTCCAGGCACACTGCAGCTGTTCAAGGCATCCCAAGGGCAGCGCAAAAGTGAGACAACTTGGCTGCCTCCACTGCTATTTCCATGAGACCATCCCGAACCATAGGCTGATTTTCCTTCCTAGCGTTGAGGTTTGAGTTAGACCTAGGGTTAGGGTTCTTTTACCAGAAAGCCCTAAGTTCCAAGAACACAGCAGCTGCGAAGGACTACCCAAGAAGAGCACAGAAGTACCACAACATGCCTGCCTCCACAGCTACTTATTTGGGGACATCCCTAAATCCTGGCTGATTTGCCGTTCTCATCGTCGGGTTGGGGTTAGGTAGGCCTTGTGCTAGGATTTTTAAAATCAGGAAGCCCAGACCTCCAGGCACACTGGAGCTGTGAAAGGCATCCAAAAGGGAGTGCAAAAGTGCCACCACATGGCTGGTTTCACAGCTTTTTCCTTTGCACCATCCCTATACCTAGGCTGATTTATCTGCCTAGGGTTAGGGTTAGGGTTCAGCCTAGGGTTCGGATTTTTTGAATCAGGAAGCCCTGAGTTCCAGGCTTACTGCAGCTGCCAAAGGCATCCCAAAGGGAGCGCAGAAGTGCCACAACATGGCAGCTTTCAGAGCTTTTTCATTAGGAAGAAACCACATACCCGGCTGATTTACCTTCCTAGGGTTACTATTAGGCTTAGGCCTAGGACTTTTAAAACCAGGAAGCCCTGTGCTCCAGGCACACTGCAGCTCTTCAAGGCATCACAAGGGGAGCGCAAAAGTGACACAACTTGGCTGCCTCCACTGCTATTTCCATGAGACCATCCCCAAACATAGGCTGATTTTCCTTCCTAGCGTTGAGGTTTGAGTTAGGCCTAGGGTTAGTGTTTTTTTAACCTGAAAGCCCTGAGTTCCAAGAACACAGCAGCTGCGAAGGACTACCCAAGAAGAGCACAAAAGTGTTGTATTCATATTGTTGCATATCATATTTCCAGAGCCTCATACCTTCTGGGTTGTTTTGTCACAGCAGATCTCCACAACAGTGGTGTTGTTGCTTCTCAGCAGGGCTCCTCCCCAAAGCTCTCCCTGACCACCCCGCCCCCTTTTATCTCAGTTACCTCCATGGGCTACAGCTGCTGCCCAATCAAGGACATCACAGCTTCAGCCCATTTACAATAACTAGAATCAAGGCAGGGTCACTACTACAATACAAAGATCGTTCACTGCCATACATATATTTACAATAAATACATTTAGTCAGGCGCCTACACAAAAGTACTACAACAGGCCTGCCTCCACCGCTTTTTCCTTGGGGACATCCCTAATTCCAGGCTGAAATGCCTTTCTCGTCTTAGGGTTGAGGTTAGGTAGGCCTAGTGCTAGGATTTTTAAAATCAGGAAGCCCAGACCTCCAGGCACACTGGAGATGTGAAAGGCATCCCAAAGGGAGTGCAAAAGTGCCACAACATGGCTGCTTTCACAGCTTTTTCCTTAGGACAAACCCTAATACCTGGCTGATTACCTTCCTAGGGTTACTGTTAGGCTTAGGCCTAGGACTTTTAAAACCAGGAAGCCCTGTGCTCCAGGCACACTGCTGTTAAAGGCATCCGAAAGGGAGGGCAAAAGTGACACAACTTGGCTGCCTCCACTGCTATTTCCATGAGACCATCCCGAACCCTAGGCTGAATTTCCTTCCTAGCGTTGAGGTTTGAGTTACACCTAGGGTTAATGTTTTTTTAACCTGAAAGCCCTGAGTTCCAAGAACACAGCAGCTGCGAAGGACTACCCAAGACGTGCACAAAAGTACCACAACATGCCTGCCGCCACAGCTACTTCCTTGGGGACATCCCGAATCCCTGGCTGATTTGCCGTTCTCATCGTCGGGTTGGGGTTCGGTAGGCCTTGTGCTAGGATTTTTAAAATCAGGAAGCCCAGACCTCCAGGCACACTGGAGCTGTGAAAGGCATCCAAAAGGGAGTGCAAAAGTGCCACAACATGGCTGCTTTCACAGCTTTTTCCTTGGCACCATCCCTATACCTAGGCTGATTTATCTGCCTAGGGTTAGGGTTCAGCCTAGGGCTAGGATTTTTTGAATCAGGAAGCCCTGAGTTCCAGGCTTACTGGAGCTGCCAAAGGCATCCCAAAGGGAGCACAGAAGTGCCACAACATGGCAGCTTTCACAGCTTTTTCCTTAGGAAGAACCCTCATACCCGGCTGATTTACCTTCCTAGGGTTACTGTTAGGCTTAGGCCTAGGACTTTGAAAACCAGGAAGCCCTGTGCTCCAGGCACACTGCAGCTGTTCAAGGCATCCCAAGGGCAGCGCAAAAGTGACACAACTTGGCTGCCTCCACTGCTATTTCCATGAGACCATCCCGAATCATAGGCTGATTTTCCTTCCTAGCGTTGAGGTTTGAGTTAGGCCTAGGGTTAGGGTTCTTTTAACCTGAAAGCCCTGAGTTCCAAGAACACAGCAGCTGCGAAGGACTACCCAAGAAGAGCACAAAAGTACCACAACATGCCTGCCTCCACAGCTATTTCCTTGGGGACATCCCTAATTCCTGGCTGATTTGCCTTTCTCGTCGTCGGGCTGGGGATAGGTAGGCCTTGTGCTAGGATTTTTAAAATCAGGAAGCCCAGACCTCCAGGCACACTGGAGCTGTGAAAGGCATCCAAAAGGGAGTGCAAAAGTGCCACAACATGGCTGCTTTCACAGCTTTTTCCTTGGCACCATCCCTATACCTAGGCTGATTTATCTGCCTAGGGTTAGTGTTAGGGTTCAGCCTAGGGCTAGGATTTTTTGCACCAGGAAGCCCTGAGTTCCAGGCTTACTGCAGCTGCCAAAGGCATCCCAAAGTGAGCTCAGAAATGCCACAACATGGCTACTTACACAGCTTTTTCCTTAGGAGGAACCCTCATACCCGGCTGATTTACCTTCGTAGGGTTTCTATTAGGCTTAGGACTAGGACTTTAAAATCAGGAAGCCCAGACCTCCAGGCACACTGGAGCTGTGAAAGGCATCCAAAAGGGAGTGCAAAAGTGCCACCACATGGCTGGTTTCACAGCTTTTTCCTTTGCAACATCTCTATACCTAGGCTGATTTATCTGCCTAGGGTTAGGGTTAGGGTTCAGCCTAGGGCTAGGATTTTTTGAACCAGGAAGCCCTGAGTTCCAGGCTTACTGCAGCTGCCAAAGGCATCCCAAAGGGACCTCAGAAATGCCACAACATGGCTGCTTTCACAGCTTTTTCCTTAGGAAGAACCCTCATACCCGGCTGATTTACCTTCCTAGGGTTACTGTTAGGCTTAGGCCTAGGACTTTTAAAACCAGGAAGCCCTGTGCTCCAGGCACACTGCAGCTGTTCAAGGCATCCCAACGGGAGTGCAAAAGTGACACAACTTGGCTGCGTCCACTGCTATTTCCATGAGACCATCCCCAACCATAGGCTGATTTTCATTCCTAGCGTTGAGGTTTGAGTTAGGCCTAGGGTTAGGGTTCTTTCAACCAGAAAGCCCTGAGGTCCAAGAACACAGCAGCTGCGAAGGACTACCCAAGAAGAGCACAAAAGTACCACAACATGCCTGCCTCCACAGCTATTTCCTTGGGGACATCCCTAATTCCTGGCTGATTTGCCTTTCTCGTCGTCGGGTTGGGGTTAGGTAGGCCTTGTGCTAGGATTTTTAAAATCAGGAAGCCCAGACCTCCAGGCACACTGGAGCTGTGAAAGGCATCCAAAAGGGAGTGCAAAAGTGCCACAACATGGCTGCTTTCACAGCTTTTTCCTTAGGAAGAACCCTAATACCCGGCTGATTTACCTTCCTAGGGTTACTGTTAGGCTTGGGCCAAGGACTTTTAAAACCAGGAAGCCCTGTGCTCCAGGCACACTGCAGCTGTTCAAGGCATCCCAACGGGAGTGCAAAAGTGACACAACTTGGCTGCCTCCTCTGCTATTTCCATGAGACCATCCCGAACCATAGGCTGATTTTCCTTCCTAGCATTGAGGTTTGAGTTAGGCCTAGGGTTAGTGTTTTATTAACCTGAAAGCCCTGAGTTCCAAGAACACAGCAGCTGCGAAGGACTACCCAAGAAGAGCACAAAAGTACCACAACATGCCTGCCTCCACAGCTATTTCCTTGGGGACATCCCTAATTCCTGGCTGATTTGCCTTTCTCGTCGTCGGGTTGGGGTTAGGTAGGCCTTGTGCTAGGATTTTTAAAATCAGGAAGCCCAGACCTCCAGGCACACTGGAGCTGTGAAAGGCATCCAAAAGGGAGTGCAAAAGTGCCACAACATGGCTGCTTTCACAGCTTCTTCCTTGGCACCATCACTATACCTAGGCTGATTTATCTGCCTAGGTTTATGGTTAGGGTTCAGCCTAGGGCTAGGATTTTTTGAACCAGGAAGCCCTGAGTTCCAGGCTTACTGTAGCTGCCAAAGGCATCCCAAAGGGAGCGCAGAAGTGCCAGAACATGGCTGCTTTCACAGCTTTTTCCTAAGGAAGAACCCTAATACCCGGCTGATTTACCTTCCTAGGGTTACTGTTAGGCTTGGGCCAAGGACTTTTAAAACCAGGAAGCCCTGTGCTCCAGGCACACTGCAGCTGTTCAAGGCATCCCAAGGGGAGCGCAAAAGTGACACAACTTGGCTGCCCCCACTGCTATTTCCATGAGACCATCCCCAACCATAGGCTGATTTTCCTTCCTAGCGTTGAGGTTTGAGTTAGGCCTAGGGTTAGAATTTTTTAACCAGAAAGCCCTGAGTTCCAAGAACACAGCAGCTGCGAAGGACTACCCAAGAAGAGCACAAAAGTAGCACAACATGCCTGCCTCCACAGCTATTTCCTTGGGGACATCCCTAATTCCTGGCTGATTTGCCTTTCTCGTCGTCAGGTTGGGGTTAGGTAGGCCTTGTGCTAGGATTTTTAAAATCAGGAAGCCCAGACCTCCAGGCACACTGGAGCTGTGAAAGGCATCCAAAAGGGAGTGCAAAAGTGCCACAACATGGCTGCTTTCACAGCTTTTTCCTTAGGAAGAACCCTAATACCCGGCTGATTTACCTTCCTAGGGTTACTGTTAGGCTTGGGCCAAGGACTTTTAAAACCAGGAAGCCCTGTGCTCCAGGCACACTGCAGCTGTTCAAGGCATCCCAACGGGAGTGCAAAAGTGACACAACTTGGATGCCTCCACTGCTATTTCCATGAGACCATCCCCAACCTTAGGCTGGTTTTCCTTCCTAGCATTGAGTTTTGAGTTAGGCCTATGGTTACTGTTCTTTTAACCTGAAAGCCCTGAGTTCCAAGAACACAGCAGCTGCGAAGGACTACCCAAGAAGAGCACAAAAGTACCACCACATGCCTGCCTCCACAGCTATTTCCTTGGGGACATCCCTAATTCCTGGCTGATTTGCCTTTCTCGTCGTCGGGTTGGGGTTAGGTAGGCCTTGTGCTAGGATTTTTAAAATCAGGAAGCCCAGACCTCCAGGCACACTGGAGCTGTGAAAGGCATCCCAAAGGGAGTGCAAAAGTGCCACAACATGGCTGCTTTCACAGCTTTTTCCTTAGGAAGAACCCTAATACCCGGCTGATTTACCTTCCTAGGGTTACTGTTAGGCTTGGGCCAAGGACTTTTAAAACCAGGAAGCCCTGTGCTCCAGGCACACTGCAGCAGTTCAAGGCATCCCAACGCGAGTGCAAAAGTGACACAACTTGGCTGCCTCCACTGCTATTTCCATGAGACCATCCCCAACCTTAGGCTGGTTTTCCTTCCTAGAGTTGAGTTTTGAGTTAGGCCAAGGGTTAGTGTTCTTTTAACCTGAAAGCCCTGAGTTCCAAGAACACAGCAACTGCAAAGGACTACCCAAGAAGAGCACAAAAGTACCACAACATGCCTGCCTCCCCAGCTATTTCCTTGGGGACATCCCTAATTCCTGGCTGATTTGCCTTTCTCGTCGTCGGGTTGGGGTTAGGTAGGCCTTGTGCTAGGATTTTTAAAATCAGGAAGCCCAGACCTCCAGGCACACTGGAGCTGTGAAAGGCATCCAAAAGGGAGTGCAAAAGTGCCACAACATGGCTGGTTTCACAGCTTTTTCCTTGGCACCATCCCTATACCTAGGCTGATTTATCTGCCTAGGGTTAGTGTTAGGGTTCAGCCTAGGGCTAGGATATTTTGCACCAGGAAGCCCTGAGTTCCAGGCTTACTGCAGCTGCCAAAGGCATCCCAAAGTGAGCTCAGAAATGCCACAACATGGCTGCTTTCACAGCATTTTCCTTAGGAGGAACCCTAATACCCGGCTGATTTACCTTCGTAGGGTTTCTATTAGGCTTAGGCCTAGGACTTTAAAATCAGGAAGCCCAGAACTCCAGGCACACTGGAGCTGTGAAAGGCATCCAAAAGGGAGTGCAAAAGTGCCACAACATGGCTGCTTTCACAGCTTTTTCCTTTGCACCATCCCTATACCTAGGCTGATTTATCTGCCTAGGGTTAGGGTTAGGGTTCAGCCTACAGGTAGGATTTTTTTAACCACGAAGCCCTGAGTTCCAGGCTTACTGCAGCTGCCAAAGGCATCCCAAAGGGAGCACAGAAGTGCCACAACATGGCTGCTTTCACAGCTTTTTCCTTTGGAAGAACCCTCATACCCGGCTGATTTACCTTCCTAGGGTTACTGTTAGGCTTAGGCCTAGGACTTTTAAAACCAGGAAGCCCTGTGCTCCAGGCACACTGCAGCTGTTCAAGGCATCCCAACGGGTGTGCAAAAGTGACACAACTTGGCTGCCTCCACTGCTATATCCATGAGACCATCCCCAACCATAGGCTGATTTTCATTCCTAGCATTGAGGTTTGAGTTAGGCCTAGGGTTAGGGTTCTTTCAACCAGAAAGCCCTGAGTTCCAAGAACACAGCAGCTGCGAAGGACTACCCAAGAAGAGCACAAAAGTACCACAACATGCCTGCCTCCACAGCTATTTCCTTGGGGACATCCCTAATTCCTGGCTGATTTGCCTTTCTCGTCGTCGGGTTGGGGTTAGGTAGGCCTTGTGCTAGGATTTTTAAAATCAGGAAGCCCAGAACTCCAGGCACACTGGAGCTGTGAAAGGCATCCAAAAGGGAGCGCAGAAGTGCCAGAACATGGCTGCTTTCACAGCTTTTTCCTAAGGAAGAACCCTCATACCCGGCTGATTTACCTTCGTAGGGTTTCTATTAGGCTTAGGCCTAGGACTTTAAAATCAGGAAGCCCAGACCTCCAGGCACACTGGAGCTGTGAAAGGCATCCAAAAGGGAGTGCAAAAGTGCCACAACATGGCTGCTTTCACAGCTTTTTCCTTTGCACCATCCCTATACCTAGGCTGATTTATCTGCCTAGGGTTAGGGTTAGGGTTCAGCCTAGGGCTAGGATTTTTTGAACCAGGAAGCCCTGAGTTCCAGGCTTACTGCAGCTGCCAAAGGCATCCCAAAGGGAGCGCAGAAGTGCCAGAACATGGCTGCTTTCACAGCTTTTTCCTAAGGAAGAACCCTAATACCCGGCTGATTTACCTTCCTAGGGTTACTGTTAGGCTTGGGCAAAGGACTTTTAAAACCAGGAAGCCCTGTGCTCCAGGCACACTGCAGCTGTTCAAGGCATCCCAAGGGGAGCGCAAAAGTGACACAACTTGGCTGCTTCCACTGCTATTTCCATGAGACTATCCCCAACCTTAGGCTGGTTTTCCTTCCTAGCGTTGAGTTTTGAGTTAGGCCTATGGTTACTGTTCTTTTAACCTGAAAGCCCTGAGTTCCAAGAATACAGCAGCTGCGAAGGACTACCCAAGAAGAGCACAAAAGTACCACAACATGCCTGCCTCCACAGCTATTTCCTTGGGGACATCCCTAATTCCTGGCTGATTTGCCTTTCTCGTCGTCGGGTTGGGGTTAGGTAGGCCTTGTGCTAGGATTTTTAAAATCAGGAAGCCCAGAACTCCAGGCACACTGGAGCTGTGAAAGGCATCCAAAAGGGAGTGCAAAAGTGTCACAACATGGCTGCTTTCACAGCTTCTTCCTTGGCACCATCACTATACCTAGGCTGATTTATCTGCCTAGGTTTATGGTTAGGGTTCAGCCTAGGGCCAGGATTTTTTGAACCAGGAAGCCCTGAGTTCCAGGCTTACTGCAGCTGCCAAAGGCATCCCAAAGGGAGCGCAGAAGTGCCAGAACATGGCTGCTTTCACAGCTTTTTCCTAAGGAAGAACCCTAATACCCGGCTGATTTACCTTCCTAGGGTTACTGTTAGGCTTGGGCCAAGGACTTTTAAAACCAGGAAGCCCTGTGCTCCAGGCACACTGCAGCTGTTCAAGGCATCCCAAGGGGAGCGCAAAAGTGACACAACTTGGCTGCCTCCACTGCTATTTCCATGAGACTATCCCCAACCTTAGGCTGATTTTCCTTCCTAGCGTTGAGTTTTGAGTTAGGCCTATGGTTACTGTTCTTTTAACCTGAAAGCCCTGAGTTCCAAGAATACAGCAGCTGCGAAGGACTACCCAAGAAGAGCACAAAAGTACCACAACATGCCTGCCTCCACAGCTATTTCCTTGGGGACATCCCTAATTCCTGGCTGATTTGCCTTTCTCGTCGTCGGGTTGGGGTTAGGTAGGCCTTGTGCTAGGATTTTTAAAATCAGGAAGCCCAGACCTCCAGGCACACTGGAGCTGTGAAAGGCATCCCAAAAGGAGTGCAAAAGTGCCACAACATGGCTGCTTTCACAGCTTTTTCCTTAGGAAGAACCCTAATACCCGGCTGATTTACCTTCCTAGGGTTACTGTTAGGCTTGGGCCAAGGACTTTTAAAACCAGGAAGCCCTGTGCTCCAGGCACACTGCAGCTGTTCAAGGCATCCCAACGGGAGTGCAAAAGTGACACAACTTGGCTGCCTCCACTGCTATTTCCATGAGACCATCCCGAACCATAGGCTGATTTTCCTTCCTAGCATTGAGGTTTGAGGTAGGCCTAGGGTTAGTGTTCTTTTAACCTGAAAGCCCTGAGTTCCAAGAACACAGCAGCTGCGAAGGACTACCCAAGAAGAGCACAAAAGTACCACAACATGCCTGTCTCCACAGCTATTTCCTTGGGGACATCCCTAATTCCTGGCTGATTTGCCTTTCTCGTCGTCGGGTTGGGGTTAGGTAGGCCTTGTGCTAGGATTTTTAAAATCAGGAAGCCCAGACCTCCAGGCACACTGGAGCTGTGAAAGGCATCCAAAAGGGAGTGCAAAAGTGCCACAACATGGCTGCTTTCACAGCTTCTTCCTTGGCACCATCACTATACCTAGGCTTATTTATCTGCCTAGGGTTAGGGTTAGGGTTCAGCCTAGGGCGAGGATTTTTTGAACCAGGAAGCCCTGAGTTCCAGGCTTACTGGAGCTGCCAAAGGCATCCCAAAGGGAGCGCAGAAGTGCCAGAACATGGCTGCTTTCACAGCTTTTTCCTAAGGAAGAACCCTAATACCCGGCTGATTTACCTTCCTAGGGTTACTGTTAGGCTTGGGCCAAGGACTTTTAAAACCAGGAAGCCCTGTGCTCCAGGCACACTGCAGCTGTTCAAGGCATCCCAAGGGGAGCGCAAAAGTGACACAACTTGGCTGCCTCCACTGCTATTTCCATGAGACCATCCCCAACCATAGGCTGATTTTCCTTCCTAGCGTTGAGGTTTGAGTTAGGCCTAGGGTTAGAGTTTTTTAACCAGAAAGCCCTGAGTTCCAAGAACACAGCAGCTGCGAAGGACTACCCAAGAAGAGCACAAAAGTACCACCACATGCCTGCCTCCACAGCTATTTCCTTGGGGACATCCCTAATTCCTGGCTGATTTGCCTTTCTCGTCGTCAGGTTGAGGTTAGGTAGGCCTTGTGCTAGGATTTTTAAAATCAGGAAGCCCAGACCTCCAGGCACACTGGAGCTGTGAAAGGCATCCAAAAGGGAGTGCAAAAGTGCCACAACATGGCTGCTTTCACAGCTTTTTCCTTAGGAAGAACCCTAATACCCGGCTGATTTACCTTCCTAGGGTTACTGTTAGGCTTGGGCCAAGGACTTTTAAAACCAGGAAGCCCTGTGCTCCAGGCACACTGCAGCTGTTCAAGGCATCCCAACGGGAGTGCAAAAGTGACACAACTTGGCTGCCTCCACTGCTATTTCCATGAGACCATCCCCAACCTTAGGCTGGTTTTCCTTCCTAGCATTGAGTTTTGAGTTAGGCCTATGGTTACTGTTCTTTTAACCTGAAAGCCCTGAGTTCCAAGAACACAGCAGCTGCGAAGGACTACCCAAGAAGAGCACAAAAGTACCACCACATGCCTGCCTCCACAGCTATTTCCTTGGGGACATCCCTAATTCCTGGCTGATTTGCCTTTCTCGTCGTCGGGTTGGGGTTAGGTAGGCCTTGTGCTAGGATTTTTAAAATCAGGAAGCCCAGACCTCCAGGCACACTGGAGCTGTGAAAGGCATCCAAAAGGGAGTGCAAAAGTGCCACAACATGGCTGCTTTCACAGCTTTTTCCTTAGGAAGAACCCTAATACCCGGCTGAGTTACCTTCCTAGGGTTACTGTTAGGCTTGGGCCAAGGACTTTTAAAACCAGGAAGCCCTGTGCTCCGGGCACACTGCAGCTGTTCAAGGCATCCCAACGGGAGTGCAAAAGTGACACAACTTGGCTGCCTCCACTGCTATTTCCATGAGACCATCCCCAACATTAGGCTGGTTTTCCTTCCTAGCGTTGAGGTTTGAGTTAGGCCTATGGTTACTGTTCTTTTAACCTGAAAGCCCTGAGTTCCAAGAACACAGCAGCTGCGAAGGACTACCCAAGAAGAGCACAAAAGTACCACAACATGCCTGCCTCCACAGCTATTTCCTTGGGGACATCCCTAATTCCTGGCTGATTTGCCTTTCTCGTCGTCGGGTTGGGGTTAGGTATGCCTTGTGCTAGGATTTTTAAAATCAGGAAGCCCAGACTTCCAGGCACACTGGAGCTGTGAAAGGCATCCCAAAGGGAGTGCAAAAGTGCCACAACATGGCTGCTTTCACAGCTTTTTCCTTAGGAAGAACCCTAATACCCGGCTGATTTACCTTCCTAGGGTTACTGTTAGGCTTGGGCCAAGGACTTTTAAAACCAGGAAGCCCTGTGCTCCAGGCACACTGCAGCTGTTCAAGGCATCCCAACGGGAGTGCAAAAGTGACACAACTTGGCTGCCTCCACTGCTATTTCCATGAGACCATCCCGAACCATAGGCTGATTTTCCTTCCTAGCGTTGAGGTTTGAGTTAGGCCTAGGGTTAGAGTTTTTTAACCAGAAAGCCCTGAGTTCCAAGAACACAGCAGCTGCGAAGGACTACCCAAGAAGAGCACAAAAGTACCACCACATGCCTGCCTCCACAGCTATTTCCTTGGGGACATCCCTAATTCCTGGCTGATTTGCCTTTCTCGTCGTCAGGTTGAGGTTAGGTAGGCCTTGTGCTAGGATTTTTAAAATCAGGAAGCCCAGACCTCCAGGCACACTGGAGCTGTGAAAGGCATCCAAAAGGGAGTGCAAAAGTGCCACAACATGGCTGCTTTCACAGCTTTTTCCTAAGGAAGAACCCTAATACCCGGCTGATTTACCTTCCTAGGGTTACTGTTAGGCTTGGGCCAAGGACTTTTAAAACCAGGAAGCCCTGTGCTCCAGGCACACTGCAGCTGTTCAAGGCATCCCAACGGGAGTGCAAAAGTGACACAACTTGGCTGCCTCCACTGCTATTTCCATGAGACCATCCCCAACCTTAGGCTGGTTTTCCTTCCTAGCATTGAGTTTTGAGTTAGGCCTATGGTTACTGTTCTTTTAACCTGAAAGCCCTGAGTTCCAAGAACACAGCAGCTGCGAAGGACTACCCAAGAAGAGCACAAAAGTACCACCACATGCCTGCCTCCACAGCTATTTCCTTGGGGACATCCCTAATTCCTGGCTGATTTGCCTTTCTCGTCGTCGGGTTGGGGTTAGGTAGGCCTTGTGCTAGGATTTTTAAAATCAGGAAGCCCAGAACTCCAGGCACACTGGAGCTGTGAAAGGCATCCAAAAGGGAGCGCAGAAGTGCCAGAACATGGCTGCTTTCACAGCTTTTTCCTAAGGAAGAACCCTCATACCCGGCTGATTTACCTTCGTAGGGTTTCTATTAGGCTTAGGCCTAGGACTTTAAAATCAGGAAGCCCAGACCTCCAGGCACACTGGAGCTGTGAAAGGCATCCAAAAGGGAGTGCAAAAGTGCCACAACATGGCTGCTTTCACAGCTTTTTCCTTTGCACCATCCCTATACCTAGGCTGATTTATCTGCCTAGGGTTAGGGTTAGGGTTCAGCCTAGGGCTAGGATTTTTTGAACCAGGAAGCCCTGAGTTCCAGGCTTACTGCAGCTGCCAAAGGCATCCCAAAGGGAGCGCAGAAGTGCCAGAACATGGCTGCTTTCACAGCTTTTTCCTAAGGAAGAACCCTAATACCCGGCTGATTTACCTTCCTAGGGTTACTGTTAGGCTTGGGCAAAGGACTTTTAAAACCAGGAAGCCCTGTGCTCCAGGCACACTGCAGCTGTTCAAGGCATCCCAAGGGGAGCGCAAAAGTGACACAACTTGGCTGCTTCCACTGCTATTTCCATGAGACTATCCCCAACCTTAGGCTGGTTTTCCTTCCTAGCGTTGAGTTTTGAGTTAGGCCTATGGTTACTGTTCTTTTAACCTGAAAGCCCTGAGTTCCAAGAATACAGCAGCTGCGAAGGACTACCCAAGAAGAGCACAAAAGTACCACAACATGCCTGCCTCCACAGCTATTTCCTTGGGGACATCCCTAATTCCTGGCTGATTTGCCTTTCTCGTCGTCGGGTTGGGGTTAGGTAGGCCTTGTGCTAGGATTTTTAAAATCAGGAAGCCCAGAACTCCAGGCACACTGGAGCTGTGAAAGGCATCCAAAAGGGAGTGCAAAAGTGTCACAACATGGCTGCTTTCACAGCTTCTTCCTTGGCACCATCACTATACCTAGGCTGATTTATCTGCCTAGGTTTATGGTTAGGGTTCAGCCTAGGGCCAGGATTTTTTGAACCAGGAAGCCCTGAGTTCCAGGCTTACTGCAGCTGCCAAAGGCATCCCAAAGGGAGCGCAGAAGTGCCAGAACATGGCTGCTTTCACAGCTTTTTCCTAAGGAAGAACCCTAATACCCGGCTGATTTACCTTCCTAGGGTTACTGTTAGGCTTGGGCCAAGGACTTTTAAAACCAGGAAGCCCTGTGCTCCAGGCACACTGCAGCTGTTCAAGGCATCCCAAGGGGAGCGCAAAAGTGACACAACTTGGCTGCCTCCACTGCTATTTCCATGAGACTATCCCCAACCTTAGGCTGATTTTCCTTCCTAGCGTTGAGTTTTGAGTTAGGCCTATGGTTACTGTTCTTTTAACCTGAAAGCCCTGAGTTCCAAGAATACAGCAGCTGCGAAGGACTACCCAAGAAGAGCACAAAAGTACCACAACATGCCTGCCTCCACAGCTATTTCCTTGGGGACATCCCTAATTCCTGGCTGATTTGCCTTTCTCGTCGTCGGGTTGGGGTTAGGTAGGCCTTGTGCTAGGATTTTTAAAATCAGGAAGCCCAGACCTCCAGGCACACTGGAGCTGTGAAAGGCATCCCAAAAGGAGTGCAAAAGTGCCACAACATGGCTGCTTTCACAGCTTTTTCCTTAGGAAGAACCCTAATACCCGGCTGATTTACCTTCCTAGGGTTACTGTTAGGCTTGGGCCAAGGACTTTTAAAACCAGGAAGCCCTGTGCTCCAGGCACACTGCAGCTGTTCAAGGCATCCCAACGGGAGTGCAAAAGTGACACAACTTGGCTGCCTCCACTGCTATTTCCATGAGACCATCCCGAACCATAGGCTGATTTTCCTTCCTAGCATTGAGGTTTGAGGTAGGCCTAGGGTTAGTGTTCTTTTAACCTGAAAGCCCTGAGTTCCAAGAACACAGCAGCTGCGAAGGACTACCCAAGAAGAGCACAAAAGTACCACAACATGCCTGTCTCCACAGCTATTTCCTTGGGGACATCCCTAATTCCTGGCTGATTTGCCTTTCTCGTCGTCGGGTTGGGGTTAGGTAGGCCTTGTGCTAGGATTTTTAAAATCAGGAAGCCCAGACCTCCAGGCACACTGGAGCTGTGAAAGGCATCCAAAAGGGAGTGCAAAAGTGCCACAACATGGCTGCTTTCACAGCTTCTTCCTTGGCACCATCACTATACCTAGGCTTATTTATCTGCCTAGGGTTAGGGTTAGGGTTCAGCCTAGGGCGAGGATTTTTTGAACCAGGAAGCCCTGAGTTCCAGGCTTACTGGAGCTGCCAAAGGCATCCCAAAGGGAGCGCAGAAGTGCCAGAACATGGCTGCTTTCACAGCTTTTTCCTAAGGAAGAACCCTAATACCCGGCTGATTTACCTTCCTAGGGTTACTGTTAGGCTTGGGCCAAGGACTTTTAAAACCAGGAAGCCCTGTGCTCCAGGCACACTGCAGCTGTTCAAGGCATCCCAAGGGGAGCGCAAAAGTGACACAACTTGGCTGCCTCCACTGCTATTTCCATGAGACCATCCCCAACCATAGGCTGATTTTCCTTCCTAGCGTTGAGGTTTGAGTTAGGCCTAGGGTTAGAGTTTTTTAACCAGAAAGCCCTGAGTTCCAAGAACACAGCAGCTGCGAAGGACTACCCAAGAAGAGCACAAAAGTACCACCACATGCCTGCCTCCACAGCTATTTCCTTGGGGACATCCCTAATTCCTGGCTGATTTGCCTTTCTCGTCGTCAGGTTGAGGTTAGGTAGGCCTTGTGCTAGGATTTTTAAAATCAGGAAGCCCAGACCTCCAGGCACACTGGAGCTGTGAAAGGCATCCAAAAGGGAGTGCAAAAGTGCCACAACATGGCTGCTTTCACAGCTTTTTCCTTAGGAAGAACCCTAATACCCGGCTGATTTACCTTCCTAGGGTTACTGTTAGGCTTGGGCCAAGGACTTTTAAAACCAGGAAGCCCTGTGCTCCAGGCACACTGCAGCTGTTCAAGGCATCCCAACGGGAGTGCAAAAGTGACACAACTTGGCTGCCTCCACTGCTATTTCCATGAGACCATCCCCAACCTTAGGCTGGTTTTCCTTCCTAGCATTGAGTTTTGAGTTAGGCCTATGGTTACTGTTCTTTTAACCTGAAAGCCCTGAGTTCCAAGAACACAGCAGCTGCGAAGGACTACCCAAGAAGAGCACAAAAGTACCACCACATGCCTGCCTCCACAGCTATTTCCTTGGGGACATCCCTAATTCCTGGCTGATTTGCCTTTCTCGTCGTCGGGTTGGGGTTAGGTAGGCCTTGTGCTAGGATTTTTAAAATCAGGAAGCCCAGACCTCCAGGCACACTGGAGCTGTGAAAGGCATCCAAAAGGGAGTGCAAAAGTGCCACAACATGGCTGCTTTCACAGCTTTTTCCTTAGGAAGAACCCTAATACCCGGCTGAGTTACCTTCCTAGGGTTACTGTTAGGCTTGGGCCAAGGACTTTTAAAACCAGGAAGCCCTGTGCTCCAGGCACACTGCAGCTGTTCAAGGCATCCCAACGGGAGTGCAAAAGTGACACAACTTGGCTGCCTCCACTGCTATTTCCATGAGACCATCCCCAACATTAGGCTGGTTTTCCTTCCTAGCGTTGAGGTTTGAGTTAGGCCTATGGTTACTGTTCTTTTAACCTGAAAGCCCTGAGTTCCAAGAACACAGCAGCTGCGAAGGACTACCCAAGAAGAGCACAAAAGTACCACAACATGCCTGCCTCCACAGCTATTTCCTTGGGGACATCCCTAATTCCTGGCTGATTTGCCTTTCTCGTCGTCGGGTTGGGGTTAGGTATGCCTTGTGCTAGGATTTTTAAAATCAGGAAGCCCAGACTTCCAGGCACACTGGAGCTGTGAAAGGCATCCCAAAGGGAGTGCAAAAGTGCCACAACATGGCTGCTTTCACAGCTTTTTCCTTAGGAAGAACCCTAATACCCGGCTGATTTACCTTCCTAGGGTTACTGTTAGGCTTGGGCCAAGGACTTTTAAAACCAGGAAGCCCTGTGCTCCAGGCACACTGCAGCTGTTCAAGGCATCCCAACGGGAGTGCAAAAGTGACACAACTTGGCTGCCTCCACTGCTATTTCCATGAGACCATCCCGAACCATAGGCTGATTTTCCTTCCTAGCGTTGAGGTTTGAGTTAGGCCTAGGGTTAGAGTTTTTTAACCAGAAAGCCCTGAGTTCCAAGAACACAGCAGCTGCGAAGGACTACCCAAGAAGAGCACAAAAGTACCACCACATGCCTGCCTCCACAGCTATTTCCTTGGGGACATCCCTAATTCCTGGCTGATTTGCCTTTCTCGTCGTCAGGTTGAGGTTAGGTAGGCCTTGTGCTAGGATTTTTAAAATCAGGAAGCCCAGACCTCCAGGCACACTGGAGCTGTGAAAGGCATCCAAAAGGGAGTGCAAAAGTGCCACAACATGGCTGCTTTCACAGCTTTTTCCTAAGGAAGAACCCTAATACCCGGCTGATTTACCTTCCTAGGGTTACTGTTAGGCTTGGGCCAAGGACTTTTAAAACCAGGAAGCCCTGTGCTCCAGGCACACTGCAGCTGTTCAAGGCATCCCAACGGGAGTGCAAAAGTGACACAACTTGGCTGCCTCCACTGCTATTTCCATGAGACCATCCCCAACCTTAGGCTGGTTTTCCTTCCTAGCATTGAGTTTTGAGTTAGGCCTATGGTTACTGTTCTTTTAACCTGAAAGCCCTGAGTTCCAAGAACACAGCAGCTGCGAAGGACTACCCAAGAAGAGCACAAAAGTACCACCACATGCCTGCCTCCACAGCTATTTCCTTGGGGACATCCCTAATTCCTGGCTGATTTGCCTTTCTCGTCGTCGGGTTGGGGTTAGGTAGGCCTTGTGCTAGGATTTTTAAAATCAGGAAGCCCAGACCTCCAGGCACACTGGAGCTGTGAAAGGCATCCAAAAGGGAGTGCAAAAGTGCCACAACATGGCTGCTTTCACAGCTTTTTCCTTAGGAAGAACCCTAATACCCGGCTGAGTTACCTTCCTAGGGTTACTGTTAGGCTTGGGCCAAGGACTTTTAAAACCAGGAAGCCCTGTGCTCCAGGCACACTGCAGCTGTTCAAGGCATCCCAACGGGAGTGCAAAAGTGACACAACTTGGCTGCCTCCACTGCTATTTCCATGAGACCATCCCCAACATTAGGCTGGTTTTCCTTCCTAGCGTTGAGGTTTGAGTTAGGCCTATGGTTACTGTTCTTTTAACCTGAAAGCCCTGAGTTCCAAGAACACAGCAGCTGCGAAGGACTACCCAAGAAGAGCACAAAAGTACCACAACATGCCTGCCTCCACAGCTATTTCCTTGGGGACATCCCTAATTCCTGGCTGATTTGCCTTTCTCGTCGTCGGGTTGGGGTTAGGTATGCCTTGTGCTAGGATTTTTAAAATCAGGAAGCCCAGACTTCCAGGCACACTGGAGCTGTGAAAGGCATCCCAAAGGGAGTGCAAAAGTGCCACAACATGGCTGCTTTCACAGCTTTTTCCTTAGGAAGAACCCTAATACCCGGCTGATTTACCTTCCTAGGGTTACTGTTAGGCTTGGGCCAAGGACTTTTAAAACCAGGAAGCCCTGTGCTCCAGGCACACTGCAGCTGTTCAAGGCATCCCAACGGGAGTGCAAAAGTGACACAACTTGGCTGCGTCCACTGCTATTTCCATGAGACCATCCCGAACCATAGGCTGATTTTCCTTCCTAGCGTTGAGTTTTGAGTTAGGCCTAGGGTTAGTGTTCTTTTAACCTGAAAGCCCTGAGTTCCAAGAACACAGCAACTGCGAAGGACTACCCAAGAAGAGCACAAAAGTACCACAACATGCCTGCCTCCACAGCTATTTCCTTGGGGACATCCCTAATTCCTGGCTGATTTGCCTTTCTCGTCGTCGGGTTGGGGTTAGGTAGGACTTGTGCTAGGATTTTTAAAATCAGGAAGCCCAGACCTCCAGGCACACTGGAGCTGTGAAAGGCATCCAAAAGGGAGTGCAAAAGTGCCACAACATGGCTGCTTTCACAGCTTTTTCCTTGGCACCATCCCTATACCTAGGCTGATTTATCTGCCTAGGGTTAGGGTTAGGCTTCAGCCTAGGGCTAGGATTTTTTGAACCAGGAAGCCCTGAGTTCCAGGCTTACTGCAGCTGCCAAAGGCATCCCAAAGTGAGCTCAGAAATGCCACAACATGGCTACATACACAGCTTTTTCCTTAGGAGGAACCCTCATACCCGGCTGATTTACCTTCGTAGGGTTTCTATTAGGCTTAGCACTAGGACTTTAAAATCAGGAAGCCCAGACCTCCAGGCACACTGGAGCTGTGAAAGGCATCCAAAAGGGAGTGCAAAAGTGCCACAACATGGCTGCTTTTACAGCTTTTTCCTTTGCACCATCCCTATACCTAGGCTGATTTATCTGCCTAGGGTTAGGGTTAGGGTTCAGCCTACGGCTAGGATTTTTTGAACCAGGAAGCCCTGAGTTCCAGGCTTACTGCAGCTGCCAAAGGCATCCCAAAGGGAGCACAGAAGTGCCACAACATGGCTGCTTTCACAGCTTTTTCCTTAGGAAGAACCCTCATACCCGGCTGATTTACCTTCCAAGGGTTACTGTCAGGCTTAGGCCTAGGACTTTTAAAACCAGGAAGTCCTGTGCTCCAGGCACACTGCAGCTGTTCTAGGCATCCCAAAGGGAGGGCAAAAGTGACACAACTTGGCTGCCTCCACTGCTATTTCCATGAGACCATCCCCAAACATAGGCTGATTTTCCTTCCTAGCGTTGAGTTTTGAGTTAGGCCTAGGGTTTGTGTTCTTTTAACCTGAAAGCCCTGAGTTCCAAGAACACAGCAGCTGCGAAGGACTACCCAAGAAGAGCACAAAAGTGTTGTATTCATATTGTTGCATATCATATTTCCAGAGCCTCATACCTTCTGGGTGATTTTGTCACAGCAGATCTCCACAACAGTGGTGTTGTTGCTTCTAAGTCAGGGCTCCTCTCCAATGCTCTCCCTGACCACCCCGCCCCCTTTTATCTCAGTTACCTCCATGGGCTACAGCTGCTGCCCAATCAAGGACATCACAGCTGCAGCCCATTTACAATAACTAGAATCAAGGCAGGGTCACTACTACAATACAAAGATCGTTCACTGCCATACATATATTTACAATAAATACATTTAGTCAGGCGCCTACACAAAAGTACTACAACAGGCCTGCCTCCACCACTTTTTCCTTGGGGACATCCCTAATTCCTGGCTGAAATGCCTTTCTCGTCTTAGGGTTGAGGTTAGGTAGGCCTAGTGCTAGGATTTTTAAAATCAGGAAGCCCAGACCTCCAGGCACACTGGAGATGTGAAAGGCATCCAAAAGGGAGTGCAAAAGTGCCACAACATGGCTGCTTTCACAGCTTTTTCCTTGGCACCATCCCTATACCTAGGCTGATTTATCTGCCTAGGGTTAGGGTTAGGGTTCAGCCTAGGGCTAGGATTTTTTGAACCAGGAAGCCCTGAGTTCCAGGCTTACTGCAGCTGCCAAAGGCATCCCAAAGGGAGCGCAGAAGTGCCACAACATGGCTGCTTTCACAGCTTTTTCCTTAGGAAGAACCCTCATACCCGGCTGATTTACCTTCCTAGGGTTACTGTTAGGCTTAGGCCTAGGACTTTTAAAACCAGGAAGCCCTGTGCTCCAGGCACACTGCAGCTGTTCAAGGCATCCCAACGGGAGTGCAAAAGTGACACAACTTGGCTGCCTCCACTGCTATTTCCCTGAGACCATCCCCAACCATAGGCTGATTTTCCTTCCTAGCGTTGAGGTTTGAGTTAGGCCGAGGGTTAGTGTTCTTTTAACCTGAAAGCCCTGAGTTCCAAGAACACAGCAGCTGCGAAGGACTACCCAAGAAGAGCACAAAAGTACCACCACACGCCTGCCTCCACAGCTATTTCCTTGGGGACATCCCTAATTCCTGGCTGATTTGCCTTTCTCGTCGTCAGGTTGGGGTTAGGTAGGCCTTGTGCTAGGATTTTTAAAATCAGGAAGCCCAGACCTCCAGGCACACTGGAGCTGTGAAAGGCATCCAAAAGGGAGTGCAAAAGTGCCAGAACATGGCTGCTTTCACAGCTTTTTCCTTAGGAAGAACCCTCATACACGGCTGATTTACCTTCCTAGGGTTACTGTTAGGCTTAGGCCTAGGACTTTTAAAACCAGGAAGCCCTGTGCTCCAGGCACACTGCAGCTGTTCAAGGCATCCCAAGGGCAGCGCAAAAGTGACACAACTTGGCTGCCTCCACTGCTATTTCCATGAGACCATCCCGAACCATAGGCTGATTTTCCTTCCTAGCGTTGAGGTTTGAGTTAGGCCGAGGTTTAGTGTTCTTTTAACCTAAAAGCCCTGAGTTCCAAGAACACAGCAGCTGCGAAGGACTGCCCAAGAAGTGCACAAAAGTACCACCACCTGCCTGCCTCCACAGCTATTTCCTTGGGGACATCCCTAATTCCTGGCTGATTTGCCTTTCTCGTCGTCGGGTTGGGGATAGGTAGGCCTTGTGCTAGGATTTTTAAAATCAGGAAGCCCAGACCTCCAGGCACACTGGAGCTTTAAAAGGCATCCAAAAGGGAGTGCAAAAGTGCCACAACATGGCTGCTTTCACAGCTTTTTCCTTGGCACCATCCCTATACCTAGGCTGATTTATCTGCCTAGGGTTAGGGTTAGGGTTCAGGCTAGGGCTAGGATTTTTTGAACCAGGAAGCCCTGAGTTCCAGGCTTACTGCAGCTGCCAAAGGCATCCCAAAGGGAGCTCAGAAATGCCACAACATGGCTGCTTTCACAGCTTTTTCCTTAGGAAGAACCCTCATACCCGGCTGATTTACCTTCCTAGGGTTACTGTTAGGCTTAGGCCTAGGACTTTTGAAACTAGGAAGCCCTGTGCTCCAGGCACACTGCAGCTGTTCAATTCATCCCAAGGGCAGCGCAAAAGTGACACAACTTGGCTGCCTCCACTGCTATTTCCATGAGACCATCCCGAATCATAGGCTGATTTTCCTTCCAAGCGTTGAGGTTTGAGTTAGGCCTAGGGTTAGGGTTCTTTTAACCTGAAAGCCCTGAGTTCCAAGAACACAGCAGCTGCGAAGGACTACCCAAGAAGAGCACAAAAGTACCACAACATGCCTGCCTCCACAGCGATTTCCTTGGGGACATCCTTAATTTCTGGCTGATTTGCCTTTCTCGTCGTCGGGCTGGGGTTAGGTAGGCCTTGTGCTAGGATTTTTAAAATCAGGAAGCCCAGACCTCCAGGCACACTGGAGCTGTGAAAGGCATCCAAAAGGGAGTGCAAAAGTGCCACAACATGGCTGCTTTCACAGCTTTTTCCTTGGCACCATCCCTATACCTAGGCTGATTTATCTGCCTAGGGTTAGGGTTCAGCCTAGGGCTAGGATTTTTTGAATCAGGAAGCCCTGAGTTCCAGGCTTACTGCAGCTGCCAAAGGCATCCCAAAGGGAGCACAGAAGTGCCACAACATGGCTGCTTTCACAGCTTTTTCCTTAGGAAGAACCTTGATACCCGGCTGATTTACCTTCCTAGGGTTACTGTTAGGCTTAGGCCTAGGACTTTTAAAACCAGGAAGCCCTGTGCTCCAGGCACACTGCAGCTGTTCAATTCATCCAAATGGCAGCGCAAAAGTGACACAACTTGGCTGCCTCCACTGCTATTTCCATGAGACCATCCCGAATCATAGGCTGATTTTCCTTCCAAGCGTTGAGGTTTGAGTTTGGCCTAGGGTTAGGGTTCTTTTAACCTGAAAGCCCTGACTTCCAAGAACACAGCAGCTGCGAAGGACTACCCAAGAAGAGCACAAAAGTACCACAACATGCCTGCCTCCACAGCTATTTCCTTGGGGACATCCCTAATTCCTGGCTGATTTGCCTTTCTCGTCGTCGGGCTGGGGTTAGGTAGGACTTGTGCTAGGATTTTTAAAATCAGGAAGCCCAGACCTCCAGGCACACTGGAGCTGTGAAAGGCATCCAAAAGGGAGTGCAAAAGTGCCACAACATGGCTGCTTTCACAGCTTTTTCCTTTGCACCA
Organism: Melospiza georgiana; assembly: GCF_028018845.1. Taxonomy (NCBI): domain Eukaryota; kingdom Metazoa; phylum Chordata; class Aves; order Passeriformes; family Passerellidae; genus Melospiza; species Melospiza georgiana. The sequence goes on from NC_080451.1 coordinate 146,889, forward strand.
TCCCTATACCTAGGCTGATTTATCTGCCTAGGGTTAGTGTTAGGGTTCAGCCTAGAGCTAGGATATTTTGAACCAGGAAGCCCTGAGTTCCAGGCTTACTGCAGCTGCCAAAGGCATCCCAAAGTGAGCTCAGAAATGCCACAACATGGCTACTTACACAGCTTTTTCCTTAGGAGGAACCCTCATACCCGGCTGATTTACCTTCGTAGGGTTTCTATTAGGCTTAGGCCTAGGACTTTTAAAACCAGGAAGCCCTGTGCTCCAGGCACACTGCAGCTGTTCAAGGCATCCGAAAGAGAGGGCAAAAGTGACACAACTTGGCTGCCTCCACTGCTATTTCCATGAGACCATCCCGAACCATAGGCTGATTTTCCTTCCTAGCGTTGAGGTTTGAGTTAAGCCTAGGGTTAGGGTTCTTTTAACCAGAAAGCCCTGAGTTCCAAGAACACAGCAGCTGCGAAAGTACACCCAAGAAGAGCACAAAAGTACCACCACATGCCTGCCTCCACAGCTATTTCCTTGGGGACATCCCTAATTCCTGGCTGATTTGCCTTTCTCGTCGTCGGGTTGGGGTTAGGTAGGCCTTGTGCTAGGATTTTGAAAATCAGGAAGCCCAGACCTCCAGGCACACTGGAGATGTGAAAGGCATCCAAAAGGGAGTGCAAAAGTGCCACCACATGGCTGGTTTCACGGCTTTTTCCTTTGCACCATCCCTATACCTAGGCTGATTTATCTGCCTAGGGTTAGGGTTAGGGTTCAGCCTAGGGCTAGGATATTTTGAACCAGGAAGCCCTGAGTTCCAGGCTTACTGCAGCTGCCAAAGGCATCCCAAAGGGAGCGCAGAAGTGCCACAACATGGCTGCTTTCACAGCTTTTTCCTTAGGAAGAACCCTCATACCCGGCTGATTTACCTTCCTAGGGTTACTGTTAGGCTTAGGCCTAGGACTTTTAAAACCAGGAAGCCCTGTGCTCCAGGCACACTGCAGCTGTTCAAGGCATCCCAAGGGGAGCGCAAAAGTGACACAACTTGGCTGCCTCCACTGCTATTTCCATGAGACCATCCCCAACCATAGGCTGATTTTCCTTCCTAGCGTTGAGGTTTGAGTCAGGCCTAGGGTTAGAGTTTTTTAACCAGAAAGCCCTGAGATCCAAGAACACAGCAGCTGCGAAGGACTACCCAAGAAGAGCACAAAAGTACCACCACATGCCTGCCTCCACAGCTATTTCCTTGGGGACATCCCTAATTCCTGGCTGATTTGCCTTTCTCGCCGTCAGGTTGAGGTTAGGTAGGCCTTGTGCTAGGATTTTTAAAATCAGGAAGCCCAGACCTCCAGGCACACTGGAGCTGTGAAAGGCATCCAAAAGGGAGTGCAAAAGTGCCACAACATGGCTGCTTTCACAGCTTTTTCCTAAGGAAGAACCCTAATACCCGGCTGATTTACCTTCCTAGGGTTACTGTTAGGCTTGGGCCAAGGACTTTTAAAACCAGGAAGCCCTGTGCTCCAGGCACACTGCAGCTGTTCAAGGCATCCCAACGGGAGTGCAAAATTGACACAACTTGGATGCCTCCACTGCTATTTCCATGAGACCATCCCCAACCTTAGGCTGGTTTTCCTTCCTAGCATTGAGTTTTGAGTTAGGCCTATGGTTACTGTTCTTTTAACCTGAAAGCCCTGAGTTCCAAGAACACAGCAGCTGCGAAGGACTACCCAAGAAGAGCACAAAAGTACCACCACATGCCTGCCTCCACAGCTATTTCCTTGGGGACATCCCTAATTCCTGGCTGATTTGCCTTTCTCGTCGTCGGGTTGGGGTTAGGTAGGCCTTGTGCTAGGATTTTTAAAATCAGGAAGCCCAGACCTCCAGGCACACTGGAGCTGTGAAAGGCATCCAAAAGGGAGTGCAAAAGTGCCACAACATGGCTGCTTTCACAGCTTTTTCCTTAGGAAGAACCCTAATACCCGGCTGATTTACCTTCCTAGGGTTACTGTTAGGCTTGGGCCAAGGACTTTTAAAACCAGGAAGCCCTGTGCTCCAGGCACACTGCAGCTGTTCAAGGCATCCCAATGCGAGTGCAAAAGTGACACAACTTGGCTGCGTCCACTGCTATTTCCATGAGACCATCCCGAACCATAGGCTGATTTTCCTTCCTCGCGTTGAGTTTTGAGTTAGGCCTAGGGTTAGTGTTCTTTTAACCTGAAAGCCCTGAGTTCCAAGAACACAGCAACTGCGAAGGACTACCCAAGAAGAGCACAAAAGTACCACAACATGCCTGCCTCCACAGCTATTTCCTTGGGGACATCCCTAATTCCTGGCTGATTTGCCTTTCTCGTCGTCGGGTTGGGGTTAGGTAGGACTTGTGCTAGGATTTTTAAAATCAGGAAGCCCAGACCTCCAGGCACACTGGAGCTGTGAAAGGCATCCAAAAGGGAGTGCAAAAGTGCCACAACATGGCTGCTTTCACAGCTTTTTCCTTGGCACCATCCCTATACCTAGGCTGATTTATCTGCCTAGGGTTAGGGTTAGGCTTCAGCCTAGGGCTAGGATTTTTTGAACCAGGAAGCCCTGAGTTCCAGGCTTACTGCAGCTGCCAAAGGCATCCTAAAGTGAGCTCAGAAATGCCACAACATGGCTACATACACAGCTTTTTCCTTAGGAGGAACCCTCACACCCGGCTGATTTACCTTCGTAGGGTTTTTATTAGGCTTAGCCCTAGGACTTTAAAATCAGGAAGCCCAGACCTCCAGGCACACTGGAGCTGTGAAAGGCATCCAAAAGGGAGTGCAAAAGTTCCACAACATGGCTGCTTTCACAGCTTTTTCCTTTGCACCATCCCTATACCTAGGCTGATTTATCTGCCTAGGGTTAGGGTTAGGGTTCAGCCTAGGGCTAGGATTTTTTGAACCAGGAAGCCCTGAGTTCCAGGCTTACTGCAGCTGCCAAAGGCATCCCAAAGGGAGCGCAGAAGTGCCACAACATGGCTGCTTTCACAGCTTTTTCCTTAGGAAGAACCCTCATACCCGGCTGATTTACCTTCCAAGGGTTACTGTCAGGCTTACGCCTAGGACTTTTAAAACCAGGAAGCCCTGTGCTCCAGGCACACTGCAGCAGTTCTAGGCATCCCAAAGGGAGGGCAAAAGTGACACCACTTGGCTGCCTCCACTGCTATTTCCATGAGACCATCCCCAAACATAGGCTGATTTTCCTTCCTAGCGTTGAGGTTTGAGTTAGGCCTAGGGTTTGTGTTCTTTTAACCTGAAAGCCCTGAGTTCCAAGAACACAGCAGCTGCGAAGGACTACCCAAGAAGAGCACAAAAGTGTTGTATTCATATTGTTGCATATCATATTTCCAGAGCCTCATACCTTCTGGGTGGTTTTGTCACAGCAGATCTCCACAACAGTGGTGTTGTTGCTTCTCAGTCAGGGCTCCTCTCCAAAGCTCTCCCTGACCACCCCGCCCCCTTTTATCTCAGTTACCTCCATGGGCTACAGCTGCTGCCCAATCAAGGACATCACAGCTGCAGCCCATTTACAATAACTAGAATCAAGGCAGGGTCACTACTACAATACAAAGATCGTTCACTGCCATACATATATTTACAATAAATACATTTAGTCAGGCCCCTACACAAAAGTACTACAACAGGCCTGCCTCCACCGCTTTTTCCTTGGGGACATCCCTAATTCCTGGCTGAAATGCCTTTCTCGTCTTAGGGTTGAGGTTAGGTAGGCCTAGTGCTAGGATTTTTAAAATCAGGAAGCCCAGACCTCCAGGCACACTGGAGATGTGAAAGGCATCCAAAAGGGAGTGCAAAAGTGCCACAACATGGCTGCTTTCACAGCTTTTTCCTTGGCACCATCCCTATACCTAGGCTGATTTATCTGCCTAGGGTTAGGGTTAGGGTTCAGCCTAGGGCTAGGATTTTTTGAACCAGGAAGCCCTGAGTTCCAGGCTTACTGCAGCTGCCAAAGGCATCCCAAAGGGAGTGCAGAAGTGCCACAACATGGCTGCTTTCACAGCTTTTTCCTTAGGAAGAACCCTCATACCCGGCTGATTTACCTTCCTAGGGTTACTGTTAGGCTTAGGCCTAGGACTTTTAAAACCAGGAAGCCCTGTGCTCCAGGCACACTGCAGCTGTTCAAGGCATCCCAACGGGAGTGCAAAAGTGACACAACTTGGCTGCCTCCACTGCTATTTCCCTGAGACCATCCCCAACCATAGGCTGATTTTCCTTCCTAGCGTTGAGGTTTGAGTTAGGCCGAGGGTTAGTGTTCTTTTAACCTGAAAGCCCTGAGTTCCAAGAACACAGCAGCTGCGAAGGACTACCCAAGAAGTGCACAAAAGTACCACCACACGCCTGCCTCCACAGCTATTTCCTTGGGGACATCCCTAATTCCTGGCTGATTTGCCTTTCTCGTCGTCGGGTTGGGGTTAGGTAGGCCTTGTGCTAGGATTTTTAAAATCAGGAAGCCCAGACCTCCAGGCACACTGGAGCTGTGAAAGGCATCCAAAAGGGAGTGCAAAAGTGCCACAACATGGCTGCTTTCACAGCTTTTTCCTTAGGAAGAACCCTAATACCCGGCTGATTTACCTTCCTAGGGTTACTGTTAGGCTTGGGCCAAGGACTTTTAAAACCAGGAAGCCCTGTGCTCCAGGCACACTGCAGCTGTTCAAGGCATCCCAATGCGAGTGCAAAAGTGACACAACTTGGCTGCGTCCACTGCTATTTCCATGAGACCATCCCGAACCATAGGCTGATTTTCCTTCCTAGCGTTGAGTTTTGAGTTAGGCCTAGGGTTAGTGTTCTTTTAACCTGAAAGCCCTGAGTTCCAAGAACACAGCAACTGCGAAGGACTACCCAAGAAGAGCACAAAAGTACCACAACATGCCTGCCTCCACAGCTATTTCCTTGGGGACATCCCTAATTCCTGGCTGATTTGCCTTTCTCGTCGTCGGGTTGGGGTTAGGTAGGACTTGTGCTAGGATTTTTAAAATCAGGAAGCCCAGACCTCCAGGCACACTGGAGCTGTGAAAGGCATCCAAAAGGGAGTGCAAAAGTGCCACAACATGGCTGCTTTCACAGCTTTTTCCTTGGCACCATCCCTATACCTAGGCTGATTTATCTGCCTAGGGTTAGGGTTAGGCTTCAGCCTAGGGCTAGGATTTTTTGAACCAGGAAGCCCTGAGTTCCAGGCTTACTGCAGCTGCCAAAGGCATCCTAAAGTGAGCTCAGAAATGCCACAACATGGCTACATACACAGCTTTTTCCTTAGGAGGAACCCTCACACCCGGCTGATTTACCTTCGTAGGGTTTTTATTAGGCTTAGCCCTAGGACTTTAAAATCAGGAAGCCCAGACCTCCAGGCACACTGGAGCTGTGAAAGGCATCCAAAAGGGAGTGCAAAAGTTCCACAACATGGCTGCTTTCACAGCTTTTTCCTTTGCACCATCCCTATACCTAGGCTGATTTATCTGCCTAGGGTTAGGGTTAGGGTTCAGCCTAGGGCTAGGATTTTTTGAACCAGGAAGCCCTGAGTTCCAGGCTTACTGCAGCTGCCAAAGGCATCCCAAAGGGAGCGCAGAAGTGCCACAACATGGCTGCTTTCACAGCTTTTTCCTTAGGAAGAACCCTCATACCCGGCTGATTTACCTTCCAAGGGTTACTGTCAGGCTTACGCCTAGGACTTTTAAAACCAGGAAGCCCTGTGCTCCAGGCACACTGCAGCAGTTCTAGGCATCCCAAAGGGAGGGCAAAAGTGACACCACTTGGCTGCCTCCACTGCTATTTCCATGAGACCATCCCCAAACATAGGCTGATTTTCCTTCCTAGCGTTGAGGTTTGAGTTAGGCCTAGGGTTTGTGTTCTTTTAACCTGAAAGCCCTGAGTTCCAAGAACACAGCAGCTGCGAAGGACTACCCAAGAAGAGCACAAAAGTGTTGTATTCATATTGTTGCATATCATATTTCCAGAGCCTCATACCTTCTGGGTGGTTTTGTCACAGCAGATCTCCACAACAGTGGTGTTGTTGCTTCTCAGTCAGGGCTCCTCTCCAAAGCTCTCCCTGACCACCCCGCCCCCTTTTATCTCAGTTACCTCCATGGGCTACAGCTGCTGCCCAATCAAGGACATCACAGCTGCAGCCCATTTACAATAACTAGAATCAAGGCAGGGTCACTACTACAATACAAAGATCGTTCACTGCCATACATATATTTACAATAAATACATTTAGTCAGGCCCCTACACAAAAGTACTACAACAGGCCTGCCTCCACCGCTTTTTCCTTGGGGACATCCCTAATTCCTGGCTGAAATGCCTTTCTCGTCTTAGGGTTGAGGTTAGGTAGGCCTAGTGCTAGGATTTTTAAAATCAGGAAGCCCAGACCTCCAGGCACACTGGAGATGTGAAAGGCATCCAAAAGGGAGTGCAAAAGTGCCACAACATGGCTGCTTTCACAGCTTTTTCCTTGGCACCATCCCTATACCTAGGCTGATTTATCTGCCTAGGGTTAGGGTTAGGGTTCAGCCTAGGGCTAGGATTTTTTGAACCAGGAAGCCCTGAGTTCCAGGCTTACTGCAGCTGCCAAAGGCATCCCAAAGGGAGTGCAGAAGTGCCACAACATGGCTGCTTTCACAGCTTTTTCCTTAGGAAGAACCCTCATACCCGGCTGATTTACCTTCCTAGGGTTACTGTTAGGCTTAGGCCTAGGACTTTTAAAACCAGGAAGCCCTGTGCTCCAGGCACACTGCAGCTGTTCAAGGCATCCCAACGGGAGTGCAAAAGTGACACAACTTGGCTGCCTCCACTGCTATTTCCCTGAGACCATCCCCAACCATAGGCTGATTTTCCTTCCTAGCGTTGAGGTTTGAGTTAGGCCGAGGGTTAGTGTTCTTTTAACCTGAAAGCCCTGAGTTCCAAGAACACAGCAGCTGCGAAGGACTACCCAAGAAGTGCACAAAAGTACCACCACACGCCTGCCTCCACAGCTATTTCCTTGGGGACATCCCTAATTCCTGGCTGATTTGCCTTTCTCGTCGTCGGGTTGGGGTTAGGTAGGCCTTGTGCTAGGATTTTTAAAATCAGGAAGCCCAGACCTCCAGGCACACTGGAGCTGTGAAAGGCATCCAAAAGGGAGTGCAAAAGTGCCACAACATGGCTGCTTTCACAGCTTTTTCCTTAGGAAGAACTCTCATACCCGGCTGATTTACCTTCCTAGGGTTACTGTTAGGCTTAGGCCTAGGACTTTTAAAACCAGGAAGCCCTGTGCTCCAGGCACACTGCAGCTGTTCAAGGCATCCCAAGGGCAGCGCAAAAGTGACACAACTTGGCTGCCTCCACTACTATTTCCATGAGACCATCCCGAAACTTAGGCTGATTTTCCTTCCTAGCGTTGAGGTTTGAGTTAGGCCGAGGTTTAGTGTTCTTTTAACCTGAAAGCCCTGAGTTCCAAGAACACAGCAGCTGCGAAGGACTACCCAAGAAGTGCACAAAAGTACCACCACCTGCCTGCCTCCACAGCTATTTCCTTGGGGACATCCCTAATTCCTGGCTGATTTGCCTTTCTCGTCGTCGGGTTGGGGATAGGTAGGCCTTGTGCTAGGATTTTTAAAATCAGGAAGCCCAGACCTCCAGGCACACTGGAGCTGTGAAAGGCATCCAAAAGGGAGTGCAAAAGTGCCACAACATGGCTGCTTTCACAGCTTTTTCCTTGGCACCATCCCTATACCTAGGCTGATTTATCTGCCTAGGGTTAGGGTTAGGGTTCAGCCTAGGGCTCGGATTTTTGAACCAGGAAGCCCTGAGTTCCAGGCTTACTGTAGCTGCCAAAGGCATCCCAAAGGGAGCGCAGAAGTGCCACAACATGGCAGCTTTCACAGCTTTTTCCTTAGGAAGAACCCTAATACCCGGCTGATTTACCTTCCTAGGGGTTACTGTTAGGCTTAGGCCTAGGACTTTTAAAACCAGGAAGCCCTGTGCTCCAGGCACACTGCAGCTCTTCAAGGCATCACAAGGGGAGCGCAAAAGTGACACAACTTGGCTGCCTCCACTGCTATTTCCATGAGACCATCCCGAACCATAGGCTGATTTTCCTTCCTAGCGTTGAGGTTTGAGTTAGGCCTAGGGTTAGTGTTTTTTTAACCTGAAAGCCCTGAGTTCCAAGAACACAGCAGCTGTGAAGGACTACCCAAGAAGAGCACAAAAGTGTTGTATTCATATTGTTGCATATCATATTTCCAGAGCCTCATACCTTCTGGGTGGTTTTGTCACAGCAGATCTCCACAACAGTGGTGTTGTTGCTTCTCAGTCAGGGCTCCTCTCCAAAGCTCTCCCTGACCACCCCGCCCCCTTTTATCTCAGTTACCTCCATGGGCTACAGCTGCTGCCCAATCAAGGACATCACAGCTGCAGCCCATTTACAATAACTAGAATCAAGGCAGGGTCACTACTACAATACAAAGATCGTTCACTGCCATACATATATTTACAATAAATACATTTATTCAGGCCCCTACACAAAAGTACTACAACAGGCCTGCCTCCACCGCTTTTTCCTTGGGGACATCCCTAATTCCTGGCTGAAATGCCTTTCTCGTCTTAGGGTTGAGGTTAGGTAGGCCTAGTGCTAGGATTTTTAAAATCAGGAAGCCCAGACCTCCAGGCACACTGGAGATGTGAAAGGCATCCAAAAGGGAGTGCAAAAGTGCCACAACATGGCTGCTTTCACAGCTTTTTCCTTGGCACCATCCCTATACCTAGGCTGATTTATCTGCCTAGGGTTAGGGTTAGGGTTCAGCCTAGGGCTAGGATTTTTTGAACCAGGAAGCCCTGAGTTCCAGGCTTACTGCAGCTGCCAAAGGCATCCCAAAGGGAGCGCAGAAGTGCCACAACATGGCTGCTTTCACAGCTTTTTCCTTAGGAAGAACCCTAATACCCGGCTGATTTACCTTCCTAGGGTTACTGTCAGGCTTAGGCCTAGGACTTTGAAAACCAGGAAGCCCTGTGCTCCAGGCACACTGCAGCTGTTCAAGGCATCCCAACGGGAGTGCAAAAGTGACACAACTTGGCTGCCTCCACTGCTATTTCCCTGAGACCATCCCCAAACATAGGGTGATTTTCCTTCCTAGCGTTGAGGTTTGAGTTAGGCCGAGGGTTAGTGTTCTTTTAACCTAAAAGCCCTGAGTTCCAAGAACACAGCAGCTGCGAAGGACTACCCAAGAAGAGCACAAAAGTACCACAACATGCCTGCCTCCACAGCTATTTCCTTGGGGACATCCCTAATTCCTGGCTGATTTGCCTTTCTCGTCGTCGGGTTGGGGTTAGGTAGGCCTTGTGCTAGGATTTTTAAAATCAGGAAGCCCAGACCTCCAGGCACACTGGAGCTGTGAAAGGCATCCAAAAGGGAGTGCAAAAGTGCCACAACATGGCTGCTTTCACAGCTTTTTCCTTGGCACCATCCCTATACCTAGGCTGATTTATCTGCCAAGGGTTAGGGTTAGGGTTAAGCCTAGAGCTAGGATATTTTGAACCAGGAAGCCCTGAGTTCCAGGCTTACTGCAGCTGCCAAAGGCATCCCAAAGTGAGCTCAGAAATGCCACAACATGGCTACTTACACAGCTTTTTCCTTAGGAGGAACCCTCATACCCGGCTGATTTACCTTCGTAGGGTTTCTATTAGGCTTAGGACTAGGACTTTAAAATCAGGAAGCCCAGACCTCCAGGCACACTGGAGCTGTGAAAGGCATCCAAAAGGGAGTGCAAAAGTGCCACCACATGGCTGGTTTCACAGCTTTTTCCTTTGAAACATCTCTATACCTAGGCTGATTTATCTGCCTAGGGTTAGGGTTAGGGTTCAGCCTAGGGCTAGGATTTTTTGAACCAGGAAGCCCTGAGTTCCAGGCTTACTGCAGCTGCCAAAGGCATCCCAAAGGGAGCTCAGAAATGCCACAACATGGCTGCTTTCACAGCTTTTTCCTTTGGAAGAACCCTCATACCTGGCTGATTTACCTTCCTAGGGTTACTGTTAGGCTTAGGCCTAGGACTTTTAAAACCAGGAAGCCCTGTGCTCCAGGCACACTGCAGCTGTTCAAGGCATCCGAAAGGGAGGGCAAAAGTGACACAACTTGGCTGCCTCCACTGCTATTTCCATGAGACCATCCCGAATCATAGGCTGATTTTCCTTCCTAGCGTTGACGTTTGAGTTAGGCCTAGGGTTAGGGTTCTTTTAACCAGAAAGCCCTGAGTTCCAAGAACACAGCAGCTGCGAAGGACTACCCAAGAAGAGCACAAAAGTACCACAACATGCCTGCCTCCACAGCTATTTCCTTGGGGACATCCCTAATTCCTGGCTGATTTGCCTTTCTCGTCGTCGGGTTGGGGTTAGGTAGGCCTTGTGCTAGGATTTTTAAAATCAGGAAGCCCAGACCTCCAGGCACACTGGAGCTGTGAAAGGCATCCAAAAGGGAGTGCAAAAGTGCCACAACATGGCTGCTTTCACAGCTTTTTCCTTTGCACCATCCCTATACCTTGACTGATTTATCTGCCTAGGGTTAGGGTTAGGGTTCAGCCTAGGGCTAGGATTTTTTGAACCAGGAAGCCCTGAGTTCCAGGCTTACTGCAGCTGCCAAAGGCATCCCAAAGTGAGCGCAGAAATGCCACAACATGGCTGCTTACACAGCTTTTTCCTTAGGAGGAACCCTCATACCCGGCTGATTTACCTTCGTAGGGTTTCTATTAGGCTTAAGCCTAGGACATTAAAATCAGGAAGCCCAGACCTCCAGGCACACTGGAGCTGTGAAAGGCATCCAAAAGGGAGTGCAAAAGTGCCACAACATGGCTGCTTTCACAGCTTTTTCGTTGGCACCATCCCTATACCTAGGCTGATTTATCTGCCTAGGGTTAGGGTTAGGTTTCAGCCTAGGGCTAGGATTTTTTGAATCAGGAAGCCCTGAGTTCCAGGCTTACTGCAGCTGCCAAAGGCATCCCAAAGGGAGCGCAGAAGTGCCACAACATGGCTGCTTTCACAGCTTTTTCCTTAGGAAGAACCCTCATACCCGGCTGATTTACCTTCCTAGGGTTACTGTTAGGCTTAGGCCTAGGACTTTGAAAACCAGGAAGCCCTGTGCTCCAGGCACACTGCAGCTGTTCAATTCATCCCAAGGGCAGCGCAAAAGTGACACAACTTGGCTGCCTCCACTGCTATTTCCATGAGACCATCCCCAACCATAGGCTGATTTTCCTTCCTAGCGCTGTGGTTTGAGTTAGGCCTAGGGTTAGGGTTCTTTTAACCTGAAAGCCCTGAGTTCCAAGAACACAGCAGCTGCGAAGGACTACCCAAGAAGAGCACAAAAGTACCACAACATGCCTGCCTCCACAGCTATTTCCTTGGGGACATCCCTAATTCCTGGCTGATTTGCCTTTCTCGTCGTCGGGTTGGGGTTAGGTAGGCCTTGTGCTAGGATTTTGAAAATCAGGAAGCCCAGACCTCCAGGCACACTGGAGCTGTGAAAGGCATCCAAAAGGGAGTGCAAAAGTGCCACAACATGGCTGCTTTCACAGCTTTTTCCTTTGCACCATCCCTATAGCTTGACTGATTTATCTGCCTAGGGTTAGGGTTAGGGTTGAGCCTAGGGCTAGGATTTTTTGAACCAGGAAGCCCTGAGTTCCAGGCTTACTGCAGCTGCCAAAGGCATCCCAAAGTGAGCTCAGAAATGCCACAACATGGCTGCTTACACAGCTTTTTCCTTAGGAGGAACCCTCATACCCGGCTGATTTACCTTCGTAGGGTTTCTATTAGGCTTAAGACTAGGACATTAAAATCAGGAAGCCCAGACCTCCAGGCACACTGGAGCTGTGAAAGGCATCCAAAAGGGAGTGCAAAAGTGCCACCACATGGCTGGTTTCACGGCTTTTTCCTTTGCACCATCCCTATACCTAGGCTGATTTATCTGCCTAGGGTTAGGGTTAGGGTTCAGCCTAGGGCTAGGATTTTTTGAACCAGGAAGCCCTGAGTTCAAGGCTTACTGCAGCTGCCAAAGGCATCCCAAAGGGAGCGCAGAAGTGCCACAACATGGCTGCTTTCACAGCTTTTTCCTTTGGAAGAACCCTCATACCCGGCTGATTTACCTTCCTAGGGTTACTGTTAGGCTTAGGCCTAGGACTTTTAAAACCAGGAAGCCCTGTGCTCCAGGCACACTGCAGCTGTTCAAGGCATCCCAACGGGAGTGCAAAAGTGACACAACTTGGCTGCCTCCACTGCTATTTCCATGAGACCATCCCCAACCATAGGCTGATTTTCATTCCTAGCGTTGAGGTTTGAGTTAGGCCTAGGGTTAGGGTTCTTTTAACCTGAAAGCCCTGAGTTCCAAGAACACAGCAGCTGCGAAGGACTACCCAAGAAGAGCACAAAAGTACCACAACATGCCTGCCTCCACAGCTATTTCCTTGGGGACATCCCTAATTCCTGGCTGATTTGCCTTTCTCGTCGTCGGGTTGGGGTTAGGTAGGCCTTGTGCTAGGATTTTTAAAATCAGGAAGCCCAGAACTCCAGGCACACTGGAGCTGTGAAAGGCATCCAAAAGGGAGTGCAAAAGTGTCACAACATGGCTGCTTTCACAGCTTCTTCCTTGGCACCATCACTATACCTAGGCTGATTTATCTGCCTAGGTTTATGGTTAGGGTTCAGCCTAGGGCTAGGATTTTTTGAACCAGGAAGCCCTGAGTTCCAGGCTTACTGCAGCTGCCAAAGGCATCCCAAAGGGAGCGCAGAAGTGCCAGAACATGGCTGCTTTCACAGCTTTTTCCTAAGGAAGAACCCTAATACCCGGCTGATTTACCTTCCTAGGGTTACTGTTAGGCTTGGGCAAAGGACTTTTAAAATCAGGAAGCCCTGTGCTCCAGGCACACTGCAGCTGTTCAAGGAATCCCAAGGGGAGCGCAAAAGTGACACAACTTGGCTGCCTCCACTGCTATTTCCATGAGACCATCCCCAACCTTAGGCTGGTTTTCCTTCCTAGCGTTGAGTTTTGAGTTAGGCCTATGGTTACTATTCTTTTAACCTGAAAGCCCTGAGTTCCAAGAATACAGCAGCTGCGAAGGACTACCCAAGAAGAGCACAAAAGTACCACCACATGCCTGCCTCCACAGCTATTTCCTTGGGGACATCCCTAATTCCTGGCTGATTTGCCTTTCTCGTCGTCGGGTTGGGGTTAGGTAGGCCTTGTGCTAGGATTTTTAAAATCAGGAAGCCCAGACCTCCAGGCACACTGGAGCTGTGAAAGGCATCCAAAAGGGAGTGCAAAAGTGCCACAACATGGCTGCTTTCACAGCTTTTTCCTTAGGAAGAACCCTAATACCCGGCTGAGTTACCTTCCTAGGGTTACTGTTAGGCTTGGGCCAAGGACTTTTAAAACCAGGAAGCCCTGTGCTCCAGGCACACTGCAGCTGTTCAAGGCATCCCAACGGGAGTGCAAAAGTGACACAACTTGGCTGCCTCCACTGCTATTTCCATGAGACCATCCCCAACATTAGGCTGGTTTTCCTTCCTAGCGTTGAGGTTTGAGTTAGGCCTATGGTTACTCTTCTTTTAACCTGAAAGCCCTGAGTTCCAAGAACACAGCAGCTGCGAAGGACTACCCAAGAAGAGCACAAAAGTACCACAACATGCCTGCCTCCACAGCTATTTCCTTGGGGACATCCCTAATTCCTGGCTGATTTGCCTTTCTCGTCGTCGGGTTGGGGTTAGGTAGGCCTTGTGCTAGGATTTTTAAAATCAGGAAGCCCAGACCTCCAGGCACACTGGAGCTGTGAAAGGCATCCCAAAGGGAGTGCAAAAGTGCCACAACATGGCTGCTTTCACAGCTTTTTCCTTAGGAAGAACCCTAATACCCGGCTGATTTACCTTCCTAGGGTTACTGTTAGGCTTGGGCCAAGGACTTTTAAAACCAGGAAGCCCTGTGCTCCAGGCACACTGCAGCTGTTCAAGGCATCCCAACGCGAGTGCAAAAGTGACACAACTTGGCTGCGTCCACTGCTATTTCCATGAGACCATCCCGAACCATAGGCTGATTTTCCTTCCTAGCGTTGAGTTTTGAGTTAGGCCTAGGGTTAGTGTTCTTTTAACCTGAAAGCCCTGAGTTCCAAGAACACAGCAACTGCGAAGGACTACCCAAGAAGAGCACAAAAGTACCACAACATGCCTGCCTCCACAGCTATTTCCTTGGGGACATCCCTAATTCCTGGCTGATTTGCCTTTCTCGTCGTCGGGTTGGGGTTAGGTAGGACTTGTGCTAGGATTTTTAAAATCAGGAAGCCCAGACCTCCAGGCACACTGGAGCTGTGAAAGGCATCCAAAAGGGAGTGCAAAAGTGCCACAACATGGCTGCTTTCACAGCTTTTTCCTTGGCACCATCCCTATACCTAGGCTGATTTATCTGCCTAGGGTTAGGGTTAGGCTTCAGCCTAGGGCTAGGATTTTTTGAACCAGGAAGCCCTGAGTTCCAGGCTTACTGCAGCTGCCAAAGGCATCCCAAAGTGAGCTCAGAAATTCCACAACATGGCTACATACACAGCTTTTTCCTTAGGAGGAACCCTCATACCCGGCTGATTTACCTTCGTAGGGTTTCTATTAGGCTTAGCCCTAGGACTTTAAAATCAGGAAGCCCAGACCTCCAGGCACACTGGAGCTGTGAAAGGCATCCAAAAGGGAGTGCAAAAGTTCCACAACATGGCTGCTTTCACAGCTTTTTCCTTTGCACCATCCCTATACCTAGGCTGATTTATCTGCCTAGGGTTAGGGTTAGGCTTCAGCCTAGGGCTAGGATTTTTTGAACCAGGAAGCCCTGAGTTCCAGGCTTACTGCAGCTGCCAAAGGCATCCTAAAGGGAGCGCAGAAGTGCCACAACATGGCTGCTTTCACAGCTTTTTCCTTAGGAAGAACCCTCATACCCGGCTGATTTACCTTCCAAGGGTTACTGTCAGGCTTAGGCCTAGGACTTTTAAAACCAGGAAGCCCTGTGCTCCAGGCACACTGCAGCTGTTCTAGGCATCCCAAAGGGAGGGCAAAAGTGACACCACTTGGCTGCCTCCACTGCTATTTCCATGAGACCATCCCGAACCATAGGCTGATTTTCCTTCCAAGCGTTGAGGTTTGAGTTAGGCCTAGGGTTAGGGTTCTTTTAACCTGAAAGCCCTGAGTTCCAAGAACACAGCAGCTGCGAAGGACTACCCAAGAAGAGCACAAAAGTACCACAACATGCCTGCCTCCACAGCTATTTCCTTGGGGACATCCCTAATTCCTGGCTGATTTGCCTTTCTCGTCGTCGGGCTGGGGTTAGGTAGGACTTGTGCTAGGATTTTTAAAATCAGGAAGCCCAGACCTCCAGGCACACTGGAGCTGTGAAAGGCATCCCAAAGGGAGTGCAAAAGTGCCACAACATGGCTGCTTTCACAGCTTTTTCCTTAGGAAGAACCCTAATACCCGGCTGATTTACCTTCCTAGGGTTACTGTTAGGCTTGGGCCAAGGACTTTTAAAACCAGGAAGCCCTGTGCTCCAGGCACACTGCAGCTGTTCAAGGCATCCCAACGCGAGTGCAAAAGTGACACAACTTGGCTGCGTCCACTGCTATTTCCATGAGACCATCCCGAACCATAGGCTGATTTTCCTTCCTAGCGTTGAGTTTTGAGTTAGGCCTAGGGTTAGTGTTCTTTTAACCTGAAAGCCCTGAGTTCCAAGAACTCAGCAACTGCGAAGGACTACCCAAGAAGAGCACAAAAGTACCACAACATGCCTGCCTCCACAGCTATTTCCTTGGGGACATCCCTAATTCCTGGCTGATTTGCCTTTCTCGTCGTCGGGTTGGGGTTAGGTAGGCCTTGTGCTAGGATTTTTAAAATCAGGAAGCCCAGACCTCCAGGCACACTGGAGCTGTGAAAGGCATCCAAAAGGGAGTGCAAAAGTGCCACAACATGGCTGCTTTCACAGCTTTTTCCTTAGGAAGAACCCTAATACCCGGCTGAGTTACCTTCCTAGGGTTACTGTTAGGCTTGGGCCAAGGACTTTTAAAACCAGGAAGCCCTGTGCTCCAGGCACACTGCAGCTGTTCAAGGCATCCCAACGGGAGTGCAAAAGTGACACAACTTGGCTGCCTCCACTGCTATTTCCATGAGACCATCCCCAACATTAGGCTGGTTTTCCTTCCTAGCGTTGAGGTTTGAGTTAGGCCTATGGTTACTCTTCTTTTAACCTGAAAGCCCTGAGTTCCAAGAACACAGCAGCTGCGAAGGACTACCCAAGAAGAGCACAAAAGTACCACCACATGCCTGCCTCCACAGCTATTTCCTTGGGGACATCCCTAATTCCTGGCTGATTTGCCTTTCTCGTCGTCAGGTTGGGGTTAGGTAGGCCTTGTGCTAGGATTTTTAAAATCAGGAAGCCCAGACCTCCAGGCACACTGGAGCTGTGAAAGGCATCCAAAAGGGAGTGCAAAAGTGCCACAACATGGCTG
This sequence comes from Melospiza georgiana, assembly GCF_028018845.1. Lineage (NCBI taxonomy): Eukaryota > Metazoa > Chordata > Aves > Passeriformes > Passerellidae > Melospiza > Melospiza georgiana. The sequence continues at coordinate 163,393 of NC_080451.1, forward strand.
CTTTCACAGCTTTTTCCTTAGGAAGAACCCTAATACCCGGCTGATTTACCTTCCTAGGGTTACTGTTAGGCTTGGGCCAAGGACTTTTAAAACCAGGAAGCCCTGTGCTCCAGGCACACTGCAGCTGTTCAAGGCATCCCAACGCGAGTGCAAAAGTGACACAACTTGGCTGCGTCCACTGCTATTTCCATGAGACCATCCCGAACCATAGGCTGATTTTCCTTCCTAGCGTTGAGTTTTGAGTTAGGCCTAGGGTTAGTGTTCTTTTAACCTGAAAGCCCTGAGTTCCAAGAACACAGCAACTGCGAAGGACTACCCAAGAAGAGCACAAAAGTACCACAACATGCCTGCCTCCACAGCTATTTCCTTGGGGACATCCCTAATTCCTGGCTGATTTGCCTTTCTCGTCGTCGGGTTGGGGTTAGGTAGGACTTGTGCTAGGATTTTTAAAATCAGGAAGCCCAGACCTCCAGGCACACTGGAGCTGTGAAAGGCATCCAAAAGGGAGTGCAAAAGTTCCACAACATGGCTGCTTTCACAGCTTTTTCCTTTGCACCATCCCTATACCTAGGCTGATTTATCTGCCTAGGGTTAGGGTTAGGGTTCAGCCTAGGGCTAGGATTTTTTGAACCAGGAAGCCCTGAGTTCCAGGCTTACTGCAGCTGCCAAAGGCATCCCAAAGGGAGCGCAGAAGTGCCACAACATGGCTGCTTTCACAGCTTTTTCCTTAGGAAGAACCCTCATACCCGGCTGATTTACCTTCCAAGGGTTACTGTCAGGCTTAGGCCTAGGACTTTTAAAACCAGGAAGCCCTGTGCTCCAGGCACACTGCAGCTGTTCTAGGCATCCCAAAGGGAGGGCAAAAGTGACACCACTTGGCTGCCTCCACTGCTATTTCCATGAGACCATCCCCAAACATAGGCTGATTTTCCTTCCTAGCGTTGAGGTTTGAGTTAGGCCTAGGGTTTGTGTTCTTTTAACCTGAAAGCCCTGAGTTCCAAGAACACAGCAGCTGCGAAGGACTACCCAAGAAGAGCACAAAAGTGTTGTATTCATATTGTTGCATATCATATTTCCAGAGCCTCATATCTTCTGGGTGGTTTTGTCACAGCAGATCTCCACAACAGTGGTGTTGTTGCTTCTCAGTCAGGGCTCCTCTCCAAAGCTCTCCCTGACCACCCCGCCCCCTTTTATCTCAGTTACCTCCATGGGCTACAGCTGCTGCCCAATCAAGGACATCACAGCTGCAGCCCATTTACAATAACTAGAATCAAGGCAGGGTCACTACTACAATACAAAGATCGTTCACTGCCATACATATATTTACAATAAATACATTTAGTCAGGCCCCTACACCAAAGTACTACAACAGGCCTGCCTCCACCGCTTTTTCCTTGGGGACATCCCTAATTCCTGGCTGATTTGCCTTTCTCGTCGTCAGGTTGGGGTTAGGTAGGCCTTGTGCTAGGATTTTTAAAATCAGGAAGCCCAGACCTCCAGGCACACTGGAGCTGTGAAAGGCATCCAAAAGGGAGTGCAAAAGTGCCACAACATGGCTGCTTTCACAGCTTTTTCCTTAGGAAGAACCCTCATACCCGGCTGATTTACCTTCCTAGGGTTACAGTTAGGCTTAGGCCTAGGACTTTTAAAACCAGGAAGCCCTGTGCTCCAGGCACACTGCAGCTGTTCAAGGCATCCCAAGGGCAGCGCAAAAGTGACACAACTTGGCTGCCTCCACTGCTATTTCCATGAGACCATCCCGAACCTTAGGCTGATTTTCCTTCCTAGCGTTGAGGTTTGAGTTAGGCCGAGGTTTAGTGTTCTTTTAACCTGAAAGCCCTGAGTTCCAAGAACACAGCAGCTGCGAAGGACTACCCAAGAAGTGCACAAAAGTACCACCACCTGCCTGCCTCCACAGCTATTTCCTTGGGGACATCCCTAATTCCTGGCTGATTTGCCTTTCTCGTCGTCGGGTTGGGGATAGGTAGGCCTTGTGCTAGGATTTTTAAAATCAGGAAGCCCAGACCTCCAGGCACACTGGAGCTGTGAAAGGCATCCAAAAGGGAGTGCAAAAGTGCCACAACATGGCTGCTTTCACAGCTTTTTCCTTGGCACCATCCCTATACCTAGGCTGATTTATCTGCCTAGGGTTAGGGTTCAGCCTAGGGCTCGGATTTTTTGAACCAGGAAGCCCTGAGTTCCAGGCTTACTGTAGCTGCCAAAGGCATCCCAAAGGGAGCGCAGAAGTGCCACAACATGGCAGCTTTCACAGCTTTTTCCTTAGGAGGAACCCTCAGACCCGGCTGATTTACCTTCCTAGGGGTTATTGTTAGGCTTAGGCCTAGGACATTTAAAACCAGGAAGCCCTGTGCTCCAGGCACACTGCAGCTCTTCAAGGCATCCCAAGGGGAGCGCAAAAGTGACACAACTTGGCTGCCTCCACTGCTATTTCCATGAGACCATCCCGAACCATAGGCTGATTTTCCTTCCTAGCGTTGAGGTTTGAGTTAGGCCTAGGGTTAGTGTTTTTTTAACCTGAAAGCCCTGAGTTCCAAGAACACAGCAGCTGCGAAGGACTACCCAAGACGTGCACAAAAGTACCACAACATGCCTGCCGCCACAGCTACTTCCTTGGGGACATCCCTAATTCCTGGCTGATTTGCCTTTCTCGTCGTCGGGTTGGGGTTCGGTAGGCCTTGTGCTAGGATTTTGAAAATCAGGAAGCCCAGACCTCCAGGCACACTGGAGCTGTGAAAAGCATCCAAAAGGGAGTGCAAAAGTGCCACCACATGGCTGCTTTCACAGCTTTTTCCTTTGCACCATCCCTATACCTAGGCTGATTTATCTGCCTAGGGTTAGGGTTAGGGTTCAGGCTAGGGCTAGGATTATTTGAACCAGGAAGCCCTGAGTTCCAGGCTTACTGCAGCTGCCAAAGGCATCCCAAAGGGAGCTCAGAAATGCCACAACATGGCTGCTTTCACAGCTTTTTCCTTAGGAAGAACCCTCATACCCGGCTCATTTACCTTCCTAGGGTTACTGTTAGGCTTAGGCCTAGGACATTTAAAACCAGGAAGCCCTGTGCTCCAGGCACACTGCAGCTGTTCAAGGCATCCGAAAGAGAGGGCAAAAGTGACACAACTTGGCTGCCTCCACTGCTATTTCCATGAGACCATCCCGAACCATAGGCTGATTTTCCTTCCTAGCGTTGAGGTTTGAGTTAGGCCTAGGGTTAGGGTTCTTTCAACCTGAAAGCCCTGAGTTCCAAGAACACAGCAGCTGCGAAAGTACACCCAAGAAGAGCACAAAAGTACCACAACATGCCTGCCTCCACAGCGATTTCCTTGGGGACATCCCTAATTCCTGGCTGATTTGCATTTCTCGTCGTCAGGTTGGGGTTAGGTAGGACTTGTGCTAGGATTTTTAAAATCAGGAAGCCCAGACCTCCAGGCACACTGGAGCTGTGAAAGGCATCCAAAAGGGAGTGCAAAAGTGCCACAACATGGCTGCTTTCACAGCTTTTTCCTTGGCACCATCCCTATACCTAGGCTGATTTATCTGCCTAGGGTTAGGGTTAGGGTTCAGCCTCGGGCTAGGATTTTTTGAACCAGGAAGCCCTGAGTTCCAGGCTTACTGCAGCTGCCAAAGGCATCCCAAAGGGAGCGCAGAAGTGCCACAACATGGCAGCTTTCACAGCTTTTTCCTTAGGAAGAACCCTAATACCCGGCTGATTTACCTTCCTAGGGTTACTGTTAGGCTTAGGCCTAGGACTTTGAAAACCAGGAAGCCCTGTGCTCCAGGCACACTGCAGCTGTTCAATTCATCCCAAGGGCAGCGCAAAAGTGACACAACTTGGCTGCCTCCACTGCTATTTCCATGAGACCATCCCCAACCATAGGCTGATTTTCCTTCCTAGCGTTGAGGTTTGAGTTAGGCCTAGGGTTAGGGTTCTTTTAACCTGAAAGCCCTGAGTTCCAAGAACACAGCAGCTGCGAAGGACTACCCAAGAAGAGCACAAAAGTACCACAACATGCCTGCCTCCACAGCTATTTCCTTGGGGACATCCCTAATTCCTGGCTGATTTGCCTTTCTCGTCGTCAGGTTGGGGTTAGGTAGGACTTGTGCTAGGATTTTAAAATCAGGAAGCCCAGACCTCCAGGCACACTGGAGCTGTGAAAGGCATCCAAAAGGGAGTGCAAAAGTGCCACAACATGGCTGCTTTCACAGCTTTTTCGTTGGCACCATCCCTATACCTAGGCTGATTTATCTGCCTAGGGTTAGGGTTAGGTTTCAGCCTAGGGCTAGGATTTTTTGAATCAGGAAGCCCTGAGTTCCAGGCTTACTGCAGCTGCCAAAGGCATCCCAAAGGGAGCGCAGAAGTGCCACAACATGGCTGCTTTCACAGCTTTTTCCTTAGGAAGAACCCTAACACCCGGCTGATTTACCTTCCTAGGGTTACTGTTAGGCTTAGGCCTAGGACTTTGAAAACCAGGAAGCCCTGTGCTCCAGGCACACTGCAGCTGTTCAATTCATCCCAAGGGCAGCGCAAAAGTGACACAACTTGGCTGCCTCCACTGCTATTTCCATGAGACCATCCCCAACCATAGGCTGATTTTCCTTCCTAGCGTTGAGGTTTGAGTTAGGCCTAGGGTTAGGGTTCTTTTAACCTGAAAGCCCTGAGTTCCAAGAACACAGCAGCTGCGAAGGACTACCCAAGAAGAGCACAAAAGTACCACAACATGCCTGCCTCCACAGCTATTTCCTTGGGGACATCCCTAATTCCTGGCTGATTTGCCTTTCTCGTCGTCGGGTTGGGGTTATGTAGGCCTTGTGCTAGGGTTTTGAAAATCAGGAAGCCCAGACCTCCAGGCACACTGGAGCTGTGAAAGGCATCCAAAAGGGAGTGCAAAAGTGCCACCACATGGCTGGTTTCACAGCTTTTTCCTTTGCACCATCCCTATACCTAGGCTGATTTATCTGCCTAGGGTTAGGGTTAGGGTTCAGCCTAGGGCTAGGATTTTTTGAACCAGGAAGCCCTGAGTTCCAGGCTGACTGCAGCTGCCAAAGGCATCCCAAAAGGAGTGCAAAAGTGCCACAACATGGCTGCTTTCACAGCTTTTTCCTTAGGAAGAACCCTAATACCCGGCTGATGTACCTTCCCAGGGTTGGTGCTAGGCTTAGGCCTCGGACTTTAAAATCAGGAAGCACAGACCTCCAGGCACACTGGAGCTGTGAAAGGCATCCAAAAGGGAGGGCAAAAGTGCCACCACATGGCTGGTTTCACAGCTTTTTCCTTTGCACCATCCCTATACCTAGGCTGATTTATCTGCCTAGGGTTAGGGTTAGGGTTCAGCCTAGGGCTAGGATATTTTGAACCAGGAAGCCCTGAGTTCCAGGCTTACGGCAGCTGTCAAAGGCATCCCAAAGTGAGCTCAGAAGTGCCACAACATGGCTGCTTTCACAGCTTTTTCCTTAGGAAGAACTCTCATACCCGGCTGATTTACCTTCCTAGGGTTACTGTTAGGCTTAGGCCTAGGACATTTAAAACCAGGAAGCCCTGTGCTCCAGGCACACTGCAGCTGTTCAATTCATCCCAAGGGCAGCGCAAAAGTGACACAACTTGGCTGCCTCCACTGCTATTTCCATGAGACCATCCCGAACCATAGGCTGATTTTCCTTCCAAGCGTTGAGGTTTGAGTTAGGCCTAGGCTTAGGGTTCTTTTAACCTGAAAGCCCTGAGTTCCAAGAACACAGCAGCTGCGAAGGACTACCCAAGAAGAGCACAAAAGTACCACAACATGCCTGCCTCCACAGCTATTTCCTTGGGGACATCCCTAATTCCTGGCTGATTTGCCTTTCTCGTCATCGGGCTGGGGTTAGGTAGGACTTGTGCTAGGATTTTTAAAATCAGGAAGCCCAGACCTCCAGGCACACTGGAGCTGTGAAAGGCATCCAAAAGGGAGTGCAAAAGTGCCACAACATGGCTGCTTTCACAGCTTTTTCCTTGGCACCATCCCTATACCTAGGCTGATTTATCTGCCTAGGGTTAGGGTTAGGCTTCAGCCTAGGGCTAGGATATTTTGAACCAGGAAGCCCTGAGTACCAGGCTTACTGCAGCTGCCAAAGGCATCCCAAAGTGAGCTCAGAAATGCTACAACATGGCTGCTTACACAGCTTTTTCCTTAGGAGGAACCCTAATACCCGGCTGATTTACCTTCGTAGGGTTTCCATTAGGCTTAGGCCTAGGACTTTAAAATCAGGAAGCCCAGACCTCCAGGCACACTGGAGCTGTGAAAGGCATCCAAAAGGGAGGGCAAAAGTGCCACCACATGGCTGGTTTCACAGCTTTTTCCTTTGCACCATCCCTATACCTAGGCTGATTTATCTGCCTAGGGTTAGGGTTAGGCTTCAGCCTAGGGCTAGGATAGTTTGAACCAGGAAGCCCTGAGTTCCAGGCTTACTGCAGCTGTCAAAGGCATCCCAAAGTGAGCTCAGAAATGCCACAACATGGCTGCTTTCACAGCTTTTTCCTTTGGAAGAACTCTCATACCCGGCTGATTTACCTTCCTAGGGTTACTGTTAGGCTTAGGCCTAGGACTTTGAAAACCAGGAAGCCCTGTGCTCCAGGCTTACTGCAGCTGTTCAAGGCATCCGAAAGGGAGGGCAAAAGTGACAAAACTTGGCTGCCTCCACTGCTATTTCCATGAGACCATCCCGAACCATAGGCTGATTTTCCTTCCTAGCATTGAGGTTTGAGTTAGGCCTAGGGTTAGGGTTCTTTTAACCAGAAAGCCCTGAGTTCCAAGAACACAGCAGCTGCGAAGGACTACCCAAGAAGAGCACAAAAGTACCACAACATGCCTGCCTCCACAGCGATTTCCTTGGGGACATCCCTAATTCCTGGCTGATTTGCCTTTCTCGTCGTCAGGTTGGGGTTAGGTAGGACTTGTGCTAGGATTTTTAAAATCAGGAAGCCCAGACCTCCAGGCACACTGGAGCTGTGAAAGGCATCCAAAAGGGAGTGCAAAAGTGCCACAACATGGCTGCTTTCACAGCTTTTTCCTTGGCACCATCCCTATACCTAGGCTGATTTATCTGCCTAGGGTTAGGGTTAGGGTTCAGCCTAGGGCTAGGATTTTTTGAACCAGGAAGCCCTGAGTTCCAGGCTTACTGCAGCTGCCAAAGGCATCCCAAAGGGAGCGCAGAAGTGCCACAACATGGCTGCTTTCACAGCTTTTTCCTTAGGAAGAACCCTAATACCCGGCTGATTTACCTTCCTAGGGTTACTGTTAGGCTTAGGCCTAGGACTTTGAAAACCAGGAAGCCCTGTGCTCCAGGCACACTGCAGCTGTTCAATTCATCCCAAGGGCAGCGCAAAAGTGACACAACTTGGCTGCCTCCACTGCTATTTCCATGAGACCATCCCGAACCATGGGCTGATTTTCCTTCCTAGCGTTGAGGTTTGAGTTAGGCCTAGGGTTAGGGTTCTTTTAACCTGAAAGCCCTGAGTTCAAAGAACACAGCAGCTGCGAAGGACTACCCAAGAAGAGCACAAAAGTACCACAACATGCCTGCCTCCACAGCTATTTCCTTGGGGACATCCCTAATTCCTGGCTGATTTGCCTTTCTCGTCGTCGGGTTGGGGTTAGGTAGGCCTTGTGCTAGGATTTTTAAAATCAGGAAGCCCAGACCTCCAGGCACACTGGAGCTGTGAAAGGCATCCAAAAGGGAGGGCAAAAGTGCCACCACATGGCTGGTTTCACAGCTTTTTCCTTTGCACCATCCCTATACCTAGGCTGCTTTATCTGCCTAGGGTTAGGGTTAGGGTTCAGCCTAGGGCTAGGATATTTAGAACCAGGAAGCCCTGAGTTCCAGGCTTACTGCAGCTGTCAAAGGCATCCCAAAGTGAGCTCAGAAATGCCACAACATGGCTGCTTTCACAGCTTTTTCCTTTGGAAGAACTCTCATACCCGGCTGATTTACCTTCCTAGGGTTACTGTTAGGCTTAGGCCTAGGACATTTAAAACCAGGAAGCCCTGTGCTCCAGGCACACTGCAGCTGTTCAAGGCATCCGAAAGGGAGGGCAAAAGTGACACAACTTGGCTGCCTCCACTGCTATTTCCATGAGACCATCCCCAACCATAGGCTGATTTTCCTTCCTAGCATTGAGGTTTGAGTTAGGCCTAGGGTTAGGGTTCTTTTAACCTGAAAGCCCTGAGTTCCAAGAACACAGCAGCTGCGAAGGACTACCCAAGAAGAGCACAAAAGTACCACAACATGCCTGCCTCCACAGCGATTTCCTTGGGGACATCCCTAATTCCTGGCTGATTTGCCTTTCTCGTCGTCAGGTTGGGGTTAGGTAGGACTTGTGCTAGGATTTTTAAAATCAGGAAGCCCAGACCTCCAGGCACACTGGAGCTGTGAAAGGCATCCAAAAGGGAGTGCAAAAGTGCCACAACATGGCTGCTTTCACAGCTTTTTCCTTGGCACCATCCCTATACCTAGGCTGATTTATCTGCCTAGGGTTAGGGTTAGGCTTCAGCCTAGGGCTAGGATTTTTTGAATCAGGAAGCCCTGAGTTCCAGGCTTACTGCAGCTGCCAAAGGCATCCCAAAGGGAGCGCAGAAGTGCCACAACATGGCTGCTTTCACAGCTTTTTCCTTAGGAAGAACCCTCATACCCGGCTGATTTACCTTCCTAGGGTTACTGTTAGGCTTAGGCCTAGGACTTTGAAAACCAGGAAGCCCTGTGCTCCAGGCACACTGCAGCTGTTCAATTCATCCCAAGGGCAGCGCAAAAGTGACACAACTTGGCTGCCTCCACTGCTATTTCCATGAGACCATCCCGAACCATGGGCTGATTTTCCTTCCTAGCGTTGAGGTTTGAGTTAGGCCTAGGGTTAGGGTTCTTTTAACCTGAAAGCCCTGAGTTCAAAGAACACAGCAGCTGCGAAGGACTACCCAAGAAGAGCACAAAAGTACCACAACATGCCTGCCTCCACAGCTATTTCCTTGGGGACATCCCTAATTCCTGGCTGATTTGCCTTTCTTGTCGTCGGGCTGGGGTTAGGTAGGCCTTGTGCTAGGATTTTTAAAATCAGGAAGCCCAGACCTCCAGGCACACTGGAGCTGTGAAAGGCATCCAAAAGGGAGTGCAAAAGTGCCACAACATGGCTGCTTTCACAGCTTTTTCCTTGGCACCATCCCTATACCTAGGCTGATTTATCTGCCTAGGGTTAGGGTTAGGCTTCAGCCTAGGGCTAGGATATTTTGAACCAGGAAGCCCTGAGTTCCAGGCTTACTGCAGCTGTTAAAGGCATCCCAAAGTGAGCTCAGAAATGCCACAACATGGCTGCTTACACAGCATTTTCCTTAGGAGGAACCCTCATACCCGGCTGATTTACCTTCGTAGGGTTTCTATTAGGCCTAGAACTAGGACTTTAAAATCAGGAAGCCCAGACCTCCAGGTACACTGGAGCTGTGAAAGGCATCCAAAAGGGAGTGCAAAAGTGCCACAACATGGCTGCTTTCACAGCTTTTTCCTTGGCACCATCCCTATACCTAGGCTGATTTATCTGCCTAGGGTTAGGGTTAGGCTTCAGCCTAGGGCTAGGATTTTTTTAATCAGGAAGCCCTGAGTTCCAGGCTTACTGCAGCTGCCAAAGGCATCCCAAAGGGAGCGCAGAAGTGCCACAACATGGCTGCTTTCACAGCTTTTTCCTTAGGAAGAACCCTCATACCCGGCTGATTTACCTTCCTAGGGTTACTGTTAGGCTTAGGCCTAGGACTTTGAAAACCAGGAAGCCCTGTGCTCCAGGCACACTGCAGCTGTTCAAGGCATCCCAAGGGGAGCGCAAAAGTGACACAACCTGGCTGCCTCCACTGCTATTTCCATGAGACCATCCCCAACCATAGGCTGATTTTCCTTCCTAGCGTTGAGGTTTGAGTTAGGCCTAGGGTTAGTGTTCTTTTAACCAGAAAGCCCTGAGTTCCAAGAACACAGCAGCTGCGAAAGTACACCCAAGAAGAGCACAAAAGTACCACAACATGCCTGCCTCCACAGCGATTTCCTTGGGGACATCCCTAATTCCTGGCTGATTTGCCTTTCTCGTCGTCAGGTTGGGGTTAGGTAGGACTTGTGCTAGGATTTTTAAAATCAGGAAGCCCAGACCTCCAGGCACACTGGAGCAGTGAAAGGCATCAAAAAGGGAGTGCAAAAGTGCCACAACATGGCTGCTTTCACAGCTTTTTCGTTGGCACCATCCCTATGCCTAGGCTGATTTATCTGCCTAGGGTTAGGGTTAGGCTACTGCGTAGGGCTAGGATTTTTTGAACCAGGAAGCCCTGAGTTCCAGGCTTACTGCAGCTGCCAAAGGCATCCCAAAAGGGAGCGCAGAAGTGCCACAACATGGCTGCTTTCACAGCTTTTTCCTTAGGAAGAACCCTAATACCCGGCTGATTTACCTTCCCAGGGTTAGTGCTAGGCTTAGGCCTCGGACTTTAAAATCAGGAAGCCCAGACCTCCAGGCACACTGGAGCTGTGAAAGGCATCCAAAAGGGAGTGCAAAAGTGCCACAACATGGCTGCTTTCACAGCTTTTTCCTTTGCACCATCCCTATGCATAGGCTGATTTATCTGCCTAGGGTTAGGGTTTGGGTTCAGCCTAGGGCTAGGATGTTTTGAACCAGGAAGCCCTGAGTTCCAGGCTTACTGCAGCTGCCAAAGGCATCCCAAAGGGAGCGCAGAAGTGCCACAACATGGCTGCTTTCACAGCTTTTTCCTTAGGAAGAACCCTAATACCCGGCTGATTTACCTTCCTAGGGTTACTGTTAGGCTTAGGCCTAGGACTTTTAAAACCAGGAAGCCCTGTGCTCCAGGCACACTGCAGCTGTTCAATTCATCCCAAGGGCAGCGCAAAAGTGACACAACTTGGCTGCCTCCACTGCTATTTCCATGAGACCATCCCGAACCATAGGCTGATTTTCCTTCCTAGCGTTGAGGTTTGAGTTAGGCCTAGGGTTAGGGTTCTTTTAACCTGAAAGCCCTGAGTTCCAAGAACACAGCAGCTGCGAAGGACTACCCAAGAAGAGCACAAAAGTACCACAACATGCCTGCCTCCACAGCTATTTCCTTGGGGACATCCCAAATTCCTGGCTGATTTGCCTTTCTCGTCGTCGGGCTGGGGTTAGGTAGGCCTTGTGCTAGAATTTTTAAAATCAGGAAGCCCAGACCTCCAGGCACACTGGAGCTGTGAAAGGCATCCAAAAGGGAGTGCAAAAGTGCAACAACATGGCTGCTTTCACTGCTTTTTCCTTTGCACCATCCCTATACCTAGGCTGATTTATCTGCCTAGGGTTAGGGTTAGGGTTCAGCCTAGGGCTAGGATTTTTTGAACCAGGAAGCCCTGAGTTCCAGGCTTACTGCAGCTGCCAAAGGCATCCCAAAGGGAGCGCAGAAGTGCCACAACATGGCTGCTTTCACAGCTTTTTCCTTAGGAAGAACCCTAGTACCTGGCTGATTTACCTTCCCAGGGTAAGTGCTAGGCTTAGGCCTCGGACTTTAAAATCAGGAAGCCCAGACCTCCAGGCACACTGGAGCTGTGAAAGGCATCCAAAAGGGAGGGCAAAAGTGCCACCACATGGCTGGTTTCACAGCTTTTTCCTTTGCACCATCCCTATACCTAGGCTGATTTATCTGCCTAGGGTTAGGGTTAGGCTTCAGCCTATGGCTAGGATCTTTTGAACCAGGAAGCCCTGAGTTCCAGGCTTACTGCAGCTGTCAAAGGCATCCCAAAGTGAGCTCAGAAATGCCACAACATGGCTGCTTTCACAGCTTTTTCCTTTGGAAGAACCCTCATACCCGGCTGATTTACCTTCCTAGGGTTACTGTTAGGCTTAGGCCTAGGACTTTAAAAACCAGGAAGCCCTGTGCTCCAGGCACACTGCAGCTGTTCAATTCATCCCAAGGGCAGCGCAAAAGTGACACAACTTGGCTGCCTCCACTGCTATTTCCATGAGACCATCCCCAACCATAGGCTGATTTTCCTTCCTAGCGTTGAGGTTTGAGTTAGGCCTAGGGTTAGGGTTCTTTTAACCTGAAAGCCCTGAGTTCCAAGAACACAGCAGCTGCGAAGGACTACCCAAGAAGAGCACAAAAGTACCACAACATGCCTGCCTCCACAGCTATTTCCTTGGGGACATCCCTAATTCCTGGCTGATTTGCCTTTCTCGTCGTCGGGTTGGGGTTAGGTAGGCCTTGTGCTAGGATTTTTAAAATCAGGAAGCCCAGACCTCCAGGCACACTGGAGCTGTGAAAGGCATCCAAAAGGGAGGGCAAAAGTGCCACAACATGGCTGCTTTCACAGCTTTTTCGTTGGCACCATCCCTACACCTAGGCTGATTTATCTGCCTAGGGTTAGGGTTAGGGTTCAGCCTAGGGCTAGGATATTTTGAACCAGGAAGCCCTGAGTTCCAGGCTTACTGCAGCTGCCAAAGGCATCCCAAAGTGAGCTCAGAAATGCCACAACATGGCTGCTTACACAGCTTTTTCCTTAGGAGGAACCCTCATACCCGGCTGATTTACCTTCGTAGGGTTTCTATTAGGCTTAGGCCTAGGACTTTAAAATCAGGAAGCCCAGACCTCCAGGTACACTGGAGCTGTGAAAGGCATCCAAAAGGGGAGTGCAAAAGTGCCACCACATGGCTGGTTTCACAGCTTTTTCCTTTGCACCATCCCTATACCTAGGCTGATTTATCTGCCTAGGGTTAGGGTTAGGGTTAGGGTTAGGGTTCAGCCTAGGGCTAGGATTTTTTGAACCAGGAAGCCCTGAGTTCCAGGCTTACTGCAGCTGCCAAAGGCATCCCAAAGGGAGCGCAGAAGTGCCACAACATGGCTGCTTTCACAGCTTTTTCCTTAGGAAGAACCCTCATACCCGGCTGATTTACCTTCCTAGGGTTACTGTTAGGCTTAGGCCTAGGACTTTTAAAACCAGGAAGCCCTGTGCTCCAGGCACACTGCAGCTGTTCAATTCATCCCAAGGGCAGCGCAAAAGTGACACAACTTGGCTGCCTCCACTGCTATTTCCATGAGACCATCCCGAACCATAGGCTGATTTTCCTTCCAAGCGTTGAGGTTTGAGTTTGGCCTAGGGTTAGGGTTCTTTTAACCAGAAAGCCCTGAGTTCCAAGAACACAGCAGCTGCGAAGGACTACCCAAGAAGAGCACAAAAGTACCACAACATGCCTGCCTCCACAGCTATTTCCTTGGGGACATCCCTAATTCCTGGCTGATTTGCCTTTCTCGTCGTCGGGTTGAGTTTAGGTAGGACTTGCGCTAGGATTTTTAAAATCAGGAAGCCCAGACCTCCAGGCACACTGGAGCTGTGAAAGGCATCCAAAAGGGAGTGCAAAAGTGCCACCACATGGCTGGTTTCACAGCTTTTTCCTTTGCACCATCCCTATACCTAGGCTGATTTCTCTGCCTAGGGTTAGGGTTAGGGTTCAGCCTAGGGCTAGGATATTTTGAACCAGGAAGCCCTGAGTTCCAGGCTTACTGCAGCTGTCAAAGGCATCCCAAAGTGAGCTCAGAAATGCCACAACATGGCTGCTTTCACAGCTTTTTCCTTTGGAAGAACCCTCATACCCGGCTGATTTACCTTCCTAGGGTTACTGTTAGGCTTAGGCCTTGGACATTTAAAACCAGGAAGCCCTGTGCTCCAGGCACACTGCAGCTGTTCAATTCATCCCAAGGGCAGCGCAAAAGTGACACAACTTGGCTGCCTCCACTGCTATTTCCATGAGACCATCCCGAACCATAGGCTGATTTTCCTTCCAAGCGTTGAGGTTTGAGTTTGGCCTAGGGTTAGGGTTCTTTTAACCAGAAAGCCCTGAGTTCCAAGAACACAGCAGCTGCGAAGGACTACCCAAGAAGAGCACAAAAGTACCACAACATGCCTGCCTCCACAGCTATTTCCTTGGGGACATCCCTAATTCCTGGCTGATTTGCCTTTCTCGTCGTCGGGTTGGGGATAGGTAGGACTTGCGCTAGGATTTTTAAAATCAGGAAGCCCAGACCTCCAGGCACACTGGAGCTGTGAAAGGCATCCAAAAGGGAGTGCAAAAGTGCCACCACATGGCTGGTTTCACAGCTTTTTCCTTTGCACCATCCCTATACCTAGGCTGATTTATCTGCCTAGGGTTAGGGTTAGGGTTCAGCCTAGGGCTAGGATTTTTTGAACCAGGAAGCCCTGAGTTCCAGGCTTACTGCAGCTGTCAAAGGCATCCCAAAGTGAGCTCAGAAATGCCACAACATGGCTGCTTTCACAGCGTTTTCCTTAGGAAGAACCCTCATACCCGGCTGATTTACCTTCCTAGGGTTACTGTTAGGCTTAGGCCTTGGACATTTAAAACCAGGAAGCCCTGTGCTCCAGGCACACTGCAGCTGTTCAAGGCATCCCAACGGGAGTGCAAAAGTTACACAACTTGGCTGCCTCCACTGCTATTTCCATGAGACCATCCCCAACCATAGGCTGATTTTCCTTCCTAGCGTTGAGGTTTGAGTTAGGCCTAGGGTTAGTGTTCTTTTAACCAGAAAGTCCTGAGTTCCAAGAACACAGCAGCTGCGAAGGACTACCCAAGAAGAGCACAAAAGTACCACAACATGCCTGCCTCCACAGCGATTTCCTTGGGGACATCCCTAATTCCTGGCTGATTTGCCTTTCTCGTCGTCAGGTTGGGGTTAGGTAGGACTTGTGCTAGGATTTTTAAAATCAGGAAGCCCAGACCTCCAGGCACACTGGAGCTGTGAAAGGCATCCAAAAGGGAGGGCAAAAGTGCCACCACATGGCTGGTTTCACAGCTTTTTCCTTTGCACCATCCCTATACCTAGGCTGATTTATCTGCCTAGGGTTAGGGTTAGGCTTCAGCCTAGGGCTAGGATCTTTTGAACCAGGAAGCCCTGAGTTCCAGGCTTACTGCAGCTGTCAAAGGCATCCCAAAGGGAGCGCAGAAGTGCCACAACATGGCTGCTTTCACAGCTTTTTCCTTAGGAAGAACCCTAGTACCCGGCTGATTTACCTTCCCAGGGTAAGTGCTAGGCTTAGGCCTCGGACTTTAAAATCAGGAAGCCCAGACCTCCAGGCACACTGGAGCTGTGAAAGGCATCCAAAAGGGAGGGCAAAAGTGCCACCACATGGCTGGTTTCACAGCTTTTTCCTTTGCACCATCCCTATACCTAGGCTGATTTATCTGCCTAGGGTTAGGGTTAGGCTTCAGCCTAGGGCTAGGATCTTTTGAACCAGGAAGCCCTGAGTTCCAGGCTTACTGCAGCTGTCAAAGGCATCCCAAAGTGAGCTCAGAAATGCCACAACATGGCTGCTTTCACAGCTTTTTCCTTTGGAAGAACCCTCATACCCGGCTGATTTACCTTCCTAGGGTTACTGTTAGGCTTAGGCCTAGGACTTTAAAAACCAGGAAGCCCTGTGCTCCAGGCACACTGCAGCTGTTCAATTCATCCCAAGGGCAGCGCAAAAGTGACACAACTTGGCTGCCTCCACTGCTATTTCCATGAGACCATCCCGAACCATAGGCTGATTTTCCTTCCTAGCGTTGAGGTTTGAGTTAGGCCTAGGGTTAGGGTTCTTTTAACCTGAAAGCCCTGAGTTCCAAGAACACAGCAGCTGCGAAGGACTACCCAAGAAGAGCACAAAAGTACCACAACATGCCTGCCTCCACAGCTATTTCCTTGGGGACATCCCTAATTCCTGGCTGATTTGCCTTTCTCGTCGTCGGGTTGGGGTTAGGTAGGCCTTGTGCTAGGATTTTGAAAATCAGGAAGCCCAGACCTCCAGGCACACTGGAGCTGTGAAAGGCATCCAAAAGGGAGGGCAAAAGTGCCACAACATGGCTGCTTTCACAGCTTTTTCCTTGGCACCATCCCTACACCTAGGCTGATTTATCTGCCTAGGGTTAGGGTTAGGGTTCAGCCTAGGGCTAGGATATTTTGAACCAGGAAGCCCTGAGTTCCAGGCTTACTGCAGCTGCCAAAGGCATCCCAAAGTGAGCTCAGAAATGCCACAACATGGCTGCTTACACAGCTTTTTCCTTAGGAGGAACCCTCATACCCGGCTGATTTACCTTCGTAGGGTTTCTATTAGGCTTAGGCCTAGGACTTTAAAATCAGGAAGCCCAGACCTCCAGGTACACTGGAGCTGTGAAAGGCATCCAAAAGGGGAGTGCAAAAGTGCCACCACATGGCTGGTTTCACAGCTTTTTCCTTTGCACCATCCCTATACCTAGGCTGATTTATCTGCCTAGGGTTAGGGTTAGGGTTAGGGTTAGGGTTCAGCCTAGGGCTAGGATTTTTTGAACCAGGAAGCCCTGAGTTCCAGGCTTACTGCAGCTGCCAAAGGCATCCCAAAGGGAGCGCAGAAGTGACACAACATGGCTGCTTTCACAGCTTTTTCCTTAGGAAGAACCCTCATACCCGGCTGATTTACCTTCCTAGGGTTACTGTTAGGCTTAGGCCTAGGACTTTTAAAACCAGGAAGCCCTGTGCTCCAGGCACACTGCAGCTGTTCAATTCATCCCAAGGGCAGCGCAAAAGTGACACAACTTGGCTGCCTCCACTGCTATTTCCATGAGACCATCCCGAACCATAGGCTGATTTTCCTTCCAAGCGTTGAGGTTTGAGTTTGGCCTAGGGTTAGGGTTCTTTTAACCAGAAAGCCCTGAGTTCCAAGAACACAGCAGCTGCGAAGGACTACCCAAGAAGAGCACAAAAGTACCACAACATGCCTGCCTCCACAGCTATTTCCTTGGGGACATCCCTAATTCCTGGCTGATTTGCCTTTCTCGTCGTCGGGTTGGGGTTAGGTAGGACTTGCGCTAGGATTTTTAAAATCAGGAAGCCCAGACCTCCAGGCACACTGGAGCTGTGAAAGGCATCCAAAAGGGAGTGCAAAAGTGCCACCACATGGCTGGTTTCACAGCTTTTTCCTTTGCACCATCCCTATACCTAGGCTGATTTATCTGCCTAGGGTTAGGGTTAGGGTTCAGCCTAGGGCTAGGATATTTTGAACCAGGAAGCCCTGAGTTCCAGGCTTACTGCAGCTGTCAAAGGCATCCCAAAGTGAGCTCAGAAATGCCACAACATGGCTGCTTTCACAGCTTTTTCCTTTGGAAGAACCCTCATACCCGGCTGATTTACCTTCCTAGGGTTACTGTTAGGCTTAGGCCTTGGACATTTAAAACCAGGAAGCCCTGTGCTCCAGGCACACTGCAGCTGTTCAATTCATCCCAAGGGCAGCGCAAAAGTGACACAACTTGGCTGCCTCCACTGCTATTTCCATGAGACCATCCCGAACCATAGGCTGATTTTCCTTCCAAGCGTTGAGGTTTGAGTTTGGCCTAGGGTTAGGGTTCTTTTAACCAGAAAGCCCTGAGTTCCAAGAACACAGCAGCTGCGAAGGACTACCCAAGAAGAGCACAAAAGTACCACAACATGCCTGCCTCCACAGCTATTTCCTTGGGGACATCCCTAATTCCTGGCTGATTTGCCTTTCTCGTCGTCGGGTTGGGTTTAGGTAGGACTTGCGCTAGGATTTTTAAAATCAGGAAGCCCAGACCTCCAGGCACACTGGAGCTGTGAAAGGCATCCAAAAGGGAGTGCAAAAGTGCCACCACATGGCTGGTTTCACAGCTTTTTCCTTTGCACCATCCCTATACCTAGGCTGATTTATCTGCCTAGGGTTAGGGTTAGGGTTCAGCCTAGGGCTAGGATATTTTGAACCAGGAAGCCCTGAGTTCCAGGCTTACTGCAGCTGTCAAAGGCATCCCAAAGTGAGCTCAGAAATGCCACAACATGGCTGCTTTCACAGCGTTTTCCTTAGGAAGAACCCTCATACCCGGCTGATTTACCTTCCTAGGGTTACTGTTAGGCTTAGGCCTTGGACATTTAAAACCAGGAAGCCCTGTGCTCCAGGCACACTGCAGCTGTTCAAGGCATCCCAACGGGAGTGCAAAAGTGACACAACTTGGCTGCCTCCACTGCTATTTCCATGAGACCATCCCCAACCATAGGCTGATTTTCCTTCCTAGCGTTGAGGTTTGAGTTAGGCCTAGGGTTAGTGTTCTTTTAACCTGAAAGCCCTGAGTTCCAAGAACACAGCAGCTGCGAAGGACTACCCAAGAAGAGCACAAAAGTACCACAACATGCCTGCCTCCACAGCGATTTCCTTGGGGACATCCCTAATTCCTGGCTGATTTGCCTTTCTCGTCGTCAGGTTGGGGCTAGGTAGGACTTGTGCTAGGATTTTTAAAATCAGGAAGCCCAGACCTCCAGGCACACTGGAGCTGTGAAAGGCATCCAAAAGGGAGTGCAAAAGTGCCACAACATGGCTGCTTTCACAGCTTTTTCTTTGGCACCATCCCTATACCTAGGCTGATTTATCTGCCTAGGGTTAGGGTTAGGTTTCAGCCTAGGGCTAGGATTTTTTGAATCAGGAAGCCCTGAGTTCCAGGCTTACTGCAGCTGCCAAAGGCATCCCAAAGGGAGCGCAGAAGTGCCACAACATGGCTGCTTTCACAGCTTTTTCCTTAGGAAGAACCCTCATACCCGGCTGATTTACCTTCCTAGGGTTACTGTTAGGCTTAGGCCTAGGACTTTTAAAACCAGGAAGCCCTGTGCTCCAGGCACACTGCAGCTGTTCAATTCATCCCAAGGGCAGCGCAAAAGTGACACAACTTGTCTGCCTCCACTGCTATTTCCATGAGACCATCCCCAACCATAGGCTGATTTTCCTTCCTAGCGTTGAGGTTTGAGTTAGGGCTAGGGTTAGGGTTCTTTTAACCTGAAAGCCCTGAGTTCCAAGAACACAGCAGCTGCGAAGGACTACCCAAGAAGAGCACAAAAGTACCACAACATGCCTGCCTCCACAGCGATTTCCTTGGGGACATCCCTAATTCCTGGCTGATTTGCCTTTCTCGTCGTCGGGCTGGGGTTAGGTAGGACTTGTGCTAGGACTTTTAAAATCAGGAAGCCCAGACCTCCAGGCACACTGGAGCTGTGAAAGGCATCCAAAAGGGAGTGCAAAAGTGCCACAACATGGCTGCTTTCACAGCTTTTTCCTTGGCACCATCCCTACACCTAGGCTGATTTATCTGCCTAGGGTTAGGGTTAGGGTTCAGCCTAGGGCTAGGATATTTTGAACCAGGAAGCCCTGAGTTCCAGGCTTACTGCAGCTGCCAAAGGCATCCCAAAGTGAGCTCAGAAATGCCACAACATGGCTGCTTACACAGGTTTTTCCTTAGGAGGAACCCTCAGACCCGGCTGATTTACCTACGTAGGGTTTCTATTAGGCTTAGGCCTAGGATTTTTAAAATCAGGAAGCCCAGACCTCCAGGCACACTGGAGCTGTGAAAGGCATCCAAAAGGGAGTGCAAAAGTGCCACAACATGGCTGCTTTCACAGCTTTTTCCTTGGCACCATCCCTACACCTAGGCTGATTTATCTGCCTAGGGTTAGGGTTAGGGTTCAGCCTAGGGCTAGGATATTTTGAACCAGGAAGCCCTGAGTTCCAGGCTTACTGCAGCTGCCAAAGGCATCCCAAAGGGAGCTCAGAAATGCCACCACATGTCTGCTTTCACAGCTTTTTCCTTTGGAAGAACCCTCATACCCGGCTGATTTACCTTCCTAGGGTTACTGTTAGGCTTAGGCCTAGGACTTTTAAAACCAGGAAGCCCTGTGCTCCAGGCACACTGCAGCTGTTCAAGGCATCCGAAAGGGAGGGCAAAAGTGAGACAACTTGGCTGCCTCCACTGCTATTTCCATGAGACCATCCCCAACCATAGGCTGATTTTCCTTCCTAGCGTTGAGGTTTGAGTTAGGCGTAGGGTTAGGGTTCTTTTAACCAGAAAGCCCTGAGTTCCAAGAACACAGCAGCTGCGAAGGACTACCCAAGAAGAGCACAAAAGTACCACAACATGTCTGCCTCCACAGCGATTTCCTTGGGGACATCCCTAATTCCTGGCTGATTTGCCTTTCTCGTCGTCAGGTTGGGGTTAGGTAGGACTTGTGCTAGGATTTTTAAAATCAGGAAGCCCAGACCTCCAGGCACACTGGAGCTGTGAAAGGCATCCAAAAGGGAGTGCAAAAGTGCCACAACATGGCTGCTTTCACAGCTTATTCCTTGGCACCATCCCTATACCTAGGCTGATTTATCTGCCTAGGGTTAGGGTTAGGGTTCAGCCTAGGGCTAGGATGTTTTGAACCAGGAAGCCCTGAGTTCCAGGCTTACTGCAGCTGCCAAAGGCATCCCAAAGGGAGCGCAGAAGTGACACAACATGGCTGCTTTCACAGCTTTTTCCTTAGGAAGAACCCTCATACCCGGCTGATTTACCTTCCTAGGGTTACTGTTAGGCTTAGGCCTAGGACTTTTAAAACCAGGAAGCCCTGTGCTCCAGGCACACTGCAGCTGTTCAATTCATCCCAAGGGCAGCGCAAAAGTGACACAACTTGGCTGCCTCCACTGCTATTTCCATGAGACCATCCCGAACCATAGGCTGATTTTCCTTCCTAGCGTTGAGGTTTGAGTTAGGCCTAGGGTTAGGGTTCTTTTAACCTGAAAGCCCTGAGTTCCAAGAACACAGCAGCTGCGAAGGACTACCCAAGAAGAGCACAAAAGTACCACAACATGCCTGCCTCCACAGCTATTTCCTTGGGGACATCCCTAATTCCTGGCTGATTTGCCTTTCTCGTCGTCGGGCTGGGGTTAGGTAGGACTTGTGCTAGGACTTTTAAAATCAGGAAGCCCAGACCTCCAGGCACACTGGAGCTGTGAAAGGCATCCAAAAGGGAGTGCAAAAGTGCCACAACATGGCTGCTTTCACAGCTTTTTCCTTGGCACCATCCCTATACCTAGGCTGATTTATCTGCCTAGGGTTAGGGTTCAGCCTAGGGCTAGGATTTTTTGAACCAGGAAGACCTGAGTTCCAGGCTTACTGCAGCTGCCAAAGGCATCCCAAAGGGAGCTCAGAAATGCCACAACATGGCTGCTTTCACAGCTTTTTCCTTTGGAAGAACCCTCATACCCGGCTGATTTACCTTCCTAGGGTTACTGTTAGGCTTAGGCCTAGGACTTTTAAAACCAGGAAGCCCTGTGCTCCAGGCACACTGCAGCTGTTCAAGGCATCCGAAAGGGAGGGCAAAAGTGCCACAACTTGGCTGCCTCCACTGCTATTTCCATGAGACCATCCCCAACCATAGGCTGATTTTCCTTCCTAGCGTTGAGGTTTGAGTTAGGCCGAGGGTTAGTGTTCTTTTAACCTGAAAGCCCTGAGTTCCAAGAACACAGCAGCTGCGAAGGACTACCCAAGAAGAGCACAAAAGTACCACAACATGCCTGCCTCCACAGCGATTTCCTTGGGGACATCCCTAATTCCTGGCTGATTTGCCTTTCTCGTCATCAGGTTGGGGTTAGGTAGGACTTGTGCTAGGATTTTTAAAATCAGGAAGCCCAGACCTCCAGGCACACTGGAGCTGTGAAAGGCATCCAAAAGGGAGTGCAAAAGTGCCACAACATGGCTGCTTTCACAGCTTTTTCCTTGGCACCATCCCTATACCTAGGCTGATTTATCTGCCTAGGGTTAGGGTTAGGGTTCAGCCTAGGGCTAGGATGTTTTGAACCAGGAAGCCCTGAGTTCCAGGCTTACTGCAGCTGCCAAAGGCATCCCAAAGGGAGCGCAGAAGTGACACAACATGGCTGCTTTCACAGCTTTTTCCTTAGGAGGAACCCTCATACCCGGCTGATTTACCTTCCTAGGGTTACTGTTAGGCTTAGGCCTAGGACTTTGAAAACCAGGAAGCCCTGTGCTCCAGGCACACTGCAGCTGTTCAATTCATCCCAAGGGCAGCGCAAAAGTGACACAACTTGGCTGCCTCCACTGCTATTTCCATGAGACCATCCCCAACCATAGGCTGATTTTCCTTCCTAGCGTTGAGGTTTGAGTTAGGCCTAGGGTTAGGGTTCTTTTAACCTGAAAGCCCTGAGTTCCAAGAACACAGCAGCTGCGAAGGACTACCCAAGAAGAGCACAAAAGTACCACAACATGCCTGCCTCCACAGCTATTTCCTTGGGGACATCCCTAATTCCTGGCTGATTTGCCTTTCTCGTCGTCGGGCTGGGGTTAGGTAGGACTTGTGCTAGGATTTTTAAAATCAGGAAGCCCAGACCTCCAGGCACACTGGAGCTGTGAAAGGCATCCAAAAGGGAGTGCAAAAGTGCCACAACATGGCTGCTTTCACAGCTTTTTCCTTGGCACCATCCCTACACCTAGGCTGATTTATCTGCCTAGGGTTAGGGTTAGGCTTCAGCCTAGGGCTAGGATATTTTGAACCAGGAAGCCCTGAGTTCCAGGCTTACTGCAGCTGCCAAAGGCATCCCAAAGTGAGCTCAGAAATGCCACAACATGGCTGCTTACACAGCTTTTTCCTTAGGAGGAACCCTCAGACCCGGCTGATTTACCTACGTAGGGTTTCTATTAGGCTTAGGCCTAGGACTTTAAAATCAGGAAGCCCAGACCTCCAGGTACACTGGAGCTGTGAAAGGCATCCAAAAGGGAGTGCAAAAGTGCCACCACATGGCTGGTTTCACAGCTTTTTCCTTTGCACCATCCCTATACCTAGGCTGATTTATCTGCCTAGGGTTAGGGTTAGGGTTAGGGTTCAGCCTAGGGCTAGGATTTTTTGAACCAGGAAGCCCTGAGTTCCAGGCTTACTGCAGCTGCCAAAGGCATCCCAAAGGGAGCTCAGAAATGCCACAACATGGCTGCTTTCACAGCTTTTTCCTTTGGAAGAACCCTCATACCCGGCTGATTTACCTTCCTAGGGTTACTGTTAGGCTTAGGCCTAGGACTTTTAAAACCAGGAAGCCCTGTGCTCCAGGCACACTGCAGCTGTTCAAGGCATCCGAAAGGGAGGGCAAAAGTGAGACAACTTGGCTGCCTCCACTGCTATTTCCATGAGACCATCCCCAACCATAGGCTGATTTTCCTTCCTAGCGTTGAGGTTTGAGTTAGGCCGAGGGTTAGTGTTCTTTTAACCAGAAAGCCCTGAGTTCCAAGAACACAGCAGCTGCGAAGGACTACCCAAGAAGAGCACAAAAGTACCACAACATGCCTGCCTCCACAGCGATTTCCTTGGGGACATCCCTAATTCCTGGCTGATTTGCCTTTCTCGTCGTCAGGTTGGGGTTAGGTAGGACTTGTGCTAGGATTTTTAAAATCAGGAAGCCCAGACCTCCAGGCACACTGGAGCTGTGAAAGGCATCCAAAAGGGAGTGCAAAAGTGCCACAACATGGCTGCTTTCACAGCTTATTCCTTGGCACCATCCCTATACCTAGGCTGATTTATCTGCCTAGGGTTAGGGTTAGGGTTCAGCCTAGGGCTAGGATGTTTTGAACCAGGAAGCCCTGAGTTCCAGGCTTACTGCAGCTGCCAAAGGCATCCCAAAGGGAGCGCAGAAGTGACACAACATGGCTGCTTTCACAGCTTTTTCCTTAGGAAGAACCCTCATACCCGGCTGATTTACCTTCCTAGGGTTACTGTTAGGCTTAGGCCTAGGACTTTTAAAACCAGGAAGCCCTGTGCTCCAGGCACACTGCAGCTGTTCAAATCATCCCAAGGGCAGCGCAAAAGTGACACAACTTGGCTGCCTCCACTGCTATTTCCATGAGACCATCCCGAACCATAGGCTGATTTTCCTTCCTAGCGTTGAGGTTTGAGTTAGGCCTAGGGTTAGGGTTCTTTTAACCTGAAAGCCCTGAGTTCCAAGAACACAGCAGCTGCGAAGGACTACCCAAGAAGAGCACAAAAGTACCACAACATGCCTGCCTCCACAGCTATTTCCTTGGGGACATCCCTAATTCCTGGCTG
The DNA here is from genome assembly GCF_028018845.1 of Melospiza georgiana. Lineage (NCBI taxonomy): Eukaryota > Metazoa > Chordata > Aves > Passeriformes > Passerellidae > Melospiza > Melospiza georgiana. The sequence continues at coordinate 187,317 of NC_080451.1, forward strand.
ATTTGCCTTTCTCGTCGTCGGGCTGGGGTTAGGTAGGACTTGTGCTAGGACTTTTAAAATCAGGAAGCCCAGACCTCCAGGCACACTGGAGCTGTGAAAGGCATCCAAAAGGGAGTGCAAAAGTGCCACAACATGGCTGCTTTCACAGCTTTTTCCTTGGCACCATCCCTATACCTAGGCTGATTTATCTGCCTAGGGTTAGGGTTCAGCCTAGGGCTAGGATTTTTTGAACCAGGAAGCCCTGAGTTCCAGGCTTACTGCAGCTGCCAAAGGCATCCCAAAGGGAGCTCAGAAATGCCACAACATGGCTGCTTTCACAGCTTTTTCCTTTGGAAGAACCCTCATACCCGGCTGATTTACCTTCCTAGGGTTACTGTTAGGCTTAGGCCTAGGACTTCTAAAACCAGGAAGCCCTGTGCTCCAGGCACACTGCAGCTGTTCAAGGCATCCGAAAGGGAGGGCAAAAGTGCCACAACTTGGCTGCCTCCACTGCTATTTCCATGAGACCATCCCCAACCATAGGCTGATTTTCCTTCCTAGCGTTGAGGTTTGAGTTAGGCCGAGGGTTAGTGTTCTTTTAACCAGAAAGCCCTGAGTTCCAAGAACACAGCAGCTGCGAAGGACTACCCAAGAAGAGCACAAAAGTACCACAACATGCCTGCCTCCACAGCGATTTCCTTGGGGACATCCCTAATTCCTGGCTGATTTGCCTTTCTCGTCATCAGGTTGGGGTTAGGTAGGACGTGTGCTAGGATTTTTAAAATCAGGAAGCCCAGACCTCCAGGCACACTGGAGCTGTGAAAGGCATCCAAAAGGGAGTGCAAAAGTGCCACAACATGGCTGCTTTCACAGCTTTTTCCTTGGCACCATCCCTATACCTAGGCTGATTTATCTGCCTAGGTTTATGGTTAGGGTTCAGCCTAGGGCTAGGATGTTTTGAACCAGGAAGCCCTGAGTTCCAGGCTTACTGCAGCTGCCAAAGGCATCCCAAAGGGAGCGCAGAAGTGACACAACATGGCTGCTTTCACAGCTTTTTCCTTAGGAGGAACCCTCATACCCGGCTGATTTACCTTCCTAGGGTTACTGTTAGGCTTAGGCCTAGGACTTTTAAAACCAGGAAGCCCTGTGCTCCAGGCACACTGCAGCTGTTCAATTCATCCCAAGGGCAGCGCAAAAGTGACACAACTTGGCTGCCTCCACTGCTATTTCCATGAGACCATCCCGAACCATAGGCTGATTTTCCTTCCTAGCGTTGAGGTTTGAGTTAGGCCGAGGGTTAGTGTTCTTTTAACCAGAAAGCCCTGAGTTCCAAGAACACAGCAGCTGCGAAGGACTACCCAAGAAGAGCACAAAAGTACCACAACATGCCTGCCTCCACAGCGATTTCCTTGGGGACATCCCTAATTCCTGGCTGATTTGCCTTTCTCGTCGTCAGGTTGGGGTTAGGTAGGACTTGTGCTAGGATTTTTAAAATCAGGAAGCCCAGACCTCCAGGCACACTGGAGCTGTGAAAGGCATCCAAAAGGGAGTGCAAAAGTGCCACAACATGGCTGCTTTCACAGCTTTTTCCTTGGCACCATCCCTATACCTAGGCTGATTTATCTGCCTAGGGTTAGGGTTAGGCTTCAGCCTAGGGCTAGGATTTTTTGAATCAGGAAGCCCTGAGTTCCAGGCTTACTGCAGCTGCCAAAGGCATCCCAAAGGGAGCGCAGAAGTGCCACAACATGGCTGCTTTCACAGCTTTTTCCTTAGGAAGAACCCTCATACCCGGCTGATTTACCTTCCTAGGGTTACTGTTAGGCTTAGGCCTAGGACTTTGAAAACCAGGAAGCCCTGTGCTCCAGGCACACTGCAGCTGTTCAATTCATCCCAAGGGCAGCGCAAAAGTGACACAACTTGGCTGCCTCCACTGCTATTTCCATGAGACCATCCCGAACCATAGGCTGATTTTCCTTCCTAGCGTTGAGGTTTGAGTTAGGCCTAGGGTTAGGGTTCTTTTAACCTGAAAGCCCTGAGTTCCAAGAACATAGCAGCTGCGAAGGACTACCCAAGAAGAGCACAAAAGTACCACAACATGCCTGCCTCCACAGCGATTTCCTTGGGGACATCCCTAATTCCTGGCTGATTTGCCTTTCTCGTCGTCAGGTTGGGGTTAGGTAGGACGTGTGCTAGGATTTTTAAAATCAGGAAGCCCAGACCTCCAGGCACACTGGAGCTGTGAAAGGCATCCAAAAGGGAGTGCAAAAGTGCCACAACATGGCTGCTTTCACAGCTTTTTCCTTGGCACCATCCCTATACCTAGGCTGATTTATCTGCCTAGGTTTATGGTTAGGGTTCAGCCTAGGGCTAGGATGTTTTGAACCAGGAAGCCCTGAGTTCCAGGCTTACTGCAGCTGCCAAAGGCATCCCAAAGGGAGCGCAGAAGTGACACAACATGGCTGCTTTCACAGCTTTTTCCTTAGGAGGAACCCTCATACCCGGCTGATTTACCTTCCTAGGGTTACTGTTAGGCTTAGGCCTAGGACTTCTAAAACCAGGAAGCCCTGTGCTCCAGGCACACTGCAGCTGTTCAAGGCATCCGAAAGAGAGGGCAAAAGTGCCACAACTTGGCTGCCTCCACTGCTATTTCCATGAGACCATCCCCAACCATAGGCTGATTTTCCTTCCTAGCGTTGAGGTTTGAGTTAGGCCGAGGGTTAGTGTTCTTTTAACCAGAAAGCCCTGAGTTCCAAGAACACAGCAGCTGCGAAGGACTACCCAAGAAGAGCACAAAAGTACCACAACATGCCTGCCTCCACAGCGATTTCCTTGGGGACATCCCTAATTCCTGGCTGATTTGCCTTTCTCGTCATCAGGTTGGGGTTAGGTAGGACTTGTGCTAGGATTTTTAAAATCAGGAAGCCCAGACCTCCAGGCACACTGGAGCTGTGAAAGGCATCCAAAAGGGAGTGCAAAAGTGCCACAACATGGCTGCTTTCACAGCTTTTTCCTTGGCACCATCCCTATACCTAGGCTGATTTATCTGCCTAGGGTTAGGGTTAGGGTTCAGCCTAGGGCTAGGATGTTTTGAACCAGGAAGCCCTGAGTTCCAGGCTTACTGCAGCTGCCAAAGGCATCCCAAAGGGAGCGCAGAAGTGACACAACATGGCTGCTTTCACAGCTTTTTCCTTAGGAGGAACCCTCATACCCGGCTGATTTACCTTCCTAGGGTTACTGTTAGGCTTAGGCCTAGGACTTTTAAAACCAGGAAGCCCTGTGCTCCAGGCACACTGCAGCTGTTCAATTCATCCCAATGGCAGCGCAAAAGTGACACAACTTGGCTGCCTCCACTGCTATTTCCATGAGACCATCCCCAACCATAGGCTGATTTTCCTTCCTAGCGTTGAGGTTTGAGTTAGGCCTAGGGTTAGGGTTCTTTTAACCTGAAAGCCCTGAGTTCCAAGAACACAGCAGCTGCGAAGGACTACCCAAGAAGAGCACAAAAGTACCACAACATGCCTGCCTCCACAGCTATTTCCTTGGGGACATCCCTAATTCCTGGCTGATTTGCCTTTCTCGTCGTCGGGCTGGGGTTAGGTAGGACTTGTGCTAGGATTTTTAAAATCAGGAAGCCCAGACCTCCAGGCACACTGGAGCTGTGAAAGGCATCCAAAAGGGAGTGCAAAAGTGCCACAACATGGCTGCTTTCACAGCTTTTTCCTTGGCACCATCCCTACACCTAGGCTGATTTATCTGCCTAGGGTTAGGGTTAGGGTTCAGCCTAGGGCTAGGATGTTTTGAACCAGGAAGCCCTGAGTTCCAGGCTTACTGCAGCTGCCAAAGGCATCCCAAAGTGAGCTCAGAAATGCCACAACATGGCTGCTTACACAGCTTTTTCCTTAGGAGGAACCCTCAGACCCGGCTGATTTACCTACGTAGGGTTTCTATTAGGCTTAGGCCTAGGACTTTAAAATCAGGAAGCCCAGACCTCCAGGTACACTGGAGCTGTGAAAGGCATCCAAAAGGGAGTGCAAAAGTGCCACCACATGGCTGGTTTCACAGCTTTTTCCTTTGCACCATCCCTATACCTAGGCTGATTTATCTGCCTAGGGTTAGGGTTAGGGTTAGGGTTCAGCCTAGGGCTAGGATTTTTTGAACCAGGAAGCCCTGAGTTCCAGGCTTACTGCAGCTGCCAAAGGCATCCCAAAGGGAGCTCAGAAATGCCACAACATGGCTGCTTTCACAGCTTTTTCCTTTGGAAGAACCCTCATACCCGGCTGATTTACCTTCCTAGGGTTACTGTTAGGCTTAGGCCTAGGACTTTTAAAACCAGGAAGCCCTGTGCTCCAGGCACACTGCAGCTGTTCAAGGCATCCGAAAGGGAGGGCAAAAGTGAGACAACTTGGCTGCCTCCACTGCTATTTCCATGAGACCATCCCCAACCATAGGCTGATTTTCCTTCCTAGCGTTGAGGTTTGAGTTAGGCCGAGGGTTAGTGTTCTTTTAACCAGAAAGCCCTGAGTTCCAAGAACACAGCAGCTGCGAAGGACTACCCAAGAAGAGCACAAAAGTACCACAACATGCCTGCCTCCACAGCGATTTCCTTGGGGACATCCCTAATTCCTGGCTGATTTGCCTTTCTCGTCGTCAGGTTGGGGTTAGGTAGGACTTGTGCTAGGATTTTTAAAATCAGGAAGCCCAGACCTCCAGGCACACTGGAGCTGTGAAAGGCATCCAAAAGGGAGTGCAAAAGTGCCACAACATGGCTGCTTTCACAGCTTATTCCTTGGCACCATCCCTATACCTAGGCTGATTTATCTGCCTAGGGTTAGGGTTAGGGTTCAGCCTAGGGCTAGGATGTTTTGAACCAGGAAGCCCTGAGTTCCAGGCTTACTGCAGCTGCCAAAGGCATCCCAAAGGGAGCGCAGAAGTGACACAACATGGCTGCTTTCACAGCTTTTTCCTTAGGAAGAACCCTCATACCCGGCTGATTTACCTTCCTAGGGTTACTGTTAGGCTTAGGCCTAGGACTTTTAAAACCAGGAAGCCCTGTGCTCCAGGCACACTGCAGCTGTTCAAATCATCCCAAGGGCAGCGCAAAAGTGACACAACTTGGCTGCCTCCACTGCTATTTCCATGAGACCATCCCGAACCATAGGCTGATTTTCCTTCCTAGCGTTGAGGTTTGAGTTAGGCCTAGGGTAAGGGTTCTTTTAACCTGAAAGCCCTGAGTTCCAAGAACACAGCAGCTGCGAAGGACTACCCAAGAAGAGCACAAAAGTACCACAACATGCCTGCCTCCACAGCTATTTCCTTGGGGACATCCCTAATTCCTGGCTGATTTGCCTTTCTCGTCGTCGGGCTGGGGTTAGGTAGGACTTGTGCTAGGACTTTTAAAATCAGGAAGCCCAGACCTCCAGGCACACTGGAGCTGTGAAAGGCATCCAAAAGGGAGTGCAAAAGTGCCACAACATGGCTGCTTTCACAGCTTTTTCCTTGGCACCATCCCTATACCTAGGCTGATTTATCTGCCTAGGGTTAGGGTTCAGCCTAGGGCTAGGATTTTTTGAACCAGGAAGCCCTGAGTTCCAGGCTTACTGCAGCTGCCAAAGGCATCCCAAAGGGAGCTCAGAAATGCCACAACATGGCTGCTTTCACAGCTTTTTCCTTAGGAGGAACCCTCATACCCGGCTGATTTACCTTCCTAGGGTTACTGTTAGGCTTAGGCCTAGGACTTTGAAAACCAGGAAGCCCTGTGCTCCAGGCACACTGCAGCTGTTCAATTCATCCCAAGGGCAGCGCAAAAGTGACACAACTTGGCTGCCTCCACTGCTATTTCCATGAGACCATCCCCAACCATAGGCTGATTTTCCTTCCTAGCGTTGAGGTTTGAGTTAGGCCTAGGGTTAGGGTTCTTTTAACCTGAAAGCCCTGAGTTCCAAGAACACAGCAGCTGCGAAGGACTACCCAAGAAGAGCACAAAAGTACCACAACATGCCTGCCTCCACAGCTATTTCCTTGGGGACATCCCTAATTCCTGGCTGATTTGCCTTTCTCGTCGTCGGGCTGGGGTTAGGTAGGACTTGTGCTAGGATTTTTAAAATCAGGAAGCCCAGACCTCCAGGCACACTGGAGCTGTGAAAGGCATCCAAAAGGGAGTGCAAAAGTGCCACAACATGGCTGCTTTCACAGCTTTTTCCTTGGCACCATCCCTACACCTAGGCTGATTTATCTGCCTAGGGTTAGGGTTAGGCTTCAGCCTAGGGCTAGGATATTTTGAACCAGGAAGCCCTGAGTTCCAGGCTTACTGCAGCTGCCAAAGGCATCCCAAAGTGAGCTCAGAAATGCCACAACATGGCTGCTTACACAGCTTTTTCCTTAGGAGGAACCCTCAGACCCGGCTGATTTACCTACGTAGGGTTTCTATTAGGCTTAGGCCTAGGACTTTAAAATCAGGAAGCCCAGACCTCCAGGTACACTGGAGCTGTGAAAGGCATCCAAAAGGGAGTGCAAAAGTGCCACCACATGGCTGGTTTCACAGCTTTTTCCTTTGCACCATCCCTATACCTAGGCTGATTTATCTGCCTAGGGTTAGGGTTAGGGTTAGGGTTCAGCCTAGGGCTAGGATTTTTTGAACCAGGAAGCCCTGAGTTCCAGGCTTACTGCAGCTGCCAAAGGCATCCCAAAGGGAGCTCAGAAATGCCACAACATGGCTGCTTTCACAGCTTTTTCCTTTGGAAGAACCCTCATACCCGGCTGATTTACCTTCCTAGGGTTACTGTTAGGCTTAGGCCTAGGACTTTTAAAACCAGGAAGCCCTGTGCTCCAGGCACACTGCAGCTGTTCAAGGCATCCGAAAGGGAGGGCAAAAGTGAGACAACTTGGCTGCCTCCACTGCTATTTCCATGAGACCATCCCCAACCATAGGCTGATTTTCCTTCCTAGCGTTGAGGTTTGAGTTAGGCCGAGGGTTAGTGTTCTTTTAACCAGAAAGCCCTGAGTTCCAAGAACACAGCAGCTGCGAAGGACTACCCAAGAAGAGCACAAAAGTACCACAACATGCCTGCCTCCACAGCGATTTCCTTGGGGACATCCCTAATTCCTGGCTGATTTGCCTTTCTCGTCGTCAGGTTGGGGTTAGGTAGGACTTGTGCTAGGATTTTTAAAATCAGGAAGCCCAGACCTCCAGGCACACTGGAGCTGTGAAAGGCATCCAAAAGGGAGTGCAAAAGTGCCACAACATGGCTGCTTTCACAGCTTATTCCTTGGCACCATCCCTATACCTAGGCTGATTTATCTGCCTAGGGTTAGGGTTAGGGTTCAGCCTAGGGCTAGGATGTTTTGAACCAGGAAGCCCTGAGTTCCAGGCTTACTGCAGCTGCCAAAGGCATCCCAAAGGGAGCGCAGAAGTGACACAACATGGCTGCTTTCACAGCTTTTTCCTTAGGAAGAACCCTCATACCCGGCTGATTTACCTTCCTAGGGTTACTGTTAGGCTTAGGCCTAGGACTTTTAAAACCAGGAAGCCCTGTGCTCCAGGCACACTGCAGCTGTTCAAATCATCCCAAGGGCAGCGCAAAAGTGACACAACTTGGCTGCCTCCACTGCTATTTCCATGAGACCATCCCGAACCATAGGCTGATTTTCCTTCCTAGCGTTGAGGTTTGAGTTAGGCCTAGGGTTAGGGTTCTTTTAACCTGAAAGCCCTGAGTTCCAAGAACACAGCAGCTGCGAAGGACTACCCAAGAAGAGCACAAAAGTACCACAACATGCCTGCCTCCACAGCTATTTCCTTGGGGACATCCCTAATTCCTGGCTGATTTGCCTTTCTCGTCGTCGGGCTGGGGTTAGGTAGGACTTGTGCTAGGACTTTTAAAATCAGGAAGCCCAGACCTCCAGGCACACTGGAGCTGTGAAAGGCATCCAAAAGGGAGTGCAAAAGTGCCACAACATGGCTGCTTTCACAGCTTTTTCCTTGGCACCATCCCTATACCTAGGCTGATTTATCTGCCTAGGGTTAGGGTTCAGCCTAGGGCTAGGATTTTTTGAACCAGGAAGCCCTGAGTTCCAGGCTTACTGCAGCTGCCAAAGGCATCCCAAAGGGAGCTCAGAAATGCCACAACATGGCTGCTTTCACAGCTTTTTCCTTTGGAAGAACCCTCATACCCGGCTGATTTACCTTCCTAGGGTTACTGTTAGGCTTAGGCCTAGGACTTCTAAAACCAGGAAGCCCTGTGCTCCAGGCACACTGCAGCTGTTCAAGGCATCCGAAAGGGAGGGCAAAAGTGCCACAACTTGGCTGCCTCCACTGCTATTTCCATGAGACCATCCCCAACCATAGGCTGATTTTCCTTCCTAGCGTTGAGGTTTGAGTTAGGCCGAGGGTTAGTGTTCTTTTAACCAGAAAGCCCTGAGTTCCAAGAACACAGCAGCTGCGAAGGACTACCCAAGAAGAGCACAAAAGTACCACAACATGCCTGCCTCCACAGCGATTTCCTTGGGGACATCCCTAATTCCTGGCTGATTTGCCTTTCTCGTCATCAGGTTGGGGTTAGGTAGGACGTGTGCTAGGATTTTTAAAATCAGGAAGCCCAGACCTCCAGGCACACTGGAGCTGTGAAAGGCATCCAAAAGGGAGTGCAAAAGTGCCACAACATGGCTGCTTTCACAGCTTTTTCCTTGGCACCATCCCTATACCTAGGCTGATTTATCTGCCTAGGTTTATGGTTAGGGTTCAGCCTAGGGCTAGGATGTTTTGAACCAGGAAGCCCTGAGTTCCAGGCTTACTGCAGCTGCCAAAGGCATCCCAAAGGGAGCGCAGAAGTGACACAACATGGCTGCTTTCACAGCTTTTTCCTTAGGAGGAACCCTCATACCCGGCTGATTTACCTTCCTAGGGTTACTGTTAGGCTTAGGCCTAGGACTTTTAAAACCAGGAAGCCCTGTGCTCCAGGCACACTGCAGCTGTTCAATTCATCCCAAGGGCAGCGCAAAAGTGACACAACTTGGCTGCCTCCACTGCTATTTCCATGAGACCATCCCGAACCATAGGCTGATTTTCCTTCCTAGCGTTGAGGTTTGAGTTAGGCCGAGGGTTAGTGTTCTTTTAACCAGAAAGCCCTGAGTTCCAAGAACACAGCAGCTGCGAAGGACTACCCAAGAAGAGCACAAAAGTACCACAACATGCCTGCCTCCACAGCGATTTCCTTGGGGACATCCCTAATTCCTGGCTGATTTGCCTTTCTCGTCGTCAGGTTGGGGTTAGGTAGGACTTGTGCTAGGATTTTTAAAATCAGGAAGCCCAGACCTCCAGGCACACTGGAGCTGTGAAAGGCATCCAAAAGGGAGTGCAAAAGTGCCACAACATGGCTGCTTTCACAGCTTTTTCCTTGGCACCATCCCTATACCTAGGCTGATTTATCTGCCTAGGGTTAGGGTTAGGCTTCAGCCTAGGGCTAGGATTTTTTGAATCAGGAAGCCCTGAGTTCCAGGCTTACTGCAGCTGCCAAAGGCATCCCAAAGGGAGCGCAGAAGTGCCACAACATGGCTGCTTTCACAGCTTTTTCCTTAGGAAGAACCCTCATACCCGGCTGATTTACCTTCCTAGGGTTACTGTTAGGCTTAGGCCTAGGACTTTGAAAACCAGGAAGCCCTGTGCTCCAGGCACACTGCAGCTGTTCAATTCATCCCAAGGGCAGCGCAAAAGTGACACAACTTGGCTGCCTCCACTGCTATTTCCATGAGACCATCCCGAACCATAGGCTGATTTTCCTTCCTAGCGTTGAGGTTTGAGTTAGGCCTAGGGTTAGGGTTCTTTTAACCTGAAAGCCCTGAGTTCCAAGAACATAGCAGCTGCGAAGGACTACCCAAGAAGAGCACAAAAGTACCACAACATGCCTGCCTCCACAGCGATTTCCTTGGGGACATCCCTAATTCCTGGCTGATTTGCCTTTCTCGTCGTCAGGTTGGGGTTAGGTAGGACGTGTGCTAGGATTTTTAAAATCAGGAAGCCCAGACCTCCAGGCACACTGGAGCTGTGAAAGGCATCCAAAAGGGAGTGCAAAAGTGCCACAACATGGCTGCTTTCACAGCTTTTTCCTTGGCACCATCCCTATACCTAGGCTGATTTATCTGCCTAGGTTTATGGTTAGGGTTCAGCCTAGGGCTAGGATGTTTTGAACCAGGAAGCCCTGAGTTCCAGGCTTACTGCAGCTGCCAAAGGCATCCCAAAGGGAGCGCAGAAGTGACACAACATGGCTGCTTTCACAGCTTTTTCCTTAGGAGGAACCCTCATACCCGGCTGATTTACCTTCCTAGGGTTACTGTTAGGCTTAGGCCTAGGACTTCTAAAACCAGGAAGCCCTGTGCTCCAGGCACACTGCAGCTGTTCAAGGCATCCGAAAGAGAGGGCAAAAGTGCCACAACTTGGCTGCCTCCACTGCTATTTCCATGAGACCATCCCCAACCATAGGCTGATTTTCCTTCCTAGCGTTGAGGTTTGAGTTAGGCCGAGGGTTAGTGTTCTTTTAACCAGAAAGCCCTGAGTTCCAAGAACACAGCAGCTGCGAAGGACTACCCAAGAAGAGCACAAAAGTACCACAACATGCCTGCCTCCACAGCGATTTCCTTGGGGACATCCCTAATTCCTGGCTGATTTGCCTTTCTCGTCATCAGGTTGGGGTTAGGTAGGACTTGTGCTAGGATTTTTAAAATCAGGAAGCCCAGACCTCCAGGCACACTGGAGCTGTGAAAGGCATCCAAAAGGGAGTGCAAAAGTGCCACAACATGGCTGCTTTCACAGCTTTTTCCTTGGCACCATCCCTATACCTAGGCTGATTTATCTGCCTAGGGTTAGGGTTAGGGTTCAGCCTAGGGCTAGGATGTTTTGAACCAGGAAGCCCTGAGTTCCAGGCTTACTGCAGCTGCCAAAGGCATCCCAAAGGGAGCGCAGAAGTGACACAACATGGCTGCTTTCACAGCTTTTTCCTTAGGAGGAACCCTCATACCCGGCTGATTTACCTTCCTAGGGTTACTGTTAGGCTTAGGCCTAGGACTTTTAAAACCAGGAAGCCCTGTGCTCCAGGCACACTGCAGCTGTTCAATTCATCCCAATGGCAGCGCAAAAGTGACACAACTTGGCTGCCTCCACTGCTATTTCCATGAGACCATCCCCAACCATAGGCTGATTTTCCTTCCTAGCGTTGAGGTTTGAGTTAGGCCTAGGGTTAGGGTTCTTTTAACCTGAAAGCCCTGAGTTCCAAGAACACAGCAGCTGCGAAGGACTACCCAAGAAGAGCACAAAAGTACCACAACATGCCTGCCTCCACAGCTATTTCCTTGGGGACATCCCTAATTCCTGGCTGATTTGCCTTTCTCGTCGTCGGGCTGGGGTTAGGTAGGACTTGTGCTAGGATTTTTAAAATCAGGAAGCCCAGACCTCCAGGCACACTGGAGCTGTGAAAGGCATCCAAAAGGGAGTGCAAAAGTGCCACAACATGGCTGCTTTCACAGCTTTTTCCTTGGCACCATCCCTACACCTAGGCTGATTTATCTGCCTAGGGTTAGGGTTAGGGTTCAGCCTAGGGCTAGGATGTTTTGAACCAGGAAGCCCTGAGTTCCAGGCTTACTGCAGCTGCCAAAGGCATCCCAAAGTGAGCTCAGAAATGCCACAACATGGCTGCTTACACAGCTTTTTCCTTAGGAGGAACCCTCAGACCCGGCTGATTTACCTACGTAGGGTTTCTATTAGGCTTAGGCCTAGGACTTTAAAATCAGGAAGCCCAGACCTCCAGGTACACTGGAGCTGTGAAAGGCATCCAAAAGGGAGTGCAAAAGTGCCACCACATGGCTGGTTTCACAGCTTTTTCCTTTGCACCATCCCTATACCTAGGCTGATTTATCTGCCTAGGGTTAGGGTTAGGGTTAGGGTTCAGCCTAGGGCTAGGATTTTTTGAACCAGGAAGCCCTGAGTTCCAGGCTTACTGCAGCTGCCAAAGGCATCCCAAAGGGAGCTCAGAAATGCCACAACATGGCTGCTTTCACAGCTTTTTCCTTTGGAAGAACCCTCATACCCGGCTGATTTACCTTCCTAGGGTTACTGTTAGGCTTAGGCCTAGGACTTTTAAAACCAGGAAGCCCTGTGCTCCAGGCACACTGCAGCTGTTCAAGGCATCCGAAAGGGAGGGCAAAAGTGAGACAACTTGGCTGCCTCCACTGCTATTTCCATGAGACCATCCCCAACCATAGGCTGATTTTCCTTCCTAGCGTTGAGGTTTGAGTTAGGCCGAGGGTTAGTGTTCTTTTAACCAGAAAGCCCTGAGTTCCAAGAACACAGCAGCTGCGAAGGACTACCCAAGAAGAGCACAAAAGTACCACAACATGCCTGCCTCCACAGCGATTTCCTTGGGGACATCCCTAATTCCTGGCTGATTTGCCTTTCTCGTCGTCAGGTTGGGGTTAGGTAGGACTTGTGCTAGGATTTTTAAAATCAGGAAGCCCAGACCTCCAGGCACACTGGAGCTGTGAAAGGCATCCAAAAGGGAGTGCAAAAGTGCCACAACATGGCTGCTTTCACAGCTTATTCCTTGGCACCATCCCTATACCTAGGCTGATTTATCTGCCTAGGGTTAGGGTTAGGGTTCAGCCTAGGGCTAGGATGTTTTGAACCAGGAAGCCCTGAGTTCCAGGCTTACTGCAGCTGCCAAAGGCATCCCAAAGGGAGCGCAGAAGTGACACAACATGGCTGCTTTCACAGCTTTTTCCTTAGGAAGAACCCTCATACCCGGCTGATTTACCTTCCTAGGGTTACTGTTAGGCTTAGGCCTAGGACTTTTAAAACCAGGAAGCCCTGTGCTCCAGGCACACTGCAGCTGTTCAAATCATCCCAAGGGCAGCGCAAAAGTGACACAACTTGGCTGCCTCCACTGCTATTTCCATGAGACCATCCCGAACCATAGGCTGATTTTCCTTCCTAGCGTTGAGGTTTGAGTTAGGCCTAGGGTAAGGGTTCTTTTAACCTGAAAGCCCTGAGTTCCAAGAACACAGCAGCTGCGAAGGACTACCCAAGAAGAGCACAAAAGTACCACAACATGCCTGCCTCCACAGCTATTTCCTTGGGGACATCCCTAATTCCTGGCTGATTTGCCTTTCTCGTCGTCGGGCTGGGGTTAGGTAGGACTTGTGCTAGGACTTTTAAAATCAGGAAGCCCAGACCTCCAGGCACACTGGAGCTGTGAAAGGCATCCAAAAGGGAGTGCAAAAGTGCCACAACATGGCTGCTTTCACAGCTTTTTCCTTGGCACCATCCCTATACCTAGGCTGATTTATCTGCCTAGGGTTAGGGTTCAGCCTAGGGCTAGGATTTTTTGAACCAGGAAGCCCTGAGTTCCAGGCTTACTGCAGCTGCCAAAGGCATCCCAAAGGGAGCTCAGAAATGCCACAACATGGCTGCTTTCACAGCTTTTTCCTTTGGAAGAACCCTCATACCCGGCTGATTTACCTTCCTAGGGTTACTGTTAGGCTTAGGCCTAGGACTTCTAAAACCAGGAAGCCCTGTGCTCCAGGCACACTGCAGCTGTTCAAGGCATCCGAAAGGGAGGGCAAAAGTGCCACAACTTGGCTGCCTCCACTGCTATTTCCATGAGACCATCCCCAACCATAGGCTGATTTTCCTTCCTAGCGTTGAGGTTTGAGTTAGGCCGAGGGTTAGTGTTCTTTTAACCAGAAAGCCCTGAGTTCCAAGAACACAGCAGCTGCGAAGGACTACCCAAGAAGAGCACAAAAGTACCACAACATGCCTGCCTCCACAGCGATTTCCTTGGGGACATCCCTAATTCCTGGCTGATTTGCCTTTCTCGTCATCAGGTTGGGGTTAGGTAGGACGTGTGCTAGGATTTTTAAAATCAGGAAGCCCAGACCTCCAGGCACACTGGAGCTGTGAAAGGCATCCAAAAGGGAGTGCAAAAGTGCCACAACATGGCTGCTTTCACAGCTTTTTCCTTGGCACCATCCCTATACCTAGGCTGATTTATCTGCCTAGGTTTATGGTTAGGGTTCAGCCTAGGGCTAGGATGTTTTGAACCAGGAAGCCCTGAGTTCCAGGCTTACTGCAGCTGCCAAAGGCATCCCAAAGGGAGCGCAGAAGTGACACAACATGGCTGCTTTCACAGCTTTTTCCTTAGGAGGAACCCTCATACCCGGCTGATTTACCTTCCTAGGGTTACTGTTAGGCTTAGGCCTAGGACTTTTAAAACCAGGAAGCCCTGTGCTCCAGGCACACTGCAGCTGTTCAATTCATCCCAAGGGCAGCGCAAAAGTGACACAACTTGGCTGCCTCCACTGCTATTTCCATGAGACCATCCCGAACCATAGGCTGATTTTCCTTCCTAGCGTTGAGGTTTGAGTTAGGCCGAGGGTTAGTGTTCTTTTAACCAGAAAGCCCTGAGTTCCAAGAACACAGCAGCTGCGAAGGACTACCCAAGAAGAGCACAAAAGTACCACAACATGCCTGCCTCCACAGCGATTTCCTTGGGGACATCCCTAATTCCTGGCTGATTTGCCTTTCTCGTCGTCAGGTTGGGGTTAGGTAGGACTTGTGCTAGGATTTTTAAAATCAGGAAGCCCAGACCTCCAGGCACACTGGAGCTGTGAAAGGCATCCAAAAGGGAGTGCAAAAGTGCCACAACATGGCTGCTTTCACAGCTTTTTCCTTGGCACCATCCCTATACCTAGGCTGATTTATCTGCCTAGGGTTAGGGTTAGGCTTCAGCCTAGGGCTAGGATTTTTTGAATCAGGAAGCCCTGAGTTCCAGGCTTACTGCAGCTGCCAAAGGCATCCCAAAGGGAGCGCAGAAGTGCCACAACATGGCTGCTTTCACAGCTTTTTCCTTAGGAAGAACCCTCATACCCGGCTGATTTACCTTCCTAGGGTTACTGTTAGGCTTAGGCCTAGGACTTTGAAAACCAGGAAGCCCTGTGCTCCAGGCACACTGCAGCTGTTCAATTCATCCCAAGGGCAGCGCAAAAGTGACACAACTTGGCTGCCTCCACTGCTATTTCCATGAGACCATCCCGAACCATAGGCTGATTTTCCTTCCTAGCGTTGAGGTTTGAGTTAGGCCTAGGGTTAGGGTTCTTTTAACCTGAAAGCCCTGAGTTCCAAGAACACAGCAGCTGCGAAGGACTACCCAAGAAGAGCACAAAAGTACCACAACATGCCTGCCTCCACAGCTATTTCCTTGGGGACATCCCTAATTCCTGGCTGATTTGCATTTCTTGTCGTCGGGCTGGGGTTAGGTAGGCCTTGTGCTAGGATTTTTAAAATCAGGAAGCCCAGACCTCCAGGCACACTGGAGCTGTGAAAGGCATCCAAAAGGGAGTGCAAAAGTGCCACAACATGGCTGCTTTCACAGCTTTTTCCTTGGCACCATCCCTATACCTAGGCTGATTTATCTGCCTAGGGTTAGGGTTAGGCTTCAGCCTAGGGCTAGGATATTTTGAACCAGGAAGCCCTGAGTTCCAGGCTTACTGCAGCTGTTAAAGGCATCCCAAAGTGAGCTCAGAAATGCCACAACATGGCTGCTTACACAGCTTTTTCCTTAGGAGGAACCCTCATACCCGGCTGATTTACCTTCGTAGGGTTTCTATTAGGCTTAGAACTAGGACTTTAAAATCAGGAAGCCCAGACCTCCAGGTACACTGGAGCTGTGAAAGGCATCCAAAAGGGAGTGCAAAAGTGCCACAACATGGCTGCCTCCACAGCTGTTTCGTTGGCACCATCCCTATACCTAGGCTGATTTATCTGCCTAGGGTTAGGGTTAGGGTTAGGGTTCAGCCTAGGGCTAGGATTTTTTGAACCAGGAAGCCCTGAGTTCCAGGCTTACTGCAGCTGCCAAAGGCATCCTAAAGTGAGCTCAGAAATGCCACAACATGGCTGCTTTCACAGCTTTTTCCTTAGGAAGAACCCTCATACCAGGCTGATTTACCTTCCTAGGGTTACTGTTAGGCTTAGGACTAGGACTTTGAAAACCAGGAAGCCCTGTGCTCCAGGCACACTGCAGCTGTTCAAGGCATCCCAAGGGGAGCGCAAAAGTGACACAACCTGGCTGCCTCCACTGCTATTTCCATGAGACCATCCCGAACCATAGGCTGATTTTCCTTCCTAGCGTTGAGGTTTGAGTTAGGCCTAGGGTTAGTGTTCTTTTAACCAGAAAGCCCTGAGTTCCAAGAACACAGCAGCTGCGAAGGACTACCCAAGAAGAGCACAAAAGTACCACAACATGCCTGCCTCCACAGCGATTTCCTTGGGGACATCCCTAATTCCTGGCTGATTTGCCTTTCTCGTCGTCAGGTTGGGGTTAGGTAGGACTTGTGCTAGGATTTTTAAAATCAGGAAGCCCAGACCTCCAGGCACACTGGAGCAGTGAAAGGCATCAAAAAGGGAGTGCAAAAGTGCCACAACATGGCTGCTTTCACAGCTTTTTCGTTGGCACCATCCCTACACCTAGGCTGATTTATCTGCCTAGGGTTAGGGTTAGGCTACTGCGTAGGGCTAGGATTTTTTGAACCAGGAAGCCCTGAGTTCCAGGCTTACTGCAGCTGCCAAAGGCATCCCAAAAGGGAGCGCAGAAGTGCCACAACATGGCTGCTTTCACAGCTTTTTCCTTAGGAAGAACCCTAATACCCGGCTGATTTACCTTCCCAGGGTTAGTGCTAGGCTTAGGCCTCGGACTTTAAAATCAGGAAGCCCAGACCTCCAGGCACACTGGAGCTGTGAAAGGCATCCAAAAGGGAGTGCAAAAGTGCCACAACATGGCTGCTTTCACAGCTTTTTCCTTTGCACCATCCCTATACATAGGCTGATTTATCTGCCTAGGGTTAGGGTTTGGGTTCAGACTAGGGCTAGGATTTTTTGAACCAGGAAGCCCTGAGTTCCAGGCTTACTGCAGCTGCCAAAGGCATCCCAAAGGGAGCGCAGAAGTGACACAACATGGCTGCTTTCACAGCTTTTTCCTTAGGAAGAACCCTCATACCCGGCTGATTTACCTTCCTAGGGTTACTGTTAGGCTTAGGCCTAGGACTTTTAAAACCAGGAAGCCCTGTGCTCCAGGCACACTGCAGCTGTTCAATTCATCCCAAGGGCAGCGCAAAAGTGACACAACTTGGCTGCCTCCACTGCTATTTCCATGAGACCATCCCGAACCATAGGCTGATTTTCCTTCCTAGCGTTGAGGTTTGAGTTAGGCCTAGGGTTAGGGTTCTTTTAACCAGAAAGCCCTGAGTTCCAAGAACACAGCAGCTGCGAAGGACTACCCAAGAAGAGCACAAAAGTACCACAACATGCCTGCCTCCACAGCTATTTCCTTGGGGACATCCCTAATTCCTGGCTGATTTGCCTTTCTCGTCGTCGGGCTGGGGTTAGGTAGGACTTGTGCTAGGATTTTTAAAATCAGGAAGCCCAGACCTCCAGGCACACTGGAGCTGTGAAAGGCATCCAAAAGGGAGTGCAAAAGTGCCACCACATGGCTGCTTTCACAGCTTTTTCCTTTGCACCATCCCTATACCTAGGCTGATTTATCTGCCTAGGGTTAGGGTTAGGGTTAGGGTTCAGCCTAGGGCTAGGATTTTTTGAACCAGGAAGCCCTGAGTTCCAGGCTTACTGCAGCTGCCAAAGGCATCCCAAAGGGAGCTCAGAAATGCCACAACATGGCTGCTTTCACAGCTTTTTCCTTTGGAAGAACCCTCATACCCGGCTGATTTACCTTCCTAGGGTTACTGTTAGGCTTAGGCCTAGGACTTTTAAAACCAGGAAGCCCTGTGCTCCAGGCACACTGCAGCTGTTCAAGGCATCCGAAAGGGAGGGCAAAAGTGACACAACTTGGCTGCCTCCACTGCTATTTCCATGAGACCATCCCCAACCATAGGCTGATTTTCCTTCCTAGCGTTGAGGTTTGAGTTAGGCCGAGGGTTAGTGTTCTTTTAACCAGAAAGCCCTGAGTTCCAAGAACATAGCAGCTGCGAAGGACTACCCAAGAAGAGCACAAAAGTACCACAACATGCCTGCCTCCACAGCGATTTCCTTGGGGACATCCCTAATTCCTGGCTGATTTGCCTTTCTCGTCGTCAGGTTGGGGTTAGGTAGGACTTGTGCTAGGATTTTTAAAATCAGGAAGCCCAGACCTCCAGGCACACTGGAGCTGTGAAAGGCATCCAAAAGGGAGTGCAAAAGTGCCACAACATGGCTGCTTTCACAGCTTTTTCCTTGGCACCATCCCTATACCTAGGCTGATTTATCTGCCTAGGGTTAGGGTTAGGGTTCAGCCTAGGGCTAGGATATTTTGAACCAGGAAGCCCTGAGTTCCAGGCTTACTGCAGCTGCCAAAGGCATCCCAAAGGGAGCGCAGAAGTGACACAACATGGCTGCTTTCACAGCTTTTTCCTTAGGAAGAACCCTCATACCCGGCTGATTTACCTTCCTAGGGTTACTGTTAGGCTTAGGCCTAGGACTTTTAAAACCAGGAAGCCCTGTGCTCCAGGCACACTGCAGCTGTTCAATTCATCCCAAGGGCAGCGCAAAAGTGACACAACTTGGCTGCCTCCACTGCTATTTCCATGAGACCATCCCGAACCATAGGCTGATTTTCCTTCCTAGCGTTGAGGTTTGAGTTAGGCCTAGGGTTAGGGTTCTTTTAACCTGAAAGCCCTGAGTTCCAAGAACACAGCAGCTGCGAAGGACTACCCAAGAAGAGCACAAAAGTACCACAACATGCCTGCCTCCACAGCTATTTCCTTGGGGACATCCCTAATTCCTGGCTGATTTGCCTTTCTCGTCGTCGGGCTGGGGTTAGGTAGGACTTGTGCTAGGACTTTTAAAATCAGGAAGCCCAGACCTCCAGGCACACTGGAGCTGTGAAAGGCATCCAAAAGGGAGTGCAAAAGTGCCACAACATGGCTGCTTTCACAGCTTTTTCCTTGGCACCATCCCTATACCTAGGCTGATTTATCTGCCTAGGGTTAGGGTTAGGGTTCAGCCTAGGGCTAGGATATTTTGAACCAGGAAGCCCTGAGTTCCAGGCTTACTGCAGCTGCCAAAGGCATCCCAAAGGGAGCTCAGAAATGCCACAACATGGCTGCTTTCACAGCTTTTTCCTTTGGATGAACCCTCATACCCGGCTGATTTACCTTCCTAGGGTTACTGTTAGGCTTAGGCCTAGGACTTTTAAAACCAGGAAGCCCTGTGCTCCAGGCACACTGCAGCTGTTCAAGGCATCCGAAAGGGAGGGCAAAAGTGACACAACTTGGCTGCCTCCACTGCTATTTCCATGAGACCATCCCCAACCATAGGCTGATTTTCCTTCCTAGCGTTGAGGTTTGAGTTAGGCCTAGGGTTAGTGTTCTTTTAACCAGAAAGCCCTGAGTTCCAAGAACACAGCAGCTGCGAAGGACTACCCAAGAAGAGCACAAAAGTACCACAACATGCCTGCCTCCACAGCTATTTCCTTGGGGACATCCCTAATTCCTGGCTGATTTGCCTTTCTCGTCGTCAGGTTGGGGTTAGGTAGGACTTGTGCTAGGATTTTTAAAATCAGGAAGCCCAGACCTCCAGGCACACTGGAGCTGTGAAAGGCATCCAAAAGGGAGTGCAAAAGTGCCACCACATGGCTGGTTTCACAGCTTTTTCCTTTGCACCATCCCTATACCTAGGCTGATTTATCTGCCTAGGGTTAGGGTTAGGGTTAGGGTTCAGCCTAGGGCTAGGATTTTTTGAACCAGGAAGCCCTGAGTTCCAGGCTTACTGCAGCTGCCAAAGGCATCCCAAAGGGAGCTCAGAAATGCCACAACATGGCTGCTTTCACAGCTTTTTCCTTAGGAAGAACCCTCATACCCGGCTGATTTACCTTCCTAGGGTTACTGTTAGGCTTAGGCCTAGGACTTTTAAAACCAGGAAGCCCTGTGCTCCAGGCACACTGCAGCTGTTCAAGGCATCCGAAAGGGAGGGCAAAAGTGAGACAACTTGGCTGCCTCCACTGCTATTTCCATGAGACCATCCCCAACCATAGGCTGATTTTCCTTCCTAGCGTTGAGGTTTGAGTTAGGCCTAGGGTTAGGGTTCTTTTAACCAGAAAGCCCTGAGTTCCAAGAACACAGCAGCTGCGAAGGACTACCCAAGAAGAGCACAAAAGTACCACAACATGCCTGCCTCCACAGCGATTTCCTTGGGGACATCCCTAATTCCTGGCTGATTTGCCTTTCTCGTCGTCAGGTTGGGGTTAGGTAGGACTTGTGCTAGGATTTTTAAAATCAGGAAGCCCAGACCTCCAGGCACACTGGAGCTGTGAAAGGCATCCAAAAGGGAGTGCAAAAGTGCCACAACATGGCTGCTTTCACAGCTTTTTCCTTGGCACCATCCCTATACCTAGGCTGATTTATCTGCCTAGGGTTAGGGTTAGGGTTCAGCCTAGGGCTAGGATATTTTGAACCAGAAAGCCCTGAGTTCCAGGCTTACTGCAGCTGCCAAAGGCATCCCAAAGGGAGCGCAGAAGTGACACAACATGGCTGCTTTCACAGCTTTTTCCTTAGGAAGAACCCTCATACCCGGCTGATTTACCTTCCTAGGGTTACTGTTAGGCTTAGGCCTAGGACTTTTAAAACCAGGAAGCCCTGTGCTCCAGGCACACTGCAGCTGTTCAATTCATCCCAAGGGCAGCGCAAAAGTGACACAACTTGGCTGCCTCCACTGCTATTTCCATGAGACCATCCCCAACCATAGGCTGATTTTCCTTCCTAGCGTTGAGGTTTGAGTTAGGCGTAGGGTTAGGGTTCTTTTAACCAGAAAGCCCTGAGTTCCAAGAACACAGCAGCTGCGAAGGACTACCCAAGAAGAGCACAAAAGTACCACAACATGCCTGCATCCACAGCAATTTCCTTGGGGACATCCCTAATTCCTGGCTGATTTGCCTTTCTCGTCGTCGGGTTGGGGTTAGGTAGGCCTTGTGCTAGGATTTTTAAAATCAGGAAGCCCAGACCTCCAGGCACACTGGAGCTGTGAAAGGCATCCAAAAGGGAGTGCAAAAGTGCCACCACATGGCTGGTTTCACAGCTTTTTCCTTTGCACCATCCCTATACCTAGGCTGATTTATCTGCCTAGGGTTAGGGTTAGGCTTCAGCCTAGGGCTAGGATTTTTTGAACCAGGAAGCCCTGAGTTCCAGGCTTACTGCAGCTGCCAAAGGCATCCCAAAGGGAGCGCAGAAGTGCCACAACATGGTTGCTTTCACAGCTTTTTCCTTAGGAAGAACCCTCATACTCGGCTGATTTACCTTCCTAGGGTTACTGTTAGGCTTAGGCCTAGGACATTTAAAACCAGGAAGCCCTGTGCTCCAGGCACACCTCAGCTGTTCAAGGCATCCGAAAGGGAGGGCAAAAGTGACACAACTTGGCTGCCTCCACTGCTATTTCCATGAGACCATCCCCAACCATAGGCTGATTTTCCTTCCTAGCGTTGAGGTTTGAGTTAGGCCTAGGGTTAGTGTTCTTTTAACCAGAAAGCCCTGAGTTCCAAGAACATAGCAGCTGCGAAGGACTACCCAAGAAGAGCACACAAGTACCACAACATGCCTGCCTCCACAGCGATTTCCTTGGGGACATCCCTAATTCCTGGCTGATTTGCCTTTCACGTCGTCAGGTTGGGGTTAGGTAGGACTTGTGCTAGGATTTTTAAAATCAGGAAGCCCAGACCTCCAGGCACACTGGAGCTGTGAAAGGCATCCAAAAGGGAGTGCAAAAGTGCCCCAACATGGCTGCTTTCACAGCTTTTTCTTTGGCACCATCCCTATACCTAGGCTGATTTATCTGCCTAGGGTTAGGGTTAGGTTTCAGCCTAGGGCTAGGATTTTTTGAATCAGGAAGCCCTGAGTACCAGGCTTACTGCAGCTGCCAAAGGCATCCCAAAGGGAGCGCAGAAGTGACACAACATGGCTGCTTTCACAGCTTTTTCCTTAGGAAGAACCCTAATACCCGGCTGATTTACCTTCCTAGGGTTACTGTTAGGCTTAGGCCTAGGACTTTGAAAACCAGGAAGCCCTGTGCTCCAGGCACACTGCAGCTGTTCAATTCATCCCAAGGGCAGCGCAAAAGTGACACAACTTGGCTGCCTCCACTGCTATTTCCATGAGACCATCCCCAACCATAGGCTGATTTTCCTTCCTAGCGTTGAGGTTTGAGTTAGGCCTAGGGTTAGGGTTCTTTTAACCTGAAAGCCCTGAGTTCCAAGAACACAGCAGCTGCGAAGGACTACCCAAGAAGAGCACAAAAGTACCACAACATGCCTGCCTCCACAGCTATTTCCTTGGGGACATCCCTAATTCCTGGCTGATTTGCCTTTCTCGTCGTCGGGCTGGGGTTAGGTAGGACTTGTGCTAGGATTTTTAAAATCAGGAAGCCCAGACCTCCAGGCACACTGGAGCTGTGAAAGGCATCCGAAAGGGAGTGCAAAAGTGCCACAACATGGCTGCTTTCACAGCTTTTTCCTTTGCACCATCCCTACACCTAGGCTGATTTATCTGCCTAGGGTTAGGGTTAGGGTTCAGCCTAGGGCTAGGATATTTAGAACCAGGAAGCCCTGAGTTCCAGGCTTACTGCAGCTGCCAAAGGCATCCCAAAGGGAGCTCAGAAGTGCCACAACATGGCTGCTTTCACAGCTTTTTCCTTTGGAAGAACCCTCATACCCGGCTGATTTACCTTCCTAGGGTTACTGTTAGGCTTAGGCCTAGGACTTTTAAAACCAGGAAGCCCTGTGCTCCAGGCACACTGCAGCTGTTCAAGGCATCCGAAAGGGAGGGCAAAAGTGACACAACTTGGCTGCCT
This sequence comes from Melospiza georgiana, assembly GCF_028018845.1. Taxonomy (NCBI): domain Eukaryota; kingdom Metazoa; phylum Chordata; class Aves; order Passeriformes; family Passerellidae; genus Melospiza; species Melospiza georgiana. Next base: position 210,157 of record NC_080451.1, read on the forward strand.
CCACTGCTATTTCCATGAGACCATCCCCAACCATAGGCTGATTTTCCTTCCTAGCGTTGAGGTTTGAGTTAGGCCTAGGGTTAGGGTTCTTTTAACCAGAAAGCCCTGAGTTCCAAGAACACAGCAGCTGCGAAGGACTACCCAAGAAGAGCACAAAAGTACCACAACATGCCTGCCTCCACAGCGATTTCCTTGGGGACATCCCTAATTCCTGGCTGATTTGCCTTTCTCGTCGTCAGGTTGGGGTTAGGTAGGACTTGTGCTAGGATTTTTAAAATCAGGAAGCCCAGACCTCCAGGCACACTGGAGCTGTGAAAGGCATCCAAAAGGGAGTGCAAAAGTGCCACAACATGGCTGCTTTCACAGCTTTTTCCTTGGCACCATCCCTATACCTAGGCTGATTTATCTGCCTAGGGTTAGGGTTAGGGTTCAGCCTAGGGCTAGGATCTTTTGAATCAGGAAGCCCTGAGTTCCAGGCTTACTGCAGCTGCCAAAGGCATCCCAAAGGGAGCGCAGAAGTGACACAACATGGCTGCTTTCACAGCTTTTTCCTTAGGAGGAACCCTCATACCCGGCTGATTTACCTTCCTAGGGTTACTGTTAGGCTTAGGCCTAGGACTTTTAAAACCAGGAAGCCCTGTGCTCCAGGCACACTGCAGCTGTTCAATTCATCCCAAGGGCAGCGCAAAAGTGACACAACTTGGCTGCCTCCACTGCTATTTCCATGAGACCATCCCGAACCATAGGCTGATTTTCCTTCCTAGCGTTGAGGTTTGAGTTAGGCCTAGGGTTAGGGTTCTTTTAACCTGAAAGCCCTGAGTTCCAAGAACACAGCAGCTGCGAAGGACTACCCAAGAAGAGCACAAAAGTACCACAACATGCCTGCCTCCACAACTATTTCCTTGGGGACATCCCTAATTACTGGCTGATTTGCCTTTCTCGTCGTCGGGCTGGGGTTAGGTAGGACTTGTGCTAGGACTTTTAAAATCAGGAAGCCCAGACCTCCTGGCACACTGGAGCTGTGAAAGGCATCCAAAAGGGAGTGCAAAAGTGCCACAACATGGCTGCTTTCACAGCTTTTTCCTTGGCACCATCCCTATACCTAGGCTGATTTATCTGCCTAGGGTTAGGGTTCAGCCTAGGGCTAGGATTTTTTGAACCAGGAAGCCCTGAGTTCCAGGCTTACTGCAGCTGCCAAAGGCATCCCAAAGGGAGCTCAGAAATGCCACAACATGGCTGCTTTCACAGCTTTTTCCTTTGGAAGAACCCTCATACCCGGCTGATTTACCTTCCTAGGGTTACTGTTAGGCTTAGGCCTAGGACTTTTAAAACCAGGAAGCCCTGTGCTCCAGGCACACTGCAGCTGTTCAAGGCATCCGAAAGGGAGGGCAAAAGTGACACAACTTGGCTGCCTCCACTGCTATTTCCATGAGACCATCCCCAACCATAGGCTGATTTTCCTTCCTAGCGTTGAGGTTTGAGTTAGGCCGAGGGTTAGTGTTCTTTTAACCAGAAAGCCCTGAGTTCCAAGAACACAGCAGCTGCGAAGGACTACCCAAGAAGAGCACAAAAGTACCACAACATGCCTGCCTCCACAGCGATTTCCTTGGGGACATCCCTAATTCCTGGCTGATTTGCCTTTCTCGTCGTCAGGTTGGGGTTAGGTAGGACTTGTGCTAGGATTTTTAAAATCAGGAAGCCCAGACCTCCAGGCACACTGGAGCTGTGAAAGGCATCCAAAAGGGAGTGCAAAAGTGCCACAACATGGCTGCTTTCACAGCTTTTTCCTTGGCACCATCCCTATACCTAGGCTGATTTATCTGCCTAGGGTTAGGGTTCAGCCTAGGGCTAGGATCTTTTGAACCAGGAAGCCCTGAGTTCCAGGCTTACTGCAGCTGCCAAAGGCATCCCAAAGGGAGCGCAGAAGTGACACAACATGGCTGCTTTCACAGCTTTTTCCTTAGGAGGAACCCTCATACCCGGCTGATTTACCTTCCTAGGGTTACTGTTAGGCTTGGGCCTAGGACTTTTAAAACCAGGAAGCCCTGTGCTCCAGGCACACTGCAGCTGTTCAATTCATCCCAAGGGCAGCGCAAAAGTGACACAACTTGGCTGCCTCCACTGCTATTTCCATGAGACCATCCCGAACCCTAGGCTGATTTTCCTTCCTAGCGTTGAGGTTTGAGTTAGGCCTAGGGTTAGGGTTCTTTTAACCTGAAAGCCCTGAGTTCCAAGAACACAGCAGCTGCGAAGGACTACCCAAGAAGAGCACAAAAGTACCACAACATGCCTGCCTCCACAGCTATTTCCTTGGGGACATCCCTAATTCCTGGCTGATTTGCCTTTCTCGTCGTCGGGCTGGGGTTAGGTAGGACTTGTGCTAGGACTTTTAAAATCAGGAAGCCCAGACCTCCAGGCACACTGGAGCTGTGAAAGGCATCCAAAAGGGAGTGCAAAAGTGCCACCACATGGCTGGTTTCACAGCTTTTTCCTTTGCACCATCCCTATACCTAGGCTGATTTATCTGCCTAGGGTTAGGGTTAGGGTTAGGGTTCAGCCTAGGGCTAGGATTTTTTGAACCAGGAAGCCCTGAGTTCCAGGCTTACTGCAGCTGCCAAAGGCATCCCAAAGGGAGCTCAGAAATGCCACAACATGGCTGCTTTCACAGCTTTTTCCTTTGGAAGAACCCTCATACCCGGCTGATTTACCTTCCTAGGGTTACTGTTAGGCTTAGGCCTAGGACTTTTAAAACCAGGAAGCCCTGTGCTCCAGGCACACTGCAGCTGTTCAAGGCATCCGAAAGGGAGGGCAAAAGTGACACAACTTGGCTGCCTCCACTGCTATTTCCATGAGACCATCCCCAACCATAGGCTGATTTTCCTTCCTAGCGTTGAGGTTTGAGTTAGGCCGAGGGTTAGTGTTCTTTTAACCAGAAAGCCCTGAGTTCCAAGAACATAGCAGCTGCGAAGGACTACCCAAGAAGAGCACAAAAGTACCACAACATGCCTGCCTCCACAGCGATTTCCTTGGGGACATCCCTAATTCCTGGCTGATTTGCCTTTCTCGTCGTCAGGTTGGGGTTAGGTAGGACTTGTGCTAGGATTTTTAAAATCAGGAAGCCCAGACCTCCAGGCACACTGGAGCTGTGAAAGGCATCCAAAAGGGAGTGCAAAAGTGCCACCACATGGCTGGTTTCACAGCTTTTTCCTTTGCACCATCCCTATACCTAGGCTGATTTATCTGCCTAGGGTTAGGGTTAGGGTTCAGCCTAGGGCTAGGATCTTTTGAACCAGGAAGCCCTGAGTTCCAGGCTTACTGCAGCTGCCAAAGGCATCCCAAAGGGAGCGCAGAAGTGCCACAACATGGCTGCTTTCACAGCTTTTTCCTTAGGAGGAACCCTCATACCCGGCTGATTTACCTTCCTAGGGTTACTGTTAGGCTTAGGCCTAGGACTTTTAAAACCAGGAAGCCCTGTGCTCCAGGCACACTGCAGCTGTTCAAGGCATCCGAAAGGATGGGCAAAAGTGACACAACTTGGCTGCCTCCACTGCTATTTCCATGAGACCATCCCCAACCATAGGCTGATTTTCCTTCCTAGCATTGAGGTTTGAGTTAGGCCGAGGGTTAGTGTTCTTTTAACCAGAAAGCCCTGAGTTCCAAGAACATAGCAGCTGCGAAGGACTACCCAAGAAGAGCACAAAAGTACCACAACATGCCTGCCTCCACAGCGATTTCCTTGGGGACATCCCTAATTCCTGGCTGATTTGCCTTTCTCGTCGTCAGGTTGGGGTTAGGTAGGACTTGTGCTAGGATTTTTAAAATCAGGAAGCCCAGACCTCCAGGCACACTGGAGCTGTGAAAGGCATCCAAAAGGGAGTGCAAAAGTGCCACAACATGGCTGCTTTCACAGCTTTTTCCTTGGCACCATCCCTATACCTAGGCTGATTTATCTGCCTAGGGTTAGGGTTAGGGTTCAGCCTAGGGCTAGGATGTTTTGAACCAGGAAGCCCTGAGTTCCAGGCTTACTGCAGCTGCCAAAGGCATCCCAAAGGGAGCGCAGAAGTGACACAACATGGCTGCTTTCACAGCTTTTTCCTTAGGAAGAACCCTCATACCCGGCTGATTTACCTTCCTAGGGTTACTGTTAGGCTTAGGCCTAGGACTTTTAAAACCAGGAAGCCCTGTGCTCCAGGCACACTGCAGCTGTTCAATTCATCCCAAGGGCAGCGCAAAAGTGACACAACTTGGCTGCCTCCACTGCTATTTCCATGAGACCATCCCGAACCATAGGCTGATTTTCCTTCCTAGCGTTGAGGTTTGAGTTAGGCCTAGGGTTAGGGTTCTTTTAACCTGAAAGCCCTGAGTTCCAAGAACACAGCAGCTGCGAAGGACTACCCAAGAAGAGCACAAAAGTACCACAACATGCCTGCCTCCACAGCTATTTCCTTGGGGACATCCCTAATTACTGGCTGATTTGCCTTTCTCGTCGTCGGGCTGGGGTTAGGTAGGACTTGTGCTAGGACTTTTAAAATCAGGAAGCCCAGACCTCCAGGCACACTGGAGCTGTCAAAGGCATCCAAAAGGGAGTGCAAAAGTGCCACAACATGGCTGCTTTCACAGCTTTTTACTTGGCACCATCCCTATACCTAGGCTGATTTATCTGCCTAGGGTTAGGGTTCAGCCTAGGGCTAGGATTTTTTGAACCAGGAAGCCCTGAGTTCCAGGCTTACTGCAGCTGCCAAAGGCATCCCAAAGGGAGCTCAGAAATGCCACAACATGGCTGCTTTCACAGCTTTTTCCTTTGGAAGAACCCTCATACCCGGCTGATTTACCTTCCTAGGGTTACTGTTAGGCTTAGGCCTAGGACTTTTAAAACCAGGAAGCCCTGTGCTCCAGGCACACTGCAGCTGTTCAAGGCATCCGAAAGGGAGGGCAAAAGTGACACAACTTGGCTGCCTCCACTGCTATTTCCATGAGACCATCCCCAACCATAGGCTGATTTTCCTTCCTAGCGTTGAGGTTTGAGTTAGGCCGAGGGTTAGTGTTCTTTTAACCAGAAAGCCCTGAGTTCCAAGAACATAGCAGCTGCGAAGGACTACCCAAGAAGAGCACAAAAGTACCACAACATGCCTGCCTCCACAGCGATTTCCTTGGGGACATCCCTAATTCCTGGCTGATTTGCCTTTCTCGTCGTCAGGTTGGGGTTAGGTAGGACTTGTGCTAGGATTTTTAAAATCAGGAAGCCCAGACCTCCAGGCACACTGGAGCTGTGAAAGGCATCCAAAAGGGAGTGCAAAAGTGCCACAACATGGCTGCTTTCACAGCTTTTTCCTTGGCACCATCCCTATACCTAGGCTGATTTATCTGCCTAGGGTTAGGGTTAGGGTTCAGCCTAGGGCTAGGATCTTTTGAACCAGGAAGCCCTGAGTTCCAGGCTTACTGCAGCTGCCAAAGGCATCCCAAAGGGAGCGCAGAAGTGACACAACATGGCTGCTTTCACAGCTTTTTCCTTAGGAGGAACCCTCATACCCGGCTGATTTACCTTCCTAGGGTTACTGTTAGGCTTAGGCCTAGGACTTTTAAAACCAGGAAGCCCTGTGCTCCAGGCACACTGCAGCTGTTCAATTCATCCCAAGGGCAGCGCAAAAGTGACACAACTTGGCTGCCTCCACTGCTATTTCCATGAGACCATCCCCAACCATAGGCTGATTTTCCTTCCTAGCGTTGAGGTTTGAGTTAGGCCTAGGGTTAGGGTTCTTTTAACCTGAAAGCCCTGAGTTCCAAGAACACAGCAGCTGCGAAGGACTACCCAAGAAGAGCACAAAAGTACCACAACATGCCTGCCTCCACAGCTATTTCCTTGGGGACATCCCTAATTCCTGGCTGATTTGACTTTCTCGTCGTCGGGCTGGGGTTAGGTAGGACTTGTGCTAGGATTTTTAAAATCAGGAAGCCCAGACCTCCAGGCACACTGGAGCTGTGAAAGGCATCCAAAAGGGACTGCAAAAGTGCCACAACATGGCTGCTTTCACAGCTTTTTCGTTGGCACCATCCCTATACCTAGGCTGATTTATCTGCCTAGGGTTAGGGTTAGGGTTCAGCCTAGGGCTAGGATATTTTGAACCAGGAAGCCCTGAGTTCCAGGCTTACTGCAGCTGCCAAAGGCATCCCAAAGTGAGCTCAGAAATGCCACAACATGGCTGCTTACACAGCTTTTTCCTTAGGAGGAACCCTCAGACCCGGCTGATTTACCTACGTAGGGTTTCTATTAGGCTTAGGCCTAGGACTTTAAAATCAGGAAGCCCAGACCTCCAGGCACACTGGAGCTGTGAAAGGCATCCAAAAGGGAGTGCAAAAGTGCCACCACATGGCTGGTTTCACAGCTTTTTCCTTTGCACCATCCCTATACCTAGGCTGATTTATCTGCCTAGGGTTAGGGTTAGGGTTAGGGTTCAGCCTAGGGCTAGGATTTTTTGAACCAGGAAGCCCTGAGTTCCAGGCTTACTGCAGCTGCCAAAGGCATCCCAAAGGGAGCTCAGAAATGCCACAACATGGCTGCTTTCACAGCTTTTTCCTTTGGAAGAACCCTCATACCCGGCTGATTTACCTTCCTAGGGTTACTGTTAGGCTTAGGCCTAGGACTTTTAAAACCAGGAAGCCCTGTGCTCCAGGCACACTGCAGCTGTTCAAGGCATCCGAAAGGGAGGGCAAAAGTGACACAACTTGGCTGCCTCCACTGCTATTTCCATGAGACCATCCCGAACCATAGGCTGATTTTCCTTCCTAGCGTTGAGGTTTGAGTTAGGCCGAGGGTTAGTGTTCTTTTAACCAGAAAGCCCTGAGTTCCAAGAACATAGCAGCTGCGAAGGACTACCCAAGAAGAGCACAAAAGTACCACAACATGCCTGCCTCCACAGCGATTTCCTTGGGGACATCCCTAATTCCTGGCTGATTTGCCTTTCTCGTCGTCAGGTTGGGGTTAGGTAGGACTTGTGCTAGGATTTTTAAAATCAGGAAGCCCAGACCTCCAGGCACACTGGAGCTGTGAAAGGCATCCAAAAGGGAGTGCAAAAGTGCCACAACATGGCTGCTTTCACAGCTTTTTCCTTGGCACCATCCCTATACCTAGGCTGATTTATCTGCCTAGGGTTAGGGTTAGGGTTCAGCCTAGGGCTAGGATGTTTTGAACCAGGAAGCCCTGAGTTCCAGGCTTACTGCAGCTGCCAAAGGCATCCCAAAGGGAGCGCAGAAGTGACACAACATGGCTGCTTTCACAGCTTTTTCCTTAGGAAGAACCCTCATACCCGGCTGATTTACCTTCCTAGGGTTACTGTTAGGCTTAGGCCTAGGACTTTTAAAACCAGGAAGCCCTGTGCTCCAGGCACACTGCAGCTGTTCAATTCATCCCAAGGGCAGCGCAAAAGTGACACAACTTGGCTGCCTCCACTGCTATTTCCATGAGACCATCCCGAACCATAGGCTGATTTTCCTTCCTAGCGTTGAGGTTTGAGTTAGGCCTAGGGTTAGGGTTCTTTTAACCTGAAAGCCCTGAGTTCCAAGAACACAGCAGCTGCGAAGGACTACCCAAGAAGAGCACAAAAGTACCACAACATGCCTGCCTCCACAGCTATTTCCTTTGGGACATCCCTAATTCCTGGCTGATTTGCCTTTCTCGTCGTCGGGCTGGGGTTAGGTAGGACTTGTGCAAGGACTTTTAAAATCAGGAAGCCCAGACCTCCAGGCACACTGGAGCTGTGAAAGGCATCCAAAAGAGAGTGCAAAAGTGCCACAACATGGCTGCTTTCACAGCTTTTTACTTGGCACCATCCCTATACCTAGGCTGATTTATCTGCCTAGGGTTAGGGTTCAGCCTACGGCTAGGATGTTTTGAACCAGGAAGCCCTGAGTTCCAGGCTTACTGCAGCTGCCAAAGGCATCCCAAAGGGAGCTCAGAAATGCCACAACATGGCTGCTTTCACAGCTTTTTCCTTTGGAAGAACCCTCATACCCGGCTGATTTACCTTCCTAGGGTTACTGTTAGGCTTAGGCCTAGGACTTTTAAAACCAGGAAGCCCTGTGCTCCAGGCACACTGCAGCTGTTCAAGGCATCCGAAAGGGAGGGCAAAAGTGACACAACTTGGCTGCCTCCACTGCTATTTCCATGAGACCATCCCCAACCATAGGCTGATTTTCCTTCCTAGCGTTGAGGTTTGAGTTAGGCCGAGGGTTAGTGTTCTTTTAACCAGAAAGCCCTGAGTTCCAAGAACATAGCAGCTGCGAAGGACTACCCAAGAAGAGCACAAAAGTACCACAACATGCCTGCCTCCACAGCGATTTCCTTGGGGACATCCCTAATTCCTGGCTGATTTGCCTTTCTCGTCGTCAGGTTGGGGTTAGGTAGGACTTGTGCTAGGATTTTTAAAATCAGGAAGCCCAGACCTCCAGGCACACTGGAGCTGTGAAAGGCATCCAAAAGGGAGTGCAAAAGTGCCACAACATGGCTGCTTTCACAGCTTCTTCCTTGGCACCATCCCTATACCTAGGCTGATTTATCTGCCTAGGGTTAGGGTTAGGGTTCAGCCTAGGGCTAGGATCTTTTGAACCAGGAAGCCCTGAGTTCCAGGCTTACTGCAGCTGCCAAAGGCATCCCAAAGGGAGCGCAGAAGTGACACAACATGGCTGCTTTCACAGCTTTTTCCTTAGGAGGAACCCTCATACCCGGCTGATTTACCTTCCTAGGGTTACTGTTAGGCTTAGGCCTAGGACTTTGAAAACCAGGAAGCCCTGTGCTCCAGGCACACTGCAGCTGTTCAATTCATCCCAAGGGCAGCGCAAAAGTGACACAACTTGGCTGCCTCCACTGCTATTTCCATGAGACCATCCCCAACCATAGGCTGATTTTCCTTCCTAGCGTTGAGGTTTGAGTTAGGCCTAGGGTTAGGGTTCTTTTAACCTGAAAGCCCTGAGTTCCAAGAACACAGCAGCTGCGAAGGACTACCCAAGAAGAGCACAAAAGTACCACAACATGCCTGCCTCCACAGCTATTTCCTTGGGGACATCCCTAATTCCTGGCTGATTTGCCTTTCTCGTCGTCGGGCTGGGGTTAGGTAGGACTTGTGCTAGGATTTTTAAAATCAGGAAGCCCAGACCTCCAGGCACACTGGAGCTGTGAAAGGCATCCAAAAGGGAGTGCAAAAGTGCCACAACATGGCTGCTTTCACAGCTTTTTCCTTGGCACCATCCCTACACCTAGGCTGATTTATCTGCCTAGGGTTACTGTTAGGGTTCAGCCTAGGGCTAGGATATTTTGAACCAGGAAGCCCTGAGTTCCAGGCTTACTGCAGCTGCCAAAGGCATCCCAAAGTGAGCTCAGAAATGCCACAACATGGCTGCTTACACAGCTTTTTCCTTAGGAGGAACCCTCAGACCCGGCTGATTTACCTACGTAGGGTTTCTATTAGGCTTAGGCCTAGGACTTTAAAATCAGGAAGCCCAGACCTCCAGGCACACTGGAGCTGTGAAAGGCATCCAAAAGGGAGTGCAAAAGTGCCACCACATGGCTGGTTTCACAGCTTTTTCCTTTGCACCATCCCTATACCTAGGCTGATTTATCTGCCTAGGGTTAGGGTTAGGGTTAGGGTTCAGCCTAGGGCTAGGATTTTTTGAACCAGGAAGCCCTGAGTTCCAGGCTTACTGCAGCTGCCAAAGGCATCCCAAAGGGAGCTCAGAAATGCCACAACATGGCTGCTTTCACAGCTTTTTCCTTTGGAAGAACCCTCATACCCGGCTGATTTACCTTCCTAGGGTTACTGTTAGGCTTAGGCCTAGGACTTTTAAAACCAGGAAGCCCTGTGCTCCAGGCACACTGCAGCTGTTCAAGGCATCCGAAAGGGAGGGCAAAAGTGACACAACTTGGCTGCCTCCACTGCTATTTCCATGAGACCATCCCCAACCATAGGCTGATTTTCCTTCCTAGCGTTGAGGTTTGAGTTAGGCCGAGGGTTAGTGTTCTTTTAACCAGAAAGCCCTGAGTTCCAAGAACATAGCAGCTGCGAAGGACTACCCAAGAAGAGCACAAAAGTACCACAACATGCCTGCCTCCACAGCTATTTCCTTGGGGACATCCCTAATTCCTGGCTGATTTGCCTTTCTCGTCGTCAGGTTGGGGTTAGGTAGGACTTGTGCTAGGATTTTTAAAATCAGGAAGCCCAGACCTCCAGGCACACTGGAGCTGTGAAAGGCATCCAAAAGGGAGTGCAAAAGTGCCACAACATGGCTGCTTTCACAGCTTTTTCCTTGGCACCATCCCTATACCTAGGCTGATTTATCTGCCTAGGGTTAGGGTTAGGGTTCAGCCTAGGGCTAGGATCTTTTGAACCAGGAAGCCCTGAGTTCCAGGCTTACTGCAGCTGCCAAAGGCATCCCAAAGGGAGCGCAGAAGTGACACAACATGGCTGCTTTCACAGCTTTTTCCTTAGGAGGAACCCTCATACCCGGCTGATTTACCTTCCTAGGGTTACTGTTAGGCTTAGGCCTAGGACTTTTAAAACCAGGAAGCCCTGTGCTCCAGGCACACTGCAGCTGTTCAATTCATCCCAAGGGCAGCGCAAAAGTGACACAACTTGGCTGCCTCCACTGCTATTTCCATGAGACCATCCCGAACCATAGGCTGATTTTCCTTCCTAGCGTTGAGGTTTGAGTTAGGCCTAGGGTTAGGGTTCTTTTAACCTGAAAGCCCTGAGTTCCAAGAACACAGCAGCTGCGAAGGACTACCCAAGAAGAGCACAAAAGTACCACAACATGCCTGCCTCCACAGCTATTTCCTTGGGGACATCCCTAATTCCTGGCTGATTTGCCTTTCTCGTCGTCGGGCTGGGGTTAGGTAGGACTTGTGCTAGGACTTTTAAAATCAGGAAGCCCAGACCTCCAGGCACACTGGAGCTGTGAAAGGCATCCAAAAGGGAGTGCAAAAGTGCCACAACATGTCTGCTTTCACAGCTTTTTCCTTGGCACCATCCCTATACCTAGGCTGATTTATCTGCCTAGGGTTAGGGTTAGGGTTCAGCCTAGGGCTAGGATATTTTGAACCAGGAAGCCCTGAGTTCCAGGCTTACTGCAGCTGCCAAAGGCATCCCAAAGGGAGCGCAGAAGTGCCACAACATGGTTGCTTTCACAGCTTTTTCCTTAGGAAGAACCCTCATACCCGGCTGATTTACCTTCCTAGGGTTACTGTTAGGCTTAGGCCTAGGACTTTTAAAACCAGGAAGCCCTGTGCTCCAGGCACACTGCAGCTGTTCAAGGCATCCGAAAGGGAGGGCAAAAGTGACACAACTTGGCTGCCTCCACTGCTATTTCCATGAGACCATCCCCAACCATAGGCTGATTTTCCTTCCTAGCGTTGAGGTTTGAGTTAGGCCGAGGGTTAGTGTTCTTTTAACCAGAAAGCCCTGAGTTCCAAGAACACAGCAGCTGCGAAGGACTACCCAAGAAGAGCACAAAAGTACCACAACATGCCTGCCTCCACAGCTATTTCCTTGGGGACATCCCTAATTCCTGGCTGATTTGCCTTTCTCGTCGTCAGGTTGGGGTTAGGTAGGACTTGTGCTAGGATTTTTAAAATCAGGAAGCCCAGACCTCCAGGCACACTGGAGCTGTGAAAGGCATCCAAAAGGGAGTGCAAAAGTGCCACAACATGGCTGCTTTCACAGCTTTTTCCTTGGCACCATCCCTACACCTAGGCTGATTTATCTGCCTAGGGTTAGGGTTAGGGTTCAGCCTAGGGCTAGGATCTTTTGAACCAGGAAGCCCTGAGTTCCAGGCTTACTGCAGCTGCCAAAGGCATCCCAAAGGGAGCGCAGAAGTGACACAACATGGCTGCTTTCACAGCTTTTTCCTTAGGAGGAACCCTCATACCCGGCTGATTTACCTTCCTAGGGTTACTGTTAGGCTTAGGCCTAGGACTTTTAAAACCAGGAAGCCCTGTGCTCCAGGCACACTGCAGCTGTTCAATTCATCCCAAGGGCAGCGCAAAAGTGACACAACTTGGCTGCCTCCACTGCTATTTCCATGAGACCATCCCCAACCATAGGCTGATTTTCCTTCCTAGCTTTGAGGTTTGAGTTAGGCCTAGGGTTAGGGTTCTTTTAACCAGAAAGCCCTGAGTTCCAAGAACACAGCAGCTGCGAAGGACTACCCAAGAAGAGCACAAAAGTACCACAACATGCCTGCCTCCACAGCTATTTCCTTGGGGACATCCCTAATTCCTGGCTGATTTGCCTTTCTCGTCGTCGGGCTGGGGTTAGGTAGGACTTGTGCTAGGATTTTTAAAATCAGGAAGCCCAGACCTCCAGGCACACTGGAGCTGTGAAAGGCATCCAAAAGGGAGTGCAAAAGTGCCACAACATGGCTGCTTTCACAGCTTTTTCCTTGGCACCATCCCTACACCTAGGCTGATTTATCTGCCTAGGGTTAGGGTTAGGGTTCAGCCTAGGGCTAGGATATTTTGAACCAGGAAGCCCTGAGTTCCAGGCTTACTGCAGCTGCCAAAGGCATCCCAAAGTGAGCTCAGAAATGCCACAACATGGCTGCTTACACAGCTTTTTCCTTAGGAGGAACCCTCAGACCCGGCTGATTTACCTACGTAGGGTTTCTATTAGGCTTAGGCCTAGGACTTTAAAATCAAGAAGCCCAGACCTCCAGGCACACTGGAGCTGTGAAAGGCATCCAAAAGGGAGTGCAAAAGTGCCACCACATGGCTGGTTTCACAGCTTTTTCCTTTGCACCATCCCTATACCTAGGCTGATTTATCTGCCTAGGGTTAGGGTTAGGGTTAGGGTTCAGCCTAGGGCTAGGATTTTTTGAACCAGGAAGCCCTGAGTTCCAGGCTTACTGCAGCTGCCAAAGGCATCCCAAAGGGAGCTCAGAAATGCCACAACATGGCTGCTTTCACAGCTTTTTCCTTAGGAAGAACCCTCATACCCGGCTGAGTTACCTTCCTAGGGTTACTGTTAGGCTTAGGCCTAGGACTTTTAAAACCAGGAAGCCCTGTGCTCCAGGCACACTGCAGCTGTTCAAGGCATCCGAAAGGGAGGGCAAAAGTGACACAACTTGGCTGCCTCCACTGCTATTTCCATGAGACCATCCCCAACCATAGGCTGATTTTCCTTCCTAGCGTTGAGGTTTGAGTTAGGCCGAGGGTTAGTGTTCTTTTAACCAGAAAGCCCTGAGTTCCAAGAACACAGCAGCTGCGAAGGACTACCCAAGAAGAGCACAAAAGTACCACAACATGCCTGCCTCCACAGCGATTTCCTTGGGGACATCCCTAATTCCTGGCTGATTTGCCTTTCTCGTCGTCAGGTTGGGGTTAGGTAGGACTTGTGCTAGGATTTTTAAAATCAGGAAGCCCAGACCTCCAGGCACACTGGAGCTGTGAAAGGCATCCAAAAGGGAGTGCAAAAGTGCCACAACATGGCTGCTTTCACAGCTTTTTCCTTTGCACCATCCCTATACCTAGGCTGATTTATCTGCCTAGGGTTAGGCTTCAGCCTAGGGCTAGGATTTTTTGAATCAGGAAGCCCTGAGTTCCAGGCTTACTGCAGCTGCCAAAGGCATCCCAAAGGGAGCGCAGAAGTGACACAACATGGCTGCTTTCACAGCTTTTTCCTTAGGAAGAACCCTCATACCCGGCTGATTTACCTTCGTAGGGTTACTGTTAGGCTTAGGCCTAGGACTTTTAAAACCAGGAAGCCCTGTGCTCCAGGCACACTGCAGCTGTTCAATTCATCCCAAGGGCAGCGCAAAAGTGACACAACTTGGCTGCCTCCACTGCTATTTCCATGAGACCATCCCCAACCATAGGCTGATTTTCCTTCCTAGCGTTGAGGTTTGAGTTAGGCCGAGGGTTAGTGTTCTTTTAACCAGAAAGCCCTGAGTTCCAAGAACACAGCAGCTGCGAAGGACTACCCAAGAAGAGCACAAAAGTACCACAACATGCCTGCCTCCACAGCTATTTCCTTGGGGACATCCCTAATTCCTGGCTGATTTGCCTTTCTCGTCGTCAGGTTGGGGTTAGGTAGGACTTGTGCTAGGATTTTTAAAATCAGGAAGCCCAGACCTCCAGGCACACTGGAGCTGTGAAAGGCATCCAAAAGGGAGTGCAAAAGTGCCACAACATGGCTGCTTTCACAGCTTTTTCCTTGGCACCATCCCTACACCTAGGCTGATTTATCTGCCTAGGGTTAGGGTTAGGGTTCAGCCTAGGGCTAGGATCTTTTGAACCAGGAAGCCCTGAGTTCCAGGCTTACTGCAGCTGCCAAAGGCATCCCAAAGGGAGCGCAGAAGTGACACAACATGGCTGCTTTCACAGCTTTTTCCTTAGGAGGAACCCTCATACCCGGCTGATTTACCTTCCTAGGGTTACTGTTAGGCTTAGGCCTAGGACTTTTAAAACCAGGAAGCCCTGTGCTCCAGGCACACTGCAGCTGTTCAATTCATCCCAAGGGCAGCGCAAAAGTGACACAACTTGGCTGCCTCCACTGCTATTTCCATGAGACCATCCCCAACCATAGGCTGATTTTCCTTCCTAGCGTTGAGGTTTGAGTTAGGCCTAGGGTTAGGGTTCTTTTAACCTGAAAGCCCTGAGTTCCAAGAACACAGCAGCTGCGAAGGACTACCCAAGAAGAGCACAAAAGTACCACAACATGCCTGCCTCCACAGCTATTTCCTTGGGGACATCCCTAATTCCTGGCTGATTTGCCTTTCTCGTCGTCGGGCTGGGGTTAGGTAGGACTTGTGCTAGGATTTTTAAAATCAGGAAGCCCAGACCTCCAGGCACACTGGAGCTGTGAAAGGCATCCAAAAGGGAGTGCAAAAGTGCCACAACATGGCTGCTTTCACAGCTTTTTCCTTGGCACCATCCCTACACCTAGGCTGATTTATCTGCCTAGGGTTAGGGTTAGGGTTCAGCCTAGGGCTAGGATATTTTGAACCAGGAAGCCCTGAGTTCCAGGCTTACTGCAGCTGCCAAAGGCATCCCAAAGTGAGCTCAGAAATGCCACAACATGGCTGCTTACACAGCTTTTTCCTTAGGAGGAACCCTCAGACCCGGCTGATTTACCTACGTAGGGTTTCTATTTGGCTTAGGCCTAGGACTTTAAAATCAGGAAGCCCAGACCTCCAGGCACACTGGAGCTGTGAAAGGCATCCAAAAGGGAGTGCAAAAGTGCCACCACATGGCTGGTTTCACAGCTTTTTCCTTTGCACCATCCCTATACCTAGGCTGATTTATCTGCCTAGTGTTAGGGTTAGGGTTAGGGTTCAGCCTAGGGCTAGGATTTTTTGAACCAGGAAGCCCTGAGTTCCAGGCTTACTGCAGCTGCCAAAGGCATCCCAAAGGGAGCTCAGAAATGCCACAACATGGCTGCTTTCACAGCTTTTTCCTTTGGAAGAACCCTCATACCCGGCTGATTTACCTTCCTAGGGTTACTGTTAGGCTTAGGCCTAGGACTTTTAAAACCAGGAAGCCCTGTGCTCCAGGCACACTGCAGCTGTTCAAGGCATCCGAAAGGGAGGGCAAAAGTGACACAACTTGGCTGCCTCCACTGCTATTTCCATGAGACCATCCCCAACCATAGGCTGATTTTCCTTCCTAGCGTTGAGGTTTGAGTTAGGCCGAGGGTTAGTGTTCTTTTAACCAGAAAGCCCTGAGTTCCAAGAACACAGCAGCTGCGAAGGACTACCCAAGAAGAGCACAAAAGTACCACAACATGCCTGCCTCCACAGCGATTTCCTTGGGGACATCCCTAATTCCTGGCTGATTTGCCTTTCTCGTCGTCAGGTTGGGGTTAGGTAGGACTTGTGCTAGGATTTTTAAAATCAGGAAGCCCAGACCTCCAGGCACACTGGAGCTGTGAAAGGCATCCAAAAGGGAGTGCAAAAGTGCCACAACATGGCTGCTTTCACAGCTTTTTCCTTGGCACCATCCCTATACCTAGGCTGATTTATCTGCCTAGGGTTAGGGTTCAGCCTAGGGCTAGGATTTTTTGAATCAGGAAGCCCTGAGTTCCAGGCTTACTGCAGCTGCCAAAGGCATCCCAAAGGGAGCGCAGAAGTGACACAACATGGCTGCTTTCACAGCTTTTTCCTTAGGAAGAACCCTCATACCCGGCTGATTTACCTTCGTAGGGTTACTGTTAGGCTTAGGCCTAGGACTTTTAAAACCAGGAAGCCCTGTGCTCCAGGCACACTGCAGCTGTTCAATTCATCCCAAGGGCAGCGCAAAAGTGACACAACTTGGCTGCCTCCACTGCTATTTCCATGAGACCATCCCCAACCATAGGCTGATTTTCCTTCCTAGCGTTGAGGTTTGAGTTAGGCGTAGGGTTAGGGTTCTTTTAACCAGAAAGCCCTGAGTTCCAAGAACACAGCAGCTGCGAAGGACTACCCAAGAAGAGCACAAAAGTACCACAACATGCCTGCATCCACAGCAATTTCCTTGGGGACATCCCTAATTCCTGGCTGATTTGCCTTTCTCGTCGTCGGGTTGGGGTTAGGTAGGCCTTGTGCTAGGATTTTTAAAATCAGGAAGCCCAGAGCTCCAGGCACACTGGAGCTGTGAAAGGCATCCAAAAGGGAGTGCAAAAGTGCCACCACATGGCTGGTTTCACAGCTTTTTCCTTTGCACCATCCCTATACCTAGGCTGATTTATCTGCCTAGGGTTAGGGTTAGGCTTCAGCCTAGGGCTAGGATTTTTTGAACCAGGAAGCCCTGAGTTCCAGGCTTACTGCAGCTGCCAAAGGCATCCCAAAGGGAGCGCAGAAGTGCCACAACATGGTTGCTTCCACAGCTTTTTCCTTTGGAAGAACCCTCATACCCGGCTGATTTACCTTCCTAGGGTTACTGTTAGGCTTAGGCCTAGGACTTTTAAAACCAGGAAGCCCTGTGCTCCAGGCACACTGCAGCTGTTCAAGGCATCCAAAGGGGAGCGCAAAAGTGAAACAACTTGGCTGCCTCCACTGCTATTTCCATGAGACCATCCCCAACCATAGGCTGATTTTCCTTCCTAGCGTTGAGGTTTGAGTTAGGCCTAGGGTTAGTGTTCTTTTAACCAGAAAGCCCTGAGTTCTAAGAACACAGCAGCTGCGAAAGTACACCCAAGAAGAGCACAAAAGTACCACAACATGCCTGCCTCCACAGCGATTTCCTTGGGGACATCCCTAATTCCTGGCTGATTTGCCTTTCTCGTCGTCGGGTTGGGGTTAGGTAGGCCTTGTGCTAGGATTTTTAAAATCAGGAAGCCCAGACCTCCAGGCACACTGGAGCTGTGAAAGGCATCCAAAAGGGAGTGCAAAAGTGCCACAACATGGCTGCTTTCACAGCTTTTTCCTTTGCACCATCCCTATACCTTGGCTGATTTATCTGCCTAGGGTTAGGGTTAGGGTTCAGCCTAGGGCTAGGATTTCTTGAACCAGGAAGCCCTGAGTTCCAGGCTTACTGCAGCTGCCAAAGGCATCCCAAAGGGAGCGCAGAAGTGCCACAACATGGCTGCTTTCACAGCTTTTTCCTTAGGAAGAACCCTAATACCCGGCTGATTTACCTTCGTAGGGTTAGTGCTAGGCTTAGGGCTCGGACTTTAAAATCAGGAAGCCCAGACCTCCAGGCACACTGGAGCTGTGAAAGGCATCCAAAAGGGAGTGCAAAAGTGCCACCACATGGCTGCTTTCACAGCTTTTTCCTTTGCACCATCCCTATACCTAGGCTGATTTATCTGCCTAGGGTTAGGGTTAGGCTTCAGCCTAGGGCTAGGATTTTTTGAACCAGGAAGCCCTGAGTTCCAGGCTTACTGCAGCTGCCAAAGGCATCCCAAAGGGAGCGCAGAAGTGCCACAACATGGCTGCTTTCACAGCTTTTTCCTTAGGAAGAACCCTCATACCCGGCTGATTTACCTTCCTAGGGTTACTGTTAGGCTTAGGCCTAGGACTTCTAAAACCAGGAAGCCCTGTGCTCCAGGCACACTGCAGCTGTTCAAGGCATCCGAAAGAGAGGGCAAAAGTGCCACAACTTGGCTGCCTCCACTGCTATTTCCATGAGACCATCCCCAACCATAGGCTGATTTTCCTTCCTAGCGTTGAGGTTTGAGTTAGGCGTAGGGTTAGGGTTCTTTTAACCAGAAAGCCCTGAGTTCCAAGAACACAGCAGCTGCGAAGGACTACCCAAGAAGAGCACAAAAGTACCACAACATGCCTGCATCCACAGCAATTTCCTTGGGGACATCCCTAATTCCTGGCTGATTTGCCTTTCTCGTCGTCGGGTTGGGGTTAGGTAGGCCTTGTGCTAGGATTTTTAAAATCAGGAAGCCCAGACCTCCAGGCACACTGGAGCTGTGAAAGGCATCCAAAAGGGAGTGCAAAAGTGCCACAACATGGCTGCTTTCACAGCTTTTTCCTTTGCACCATCCCTATACCTAGGCTGATTTATCTGCCTAGGGTTAGGGTTAGGCTTCAGCCTAGGGCTAGGATTTTTTGAACCAGGAAGCCCTGAGTTCCAGGCTTACTGCAGCTGCCAAAGGCATCCCAAAGGGAGCGCAGAAGTGCCACAACATGGTTGCTTTCACAGCTTTTTCCTTAGGAAGAACCCTCATACCCGGCTGATTTACCTTCCTAGGGTTACTGTTAGGCTTAGGACTAGGACTTTTAAAACCAGGAAGCCCTGTGCTCCAGGCACACTGCAGCTGTTCAAGGCATCCAAAGGGGAGCGCAAAAGTGAAACAACTTGGCTGCCTCCACTGCTATTTCCATGAGACCATCCCCAACCATAGGCTGATTTTCCTTCCTAGCGTTGAGGTTTGAGTTAGGCCTAGGGTTAGTGTTCTTTTAACCAGAAAGCCCTGAGTTCCAAGAACACAGCAGCTGCGAAAGTACACCCAAGAAGAGCACAAAAGTACCACAACATGCCTGCCTCCACAGCGATTTCCTTGGGGACATCCCTAATTCCTGGCTGATTTGCCTTTCTCGTCGTCGGGTTGGGGTTAGGTAGGCCTTGTGCTAGGATTTTTAAAATCAGGAAGCCCAGACCTCCAGGCACACTGGAGCTGTGAAAGGCATCCAAAAGGGAGTGCAAAAGTGCCACAACATGGCTGCTTTCACAGCTTTTTCCTTTGCACCATCCCTATACCTTGGCTGATTTATCTGCCTAGGGTTAGGGTTAGGGTTCAGCCTAGGGCTAGGATTTCTTGAACCAGGAAGCCCTGAGTTCCAGGCTTACTGCAGCTGCCAAAGGCATCCCAAAGGGAGCGCAGAAGTGCCACAACATGGCTGCTTTCACAGCTTTTTCCTTAGGAAGAACCCTAATACCCGGCTGATTTACCTTCGTAGGGTTAGTGCTAGGCTTAGGCCTCGGACTTTAAAATCAGGAAGCCCAGACCTCCAGGCACACTGGAGCTGTGAAAGGCATCCAAAAGGGAGTGCAAAAGTGCCACCACATGGCTGCTTTCACAGCTTTTTCCTTTGCACCATCCCTATACCTAGGCTGATTTATCTGCCTAGGGTTAGGGTTAGGCTTCAGCCTAGGGCTAGGATTTTTTGAACCAGGAAGCCCTGAGTTCCAGGCTTACTGCAGCTGCCAAAGGCATCCCAAAGGGAGCGCAGAAGTGCCACAACATGGCTGCTTTCACAGCTTTTTCCTTAGGAAGAACCCTCATACCCGGCTGATTTACCTTCCTAGGGTTACTGTTAGGCTTAGGCCTAGGACTTTTAAAACCAGGAAGCCCTGTGCTCCAGGCACACTGCAGCTGTTCAAGGCATCCGAAAGGGAGGGCAAAAGTGACACAACTTGGCTGCCTCCACTGCTATTTCCATGAGACCATCCCCAACCATAGGCTGATTTTCCTTCCTAGCATTGAGGTTTGAGTTAGGCCTAGGGTTAGTGTTCTTTTAACCAGAAAGCCCTGAGTTCCAAGAACACAGCAGCTGCGAAAGTACACCCAAGAAGAGCACAAAAGTACCACAACATGCCTGCCTCCACAGCGATTTCCTTGGGGACATCCCTAATTCCTGGCTGATTTGCCTTTCTCGTCGTCAGGTTGGGGTTAGGTAGGACTTGTGCTAGGATTTTTAAAATCAGGAAGCCCAGACCTCCAGGCACACTGGAGCTGTGAAAGGCATCCAAAAGGGAGTGCAAAAGTGCCACAACATGGCTGCTTTCACAGCTTTCTCTTTGGCACCATCCCTATACCTAGGCTGATTTATCTGCCTAGGGTTAGGGTTAGGGTTCAGCCTAGGGCTAGGATTTTTTGAATCAGGAAGCCCTGAGTTCCAGGCTTACTGGAGCTGCCAAAGGCATCCCAAAGGGAGCGCAGAAGTGACACAACATGGCTGCTTTCACAGCTTTTTCCTTAGGAAGAACCCTCATACCCGGCTGATTTACCTTCCTAGGGTTACTGTTAGGATTAGGCCTAGGACGTTTAAAACCAGGAAGCCCTGTGCTCCAGGCACACTGCAGCTGTTCAAGGCATCCGAAAGGGAGGGCAAAAGTGACACAACTTGGCTGCCTCCACTGCTATTTCCATGAGACCATCCCCAACCATAGGCTGATTTTCCTTCCTAGCGTTGAGGTTTGAGTTAGGCCTAGGGTTAGGGTTCTTTTAACCTGAAAGCCCTGAGTTCCAAGAACACAGCAGCTGCGAAGGACTACCCAAGAAGAGCACAAAAGTACCACAACATGCCTGCCTCCACAGCTATTTCCTTGGGGACATCCCTAATTCCTGGCTGATTTGCCTTTCTCGTCGTCGGGCTGGGGTTAGGTAGGACTTGTGCTAGGATTTTTAAAATCAGGAAGCCCAGACCTCCAGGCACACTGGAGCTGTGAAATGCATCCAAAAGGGAGTGCAAAAGTGCCACAACATGGCTGCTTTCACAGCTTTTTCCTTGGCACCATCCCTATACCTAGGCTGATTTATCTGCCTAGGGTTAGGGTTAGGGTTCAGCCTAGGGCTAGGATATTTTGAGCCAGGAAGCCCTGAGTTCCAGGCTTACTGCAGCTGCCAAAGGCATCCCAAAGGGAGCGCAGAAGTGACACAACATGGCTGCTTTCACAGCTTTTTCCTTAGGAAGAACCCTCATACCCGGCTGATTTACCTTCCTAGGGTTACTGTTAGGCTTAGGCCTAGGACTTTTAAAACCAGGAAGCCCTGTGCTCCAGGCACACTGCAGCTGTTCAATTCATCCCAAGGGCAGCGCAAAAGTGACACAACTTGGCTGCCTCCACTGCTATTTCCATGAGACCATCCCCAACCATAGGCTGATTTTCCTTCCTAGCGTTGAGGTTTGAGTTAGGCCGAGGGTTAGTGTTCTTTTAACCAGAAAGCCCTGAGTTCCAAGAACACAGCAGCTGCGAAGGACTACCCAAGAAGAGCACAAAAGTACCACAACATGCCTGCCTCCACAGCGATTTCCTTGGGGACATCCCTAATTCCTGGCTGATTTGCCTTTCTCGTCGTCAGGTTGGGGTTAGGTAGGACTTGTGTTAGGATTTTTAAAATCAGGAAGCCCAGACCTCCAGGCACACTGGAGCTGTGAAAGGCATCCAAAAGGGAGTGCAAAAGTGCCACAACATGGCTGCTTTCACAGCTTTTTCGTTGGCACCATCCCTATACCTAGGCTGATTTATCTGCCTAGGGTTAGGGTTAGGGTTCAGCCTAGGGCTAGGATTTTTTGAACCAGGAAGCCCTGAGTTCCAGGCTTACTGCAGCTGCCAAAGGCATCCCAAAGGGAGCGCAGAAGTGACACAACATGGCTGCTTTCACAGCTTTTTCCTTAGGAAGAACCCTCATACCCGGCTGATTTACCTTCCTAGGGTTACTGTTAGGCTTAGGCCTAGGACTTTTAAAACCAGGAAGCCCTGTGCTCCAGGCACACTGCAGCTGTTCAATTCATCCCAAGGGCAGCGCAAAAGTGACACAACTTGGCTGCCTCCACTGCTATTTCCATGAGACCATCCCCAACCATAGGCTGATTTTCCTTCCTAGCGTTGAGGTTTGAGTTAGGCGTAGGGTTAGGGTTCTTTTAACCAGAAAGCCCTGAGTTCCAAGAACACAGCAGCTGCGAAGGACTACCCAAGAAGAGCACAAAAGTACCACAACATGCCTGCATCCACAGCAATTTCCTTGGGGACATCCCTAATTCCTGGCTGATTTGCCTTTCTCGTTGTCGGGTTGGGGTTAGGTAGGCCTTGTGCTAGGATTTTTAAAATCAGGAAGCCCAGAGCTCCAGGCACACTGGAGCTGTGAAAGGCATCCAAAAGGGAGTGCAAAAGTGCCACAACATGTCTGCTTTCACAGCTTTTTCCTTTGCACCATCCCTATACCTAGGCTGATTTATCTGCCTAGGGTTAGGGTTAGGCTTCAGCCTAGGGCTAGGATTTTTTGAACCAGGAAGCCCTGAGTTCCAGGCTTACTGCAGCTGCCAAAGGCATCCCAAAGGGAGCGCAGAAGTGCCACAACATGGTTGCTTTCACAGCTTTTTCCTTAGGAAGAACCCTCATACCCGGCTGATTTACCTTCCTAGGGTTACTGTTAGGCCTAGGACTAGGACTTTTAAAACCAGGAAGCCCTGTGCTCCAGGCACACTGCAGCTGTTCAAGGCATCCAAAGGGGAGCGCAAAAGTGAAACAACTTGGCTGCCTCCACTGCTATTTCCATGAGACCATCCCCAACCATAGGCTGATTTTCCTTCCTAGCGTTGAGGTTTGAGTTAGGCCTAGGGTTAGTGTTCTTTTAACCAGAAAGCCCTGAGTTCCAAGAACACAGCAGCTGCGAAAGTACACCCAAGAAGAGCACAAAAGTACCACAACATGCCTGCCTCCACAGCGATTTCCTTGGGGACATCCCTAATTCCTGGCTGATTTTCCTTTCTCGTCGTCGGGTTGGGGTTAGGTAGGCCTTGTGCTAGGATTTTGAAAATCAGGAAGCCCAGACCTCCAGGCACACTGGAGCTGTGAAAGGCATCCAAAACGGAGTGCAAAAGTGCCACAACATGGCTGCTTTCACAGCTTTTTCCTTTGCACCATCCCTATACCTAGGCTGATTTATCTGCCTAGGGTTAGGCTTTGGGTTAAGGCTAGGGCTAGGATTTTTTGAACCAGGAAGCCCTGAGTTCCAGGCTTACTGCAGCTGCCAAAGGCATCCCAAAGGGAGCGCAGAAGTGCCACAACATGGCTGCTTTCACAGCTTTTTCCTTAGGAAGAACCCTCATACCCGGCTGATTTACCTTCCTAGGGTTACTGTTAGGCTTAGGCCTAGGACATTTAAAACCAGGAAGCCCTGTGCTCCAGGCACACTGCAGCTGTTCAAGGCATCCGAAAGGGAGGGCAAAAGTGACACAACTTGGCTGCCTCCACTGCTATTTCCATGAGACCATCCCCAACCATAGGCTGATTTTCCTTCCTAGCGTTGAGGTTTGAGTTAGGCCTAGGGTTAGTGTTCTTTTAACCAGAAAGCCCTGAGTTCCAAGAACACAGCAGCTGCGAAGGACTACCCAAGAAGAGCACACAAGTACCACAACATGCCTGCCTCCACAGCGATTTCCTTGGGGACATCCCTAATTCCTGGCTGATTTGCCTTTCTCGTCGTCAGGTTGGGGTTAGGTAGGACTTGTGCTAGGATTTTTAAAATCAGGAAGCCCAGACCTCCAGGCACACTGGAGCTCTGAAAGGCATCCAAAAGGGAGTGCAAAAGTGCCACAACATGGCTGCTTTCACAGCTTTCTCTTTGGCACCATCCCTATACCTAGGCTGATTTATCTGCCTAGGGTTAGGGTTAGGTTTCAGCCTAGGGCTAGGATTTTTTGAATCAGGAAGCCCTGAGTTCCAGGCTTACTGGAGCTGCCAAAGGCATCCCAAAGGGAGCGCAGAAGTGACACAACATGGCTGCTTTCACAGCTTTTTCCTTAGGAAGAACCCTAATACCCGGCTGATTTACCTTCCTAGGGTTACTGTTAGGATTAGGCCTAGGACTTTTAAAACCAGGAAGCCCTGTGCTCCAGGCACACTGCAGCTGTTCAATTCATCCCAAGGGCAGCGCAAAAGTGACACAACTTGGCTGCCTCCACTGCTATTTCCATGAGACCATCCCCAACCATAGGCTGATTTTCCTTCCTAGCGTTGAGGTTTGAGTTAGGCCTAGGGTTAGGGTTCTTTTAACCTGAAAGCCCTGAGTTCCAAGAACACAGCAGCTGCGAAGGACTACCCAAGAAGAGCACAAAAGTACCACAACATGCCTGCCTCCACAGCTATTTCCTTGGGGACATCCCTAATTCCTGGCTGATTTGCCTTTCTCGTCGTCGGGCTGGGGTTAGGTAGGACTTGTGCTAGGATTTTTAAAATCAGGAAGCCCAGACCTCCAGGCACACTGGAGCTGTGAAAGGCATCCAAAAGGGAGTGCAAAAGTGCCACAACATGGCTGCTTTCACAGCTTTTTCCTTGGCACCATCCCTATACCTAGGCTGATTTATCTGCCTAGGGTTAGGGTTAGGGTTCAGCCTAGGGCTAGGATATTTTGAACCAGGAAGCCCTGAGTTCCAGGCTTACTGCAGCTGCCAAAGGCATCCCAAAGTGAGCTCAGAAATGCCACAACATGGCTGCTTACACAGCTTTTTCCTTAGGAGGAACCCTCATACCCGGCTGATTTACCTACGTAGGGTTTCTATTAGGCTTAGGCCTAGGACTTTAAAATCAGGAAGCCCAGACCTCCAGGCACACTGGAGCTGTGAAAGGCATCCAAAAGGGAGTGCAAAAGTGCCACCACATGGCTGGTTTCACAGCTTTTTCCTTTGCACCATCCCTATACCTAGGCTGATTTATCTGCCTAGGGTTAGGGTTAGGGTTCAGCCTAGGGCTAGGATTTTTTGAACCAGGAAGCCCTGAGTTCCAGGCTTACTGCAGCTGCCAAAGTCATCCCAAAGGGAGCTCAGAAATGCCACAACATGGCTGCTTTCACAGCTTTTTCCTTAGGAAGAACCCTAATACCCGGCTGATTTACCTTCCTAGGGTTACTGTTAGGCTTAGGCCTAGGACTTTTATAACCAGGAAGCCCTGTGCTCCAGGCTTACTGCAGCTGTTCAAGGCATCCGAAAGAGAGGGCAAAAGTGACACAACTTGGCTGCCTCCACTGCTATTTCCATGAGACCATCCCGAATCATAGGCTGATTTTCCTTCCTAGCGTTGAGGTTTGAGTTAGGCCGAGGGTTAGGGTTCTTTTAACCAGAAAGCCCTGAGTTCCAAGAACACAGCAGCTGCGAAGGACTACCCAAGAAGAGCACAAAAGTACCACAACATGCCTGCCTCCACAGCGATTTCCTTGGGGACATCCCTAATTCCTGGCTGATTTGCCTTTCTCGTCGTCAGGTTGGGGTTAGGTAGGACTTGTGCTAGGATTTTTAAAATCAGGAAGCCCAGACCTCCAGGCACACTGGAGCTGTGAAAGGCATCCAAAAGGGAGTGCAAAAGTGCCACAACATGGCTGCTTTCACAGTTTTTCCTTGGCACCATCCCTATACCTAGGCTGATTTATCTGCCTAGGGTTAGGGTTAGGGTTCAGCCTAGGGCTAGGATTTTTTGAACCAGGAAGCCCTGAGTTCCAGGCTTACTGCAGCTGCCAAAGGCATCCCAAAGGGAGCGCAGAAGTGCCACAACATGGCTGCTTTCACAGCTTTTTCCTTAGGAAGAACCCTAATACCCGGCTGATTTACCTTCCCAGGGTTAGTGCTAGGCTTAGGCCTCGGACTTTAAAATCAGGAAGCCCAGACCTCCAGGCACACTGGAGCTGTGAAAGGCATCCAAAAGGGAGTGCAAAAGTGCCACCACATGGCTGCTTTCACAGCTTTTTCCTTTGCACCATCCCTATACCTAGGCTGATTTATCTGCCTAGGGTTAGGGTTTGGGTTCAGCCTAGGGATAGGATTTTTTGAACCAGGAAGCCCTGAGTTCCAGGCTTACTGCAGCTGCCAAAGGCATCCCAAAGGGAGTGCAAAAGTGCCACAACATGGCTGCTTTCACAGCTTTTTCCTTTGGAAGAACCCTCATACCCGGCTGATTTACCTTCCTAGGGTTACTGTTAGGCTTAGGCCTAGGACATTTAAAACCAGGAAGCCCTGTGCTCCAGGCACACTGCAGCTGTTCAAGGCATCCGAAAGGGAGGGCAAAAGTGACACAACTTGGCTGCCTCCACTGCTATATCCATGAAACCATCCCCAACCATAGGCTGATTTTCCTTTCTAGCTTTGAGGTTTGAGTTAGGCCTAGGGTTAGTGTTCTTTTAACCAGAAAGCCCTGAGTTCCAAGAACACAGCAGCTGCGAAGGACTACCCAAGAAGAGCACAAAAGTACCACAACATGCCTGCTTCCACAGCGATTTCCTTGGGGACATGCCTAATTCCTGGCTGATTTGCCATTCTCGTCGTCAGGTTGGGGTTAGGTAGGACTTGTGCTAGGATTTTTAAAATCAGGAAGCCCAGACCTCCAGGCACACTGGAGCTGTGAAAGGCATCCAAAAGGGAGTGCAAAAGTGCCACAACATGGCTGCTTTCACAGCTTTTTCGTTGGCACCATCCCTATACCTAGGCTGATTTATCTGCCTAGGGTTAGGGTTAGGGTTCAGCCTTGGGCTAGGATTTTTTGAATCAGGAAGCCCTGAGTTCCAGGCTTACTGCAGCTGCCAAAGGCATCCCAAAGGGAGCGCAGAAGTGCCACAACATGGCTGCTTTCACAGCTTTTTCCTTAGGAAGAACCCTAATACCCGGCTGATTTACCTTCGTAGGGTTAGTGCTAGGCTTAGGCCTAGGACTTGAAAATCAGGAAGCCCAGACCTCCAGGCACACTGGAGCTGTGAAAGGCATCCAAAAGGGAGTGCAAAAGTGCCACAACATGGCTGCTTTCACAGCTTTTTCCTTGGCACCATCCCTATACCTAGGCTGATTTATCTGCCTAGGGTTAGGGTTAGGGTTCAGCCTAGGGCTAGGATTTTTTGAACCAGGAAGCCCTGAGTTCCAGGCTTACTGCAGCTGCCAAAGGCATCCCAAAGGGAGCGCAGAAGTGCCACAACATGGCTGCTTTCACGGCTTTTTCCGTAGGAAGAACCCTCATACCCGGCTGATTTACCTTCCTAGGGTTACTGTTAGGCTTAGGCCTAGGACTTTTAAAACCAGGAAGCCCTGTGCTCCAGGCACATTGCAGCTGTTCAAGGCATCCGAAAGGGAGGGCAAAAGTGACACAACTTGGCTGCCTCCACTGCTATTTCCATGAGACCATCCCCAACCATAGGCTGATTTTCCTTCCTAGCGTTGAGGTTTGAGTTAGGCCTAGGGTTAGTGTTCTTTTAACCTGAAAGCCCTGAGTTCCAAGAACACAGCAGCTGCGAAAGTACACCCAAGAAGAGCACAAAAGTACCACAACATGCCTGCCTCCACAGCGATTTCCTTGGGGACATCCCTAATTCCTGGCTGATTTGCCTTTCTCGTCGTCAGGTTGGGGTTAGGTAGGACTTGTGCTAGGATTTTTAAAATCAGGAAGCCCAGACCTCCAGGCACACTGGAGCTGTGAAAGGCATCCAAAAGGGAGTGCAAAAGTGCCACAACATGGCTGCTTTCACAGCTTTTTCGTTGGCACCATCCCTATACCTAGGCTGATTTATCTGCCTAGGGTTAGGGTTAGGGTTCAGCCTAGGGCTAGGATTTTTTGAACCAGGAAGCCCTGAGTTCCAGGCTTACTGCAGCTGCCAAAGGCATCCCAAAGGGAGCGCAGAAGTGCCACAACATGGCTGCTTTCACAGCTTTTTCCTTAGGAAGAACCCTAATACCCGGCTGATTTACCTTCCCAGGGTTAGTGCTAGGCTTAGGCCTCGGACTTTAAAATCAGGAAGCCCAGACCTCCAGGCACACTGGAGCTGTGAAAGGCATCCAAAAGGGAGTGCAAAAGTGCCACCACATGGCTGCTTTCACAGCTTTTTCCTTTGCACCATCCCTATACCTAGGCTGATTTATCTGCCTAGGGTTAGGGTTTGGGTTCAGCCTAGGGCTAGGATTTTTTGAACCAGGAAGCCCTGAGTTCCAGGCTTACTGCAGCTGCCAAAGGCATCCCAAAGGGAGCTCAGATATGCCACAACATGGCTGCTTTCACAGCTTTTTCCTTTGGAAGAACCCTCATACCCGGCTGATTTACCTTCCTAGGGTTACTGTTAGGCTTAGGCCTAGGACATTTAAAACCAGGAAGCCCTGTGCTCCAGGCACACTGCAGCTGTTCAAGGCATCCGAAAGGGAGGGCAAAAGTGACACAACTTGGCTGCCTCCACTGCTATTTCCATGAGACCATCCCGAATCATAGGCTGATTTTCCTTCCTAGCGTTGAGGTTTGAGTTAGGCCGAGGGTTAGGGTTCTTTTAACCAGAAAGCCCTGAGTTCCAAGAACACAGCAGCTGCGAAGGACTACCCAAGAAGAGCACAAAAGTACCACAACATGCCTGCCTCCACAGCGATTTCCTTGGGGACATCCCTAATTCCTGGCTGATTTGCCTTTCTCGTCGTCAGGTTGGGGTTAGGTAGGACTTGTGCTAGGATTTTTAAAATCAGGAAGCCCAGACCTCCAGGCACACTGGAGCTGTGAAAGGCATCCAAAAGGGAGTGCAAAAGTGCCACAACATGGCTGCTTTCACAGTTTTTCCTTGGCACCATCCCTATACCTAGGCTGATTTATCTGCCTAGGGTTAGGGTTAGGGTTCAGCCTAGGGCTAGGATTTTTTGAATCAGGAAGCCCTGAGTTCCAGGCTTACTGCAGCTGCCAAAGGCATCCCAAAGGGAGCGCAGAAGTGCCAGAACATGGCTGCTTTCACAGCTTTTTCCTTTGGAAGAACCCTCATACCCGGCTGATTTACCTTCCTAGGGTTACTGTTAGGCTTAGGCCTAGGACTTTTAAAACCAGGAAGCCCTGTGCTCCAGGCACACTGCAGCTGTTCAAGGCATCCGAAAGGGAGGGCAAATGTGACACAACTTGGCTGCCTCCACTGCTATTTCCATGAGACCATCCCCAACCATAGGCTGATTTTCCTTCCTAGCGTTGAGGTTTGAGTTAGGCCTAGGGTTAGTGTTCTTTTAACCAGAAAGCCCTGAGTTCCAAGAACACAGCAGCTGCGAAGGACTACCCAAGAAGAGCACAAAAGTACCACAACATGCCTGCCTCCACAGCGATTTCCTTGGGGACATCCCTAATTCCTGGCTGATTTGCCTTTCTCGTCGTCAGGTTGGGGTTAGGTAGGACTTGTGCTAGGATTTTTAAAATCAGGAAGCCCAGACCTCCAGGCACACTGGAGCTGTGAAAGGCATCAAAAAGGGAGTGCAAAAGTGCCACAACATGGCTGCTTTCACAGCTTTTTCGTTGGCACCATCCCTATACCTAGGCTGATTTATCTGCCTAGGGTTAGGGTTAGGCTTCAGCCTAGGGCTAGGATTTTTTGAACCAGGAAGCCCTGAGTTCCAGGCTTACTGCAGCTGCCAAAGGCATCCCAAAGGGAGCTCAGATATGCCACAACATGGCTGCTTTCACAGCTTTTTCCTTAGGAAGAACCCTCATACCCGGCTGATTTACCTTCCTAGGGTTACTGTTAGGCTTAGGCCTAGGACTTTTAAAACCAGGAAGCCCTGTGCTCCAGGCACACTGCAGCTGTTCAAGGCATCCGAAAGGGAGGTCAAAAGTGACACAACTTGGCTGCCTCCACTGCTATTTCCATGAGACCATCCCCAACCATAGGCTGATTTTCCTTCCTAGCATTGAGGTTTGAGTTAGGACTAGGGTTAGGGTTCTTTTAACCTGAAAGCCCTGAGTTCCAAGAACACAGCAGCTGCGAAGGACTACCCAAGAAGAGCACAAAAGTACCACAACATGCCTGCCTCCACAGCTATTTCCTTGGGGACATCCCTAATTCCTGGCTGATTTGCCTTTCTCGTCGTCGGGCTGGGGTTAGGTAGGACTTGTGCTAGGATTTTTAAAATCAGGAAGCCCAGACCTCCAGGCACACTGGAGCTGTGAAAGGCATCCAAAAGGGAGTGCAAAAGTGCCACAACATGGCTGCTTTCACAGCTTTTTCCTTGGCACCATCCCTATACCTAGGCTGATTTATCTGCCTAGGGTTAGGGTTAGGGTTCAGCCTAGGGCTAGGATTTTTTGAACCAGGAAGCCCTGAGTTCCAGGCTTACTGCAGCTGCCAAAGGCATCCCAAAGGGAGTGCAAAAGTGCCACAACATGGCTGCTTTCACAGCTTTTTCCTTTGGAAGAACCCTCATACCCGGCTGATTTACCTTCCTAGGGTTACTGTTAGGCTTAGGCCTAGGACATTTAAAACCAGGAAGCCCTGTGCTCCAGGCACACTGCAGCTGTTCAAGGCATCCGAAAGGGAGGGCAAAAGTGACACAACTTGGCTGCCTCCACTGCTATATCCATGAAACCATCCCCAACCATAGGCTGATTTTCCTTTCTAGCTTAGAGGTTTGAGTTAGGCCTAGGGTTAGTGTTCTTTTAACCAGAAAGCCCTGAGTTCCAAGAACACAGCAGCTGCGAAGGACTACCCAAGAAGAGCACAAAAGTACCACAACATGCCTGCTTCCACAGCGATTTCCTTGGGGACATGCCTAATTCCTGGCTGATTTGCCATTCTCGTCGTCAGGTTGGGGTTAGGTAGGACTTGTGCTAGGATTTTTAAAATCAGGAAGCCCAGACCTCCAGGCACACTGGAGCTGTGAAAGGCATCCAAAAGGGAGTGCAAAAGTGCCACAACATGGCTGCTTTCACAGCTTTTTCCTTGGCACCATCCCTATACCTAGGCTGATTTATCTGCCTAGGGTTAGGGTTAGGGTTCAGCCTAGGGCTAGGATTTTTTGAATCAGGAAGCCCTGAGTTCCAGGCTTACTGCAGCTGCCAAAGGCATCCCAAAGGGAGCGCAGAAGTGCCACAACATGGCTGCTTTCACAGCTTTTTCCTTAGGAAGAACCCTAATACCCGGCTGATTTACCTTCGTAGGGTTAGTGCTAGGCTTAGGCCTAGGACTTGAAAATCAGGAAGCCCAGACCTCCAGGCACACTGGAGCTGTGAAAGGCATCCAAAAGGGAGTGCAAAAGTGCCACAACATGGCTGCTTTCACAGCTTTTTCCTTGGCACCATCCCTATACCTAGGCTGATTTATCTGCCTAGGGTTAGGGTTAGGGTTCAGCCTAGGGCTAGGATTTTTTGAACCAGGAAGCCCTGAGTTCCAGGCTTACTGCAGCTGCCAAAGGCATCCCAAAGGGAGCGCAGAAGTGCCACAACATGGCTGCTTTCACAGCTTTTTCCTTAGGAAGAACCCTAATACCCGGCTGATTTACCTTCCCAGGGTTAGTGCTAGGCTTAGGCCTCGGACTTTAAAATCAGGAAGCCCAGACCTCCAGGCACACTGGAGCTGTGAAAGGCATCCAAAAGGGAGTGCAAAAGTGCCACCACATGGCTGCTTTCACAGCTTTTTCCTTTGCACCATCCCTATACCTAGGCTGATTTATCTGCCTAGGGTTAGGGTTAGGCTTCAGCCTAGGGCTAGGATTTTTTGAACCAGGAAGCCCTGAGTTCCAGGCTTACTGCAGCTGCCAAAGGCATCCCAAAGGGAGCTCAGAAATGCCACAACATGGCTGCTTTCACAGCTTTTTCCTTTGGAAGAACCCTCATACCCGGCTGATTTACCTTCCTAGGGTTACTGTAAGGCTTAGGCCTAGGACTTTGAAAACCAGGAAGCCCTGTGCTCCAGGCACACTGCAGCTGTTCAATTCATCCCAAGGGCAGCGCAAAAGTGACACAACTTGGCTGCCTCCACTGCTATTTCCATGAGACCATCCCGAACCATAGGCTGATTTTCCTTCCTAGCGTTGAGGTTTGAGTTAGGCCTAGGGTTTGTGTTCTTTTAACCTGAAAGCCCTGAGTTCCAAGAACACAGCAGCTGCGAAGGACTACCCAAGAAGAGCACAAAAGTACCACAACATGCCTGCCTCCACAGCTATTTCCTTGGGGACATCCCTAATTCCTGGCTGATTTGCCTTTCTCGTCGTCGGGCTGGGGTTAGGTAGGACTTGTGCTAGGATTTTTAAAATCAGGAAGCCCAGACCTCCAGGCACACTGGAGCTGTGAAAGGCATCCAAAAGGGAGTGCAAAAGTGCCACAACATGGCTGCTTTCACAGCTTTTTCGTTGGCACCATCCCTATACCTAGGCTGATTTATCTGCCTAGGGTTAGGGTTAGGTTTCAGCCTAGGGCTAGGATTTTTTGAACCAGGAAGCCCTGAGTTCCAGGCTTACTGCAGCTGCCAAAGGCATCCCAAAGGGAGTGCAAAAGTGCCACAACATGGCTGCTTTCACAGCTTTTTCCTTTGGAAGAACCCTCATACCCGGCTGATTTACCTTCCTAGGGTTACTGTTAGGCTTAGGCCTAGGACATTTAAAACCAGGAAGCCCTGTGCTCCAGGCACACTGCAGCTGTTCAAGGCATCCGAAAGGGAGGGCAAAAGTGACACAACTTGGCTGCCTCCACTGCTATATCCATGAAACCATCCCCAACCATAGGCTGATTTTCCTTTCTAGCTTAGAGGTTTGAGTTAGGCCTAGGGTTAGTGTTCTTTTAACCAGAAAGCCCTGAGTTCCAAGAACACAGCAGCTGCGAAGGACTACCCAAGAAGAGCACAAAAGTACCACAACATGCCTGCTTCCACAGCGATTTCCTTGGGGACATGCCTAATTCCTGGCTGATTTGCCATTCTCGTCGTCAGGTTGGGGTTAGGTAGGACTTGTGCTAGGATTTTTAAAATCAGGAAGCCCAGACCTCCAGGCACACTGGAGCTGTGAAAGGCATCCAAAAGGGAGTGCAAAAGTGCCACAACATGGCTGCTTTCACAGCTTTTTCCTTGGCACCATCCCTATACCTAGGCTGATTTATCTGCCTAGGGTTAGGGTTAGGGTTCAGCCTAGGGCTAGGATTTTTTGAATCAGGAAGCCCTGAGTTCCAGGCTTACTGCAGCTGCCAAAGGCATCCCAAAGGGAGCGCAGAAGTGCCACAACATGGCTGCTTTCACAGCTTTTTCCTTAGGAAGAACCCTAATACCCGGCTGATTTACCTTCGTAGGGTTAGTGCTAGGCTTAGGCCTAGGACTTGAAAATCAGGAAGCCCAGACCTCCAGGCACACTGGAGCTGTGAAAGGCATCCAAAAGGGAGTGCAAAAGTGCCACAACATGGCTGCTTTCACAGCTTTTTCCTTGGCACCATCCCTATACCTAGGCTGATTTATCTGCCTAGGGTTAGGGTTAGGGTTCAGCCTAGGGCTAGGATTTTTTGAACCAGGAAGCCCTGAGTTCCAGGCTTACTGCAGCTGCCAAAGGCATCCCAAAGGGAGCGCAGAAGTGCCACAACATGGCTGCTTTCACAGCTTTTTCCTTAGGAAGAACCCTAATACCCGGCTGATTTACCTTCCCAGGGTTAGTGCTAGGCTTAGGCCTCGGACTTTAAAATCAGGAAGCCCAGACCTCCAGGCACACTGGAGCTGTGAAAGGCATCCAAAAGGGAGTGCAAAAGTGCCACCACATGGCTGCTTTCACAGCTTTTTCCTTTGCACCATCCCTATACCTAGGCTGATTTATCTGCCTAGGGTTAGGGTTAGGCTTCAGCCTAGGGCTAGGATTTTTTGAACCAGGAAGCCCTGAGTTCCAGGCTTACTGCAGCTGCCAAAGGCATCCCAAAGGGAGCTCAGAAATGCCACAACATGGCTGCTTTCACAGCTTTTTCCTTTGGAAGAACCCTCATACCCGGCTGATTTACCTTCCTAGGGTTACTGTAAGGCTTAGGCCTAGGACTTTGAAAACCAGGAAGCCCTGTGCTCCAGGCACACTGCAGCTGTTCAATTCATCCCAAGGGCAGCGCAAAAGTGACACAACTTGGCTGCCTCCACTGCTATTTCCATGAGACCATCCCGAACCATAGGCTGATTTTCCTTCCTAGCGTTGAGGTTTGAGTTAGGCCTAGGGTTTGTGTTCTTTTAACCTGAAAGCCCTGAGTTCCAAGAACACAGCAGCTGCGAAGGACTACCCAAGAAGAGCACAAAAGTACCACAACATGCCTGCCTCCACAGCTATTTCCTTGGGGACATCCCTAATTCCTGGCTGATTTGCCTTTCTCGTCGTCGGGCTGGGGTTAGGTAGGACTTGTGCTAGGATTTTTAAAATCAGGAAGCCCAGACCTCCAGGCACACTGGAGCTGTGAAAGGCATCCAAAAGGGAGTGCAAAAGTGCCACAACATGGCTGCTTTCACAGCTTTTTCGTTGGCACCATCCCTATACCTAGGCTGATTTATCTGCCTAGGGTTAGGGTTAGGTTTCAGCC
Organism: Melospiza georgiana; assembly: GCF_028018845.1. Taxonomy (NCBI): domain Eukaryota; kingdom Metazoa; phylum Chordata; class Aves; order Passeriformes; family Passerellidae; genus Melospiza; species Melospiza georgiana. The sequence goes on from NC_080451.1 coordinate 244,580, forward strand.
TAGGGCTAGGATTTTTTGAATCAGGAAGCCCTGAGTTCCAGGCTTACTGCAGCTGCCAAAGGCATCCCAAAGGGAGCGCAGAAGTGCCACAACATGGCTGCTTTCACAGCTTTTTCCTTAGGAAGAACCCTAATACCCGGCTGATTTACCTTCGTAGGGTTAGTGCTAGGCTTAGGCCTAGGACTTGAAAATCAGGAAGCCCAGACCTCCAGGCACACTGGAGCTGTGAAAGGCATCCAAAAGGGAGTGCAAAAGTGCCACCACATGGCTGCTTTCACAGCTTTTTCCTTTGCACCATCCCTATACCTAGGCTGATTTATCTGCCTAGGGTTAGGGTTAGGGTTCAGCCTAGGGCTAGGATTTTTTGAATCAGGAAGCCCTGAGTTCCAGGCTTACTGCAGCTGCCAAAGGCATCCCAAAGGGAGCGCAGAAGTGCCACAACATGGCTGCTTTCACAGCTTTTTCCTTTGGAAGAACCCTCATACCCGGCTGATTTACCTTCCTAGGGTTACTGTTAGGCTTAGGCCTAGGACTTTTAAAACCAGGAAGCCCTGTGCTCCAGGCACACTGCAGCTGTTCAAGGCATCCGAAAGGGAGGGCAAATGTGACACAACTTGGCTGCCTCCACTGCTATTTCCATGAGACCATCCCCAACCATAGGCTGATTTTCCTTCCTAGCGTTGAGGTTTGAGTTAGGCCTAGGGTTAGTGTTCTTTTAACCTGAAAGCCCTGAGTTCCAAGAACACAGCAGCTGCGAAAGTACACCCAAGAAGAGCACAAAAGTACCACAACATGCCTGCCTCCACAGCGATTTCCTTGGGGACATCCCTAATTCCTGGCTGATTTGCCTTTCTCGTCGTCAGGTTGGGGTTAGGTAGGACTTGTGCTAGGATTTTTAAAATCAGGAAGCCCAGACCTCCAGGCACACTGGAGCTGTGAAAGGCATCCAAAAGGGAGTGCAAAAGTGCCACAACATGGCTGCTTTCACAGCTTTTTCGTTGGCACCATCCCTATACCTAGGCTGATTTATCTGCCTAGGGTTAGGGTTAGGCTTCAGCCTAGGGCTAGGATTTTTTGAACCAGGAGCCCTGAGTTCCAGGCTTACTGCAGCTGCCAAAGGCATCCCAAAGGGAGCGCAGAAGTGCCACAACATGGCTGCTTTCACAGCTTTTTCCTTAGGAAGAACCCTAATACCCGGCTGATTTACCTTCCCAGGGTTAGTGCTAGGCTTAGGCCTCGGACTTTAAAATCAGGAAGCCCAGACCTCCAGGCACACTGGAGCTGTGAAAGGCATCCAAAAGGGAGTGCAAAAGTGCCACCACATGGCTGCTTTCACAGCTTTTTCCTTTGCACCATCCCTATACCTAGGCTGATTTATCTGCCTAGGGTTAGGGTTTGGGTTCAGCCTAGGGCTAGGATTTTTTGAACCAGGAAGCCCTGAGTTCCAGGCTTACTGCAGCTGCCAAAGGCATCCCAAAGGGAGCTCAGATATGCCACAACATGGCTGCTTTCACAGCTTTTTCCTTTGGAAGAACCCTCATACCCGGCTGATTTACCTTCCTAGGGTTACTGTTAGGCTTAGGCCTAGGACATTTAAAACCAGGAAGCCCTGTGCTCCAGGCACACTGCAGCTGTTCAAGGCATCCGAAAGGGAGGGCAAAAGTGACACAACTTGGCTGCCTCCACTGCTATATCCATGAAACCATCCCCAACCATAGGCTGATTTTCCTTTCTAGCTTTGAGGTTTGAGTTAGGCCTAGGGTTAGTGTTCTTTTAACCTGAAAGCCCTGAGTTCCAAGAACACAGCAGCTGCGAAGGACTACCCAAGAAGAGCACAAAAGTACCACAACATGCCTGCTTCCACAGCGACTTCCTTGGGGACATCCCTAATTCCTGGCTGATTTGCCATTCTCGTCATCAGGTTGGGGTTAGGTAGGACTTGTGCTAGGATTTTTAAAATCAGGAAGCCCAGACCTCCAGGCACACCGGAGCTGTGAAAGGCATCCAAAAGGGAGTGCAAAAGTGCCACAACATGGCTGCTTTCACAGCTTTTTCCTTGGCACCATCCCTATACCTAGGCTGATTTATCTGCCTAGGGTTAGGGTTAGGGTTCAGCCTAGGGCTAGGATTTTTTGAATCAGGAAGCCCTGAGTTCCAGGCTTACTGCAGCTGCCAAAGGCATCCCAAAGGGAGCGCAGAAGTGCCACAACATGGCTGCTTTCACAGCTTTTTCCTTAGGAAGAACCCTAATACCCGGCTGATTTACCTTCGTAGGGTTAGTGCTAGGCTTAGGCCTAGGACTTGAAAATCAGGAAGCCCAGACCTCCAGGCACACTGGAGCTGTGAAAGGCATCCAAAAGGGAGTGCAAAAGTGCCAGCACCTGGCTGCTTTCACAGCTTTTTCCTTTGCACCATCCCTATACCTAGGCTGATTTATCTGCCTAGGGTTAGGGTTAGGGTTCAGCCTAGGGCTAGGATTTTTTGAACCAGGAAGCCCTGAGTTCCAGGCTTACTGCAGCTGCCAAAGGCATCCCAAAGGGAGCTCAGAAATGCCACAACATGGCTGCTTTCACAGCTTTTTCCTTTGGAAGAACCCTCATACCCGGCTGATTTACCTTCCTAGGGTTACTGTTAGGCTTAGGCCTAGGACTTTTAAAACCAGGAAGCCCTGTGCTCCAGGCACACTGCAGCTGTTCAATTCATCCCAAGGGCAGCGCAAAAGTGACACAACTTGGCTGCCTCCACTGCTATTTCCATGAGACCATCCCGAACCATAGGCTGATTTTCCTTCCTAGCGTTGAGGTTTGAGTTAGGCCTAGGGTTAGGGTTCTTTTAACCTGAAAGCCCTGAGTTCCAAGAACACAGCAGCTGCGAAGGACTACCCAAGAAGAGCACAAAAGTACCACAACATGCCTGCCTCCACAGCTATTTCCTTGGGGACATCCCTAATTCCTGGCTGATTTGCCTTTCTCGTCGTCAGGTTGGGGTTAGGTAGGACTTGTGCTAGGATTTTTAAAATCAGGAAGCCCAGACCTCCAGGCACACTGGAGCTGTGAAAGGCATCCAAAAGGGAGTGCAAAAGTGCCACAACATGGCTGCTTTCACAGCTTTTTCGTTGGCACCATCCCTATACCTAGGCTGATTTATCTGCCTAGGGTTAGGGTTAGGTTTCAGCCTAGGGCTAGGATTTTTTGAATCAGGAAGCCCTGAGTTCCAGGCTTACTGCAGCTGCCAAAGGCATCCCAAAGGGAGCGCAGAAGTGCCACAACATGGCTGCTTTCACAGCTTTTTCCTTAGGAAGAACCCTAATACCCGGCTGATTTACCTTCGTAGGGTTAGTGCTAGGCTTAGGCCTAGGACTTGAAAATCAGGAAGCCCAGACCTCCAGGCACACTGGAGCTGTGAAAGGCATCCAAAAGGGAGTGCAAAAGTGCCACCACATGGCTGCTTTCACAGCTTTTTCCTTTGCACCATCCCTATACCTAGGCTGATTTATCTGCCTAGGGTTAGGGTTAGGCTTCAGCCTAGGGCTAGGATTTTTTGAATCAGGAAGCCCTGAGTTCCAGGCTTACTGCAGCTGCCAAAGGCATCCCAAAGGGAGCGCAGAAGTGACACAACATGGCCGCTTTCACAGCTTTTTCCTTTGGAAGAACCCTCATACCCGGCTGATTTACCTTCCTAGGGTTACTGTTAGGCTTAGGCCTAGGACTTTTAAAACCAGGAAGCCCTGTGCTCCAGGCACACTGCAGCTGTTCAAGGCATCCGAAAGGGAGGGCAAATGTGACACAACTTGGCTGCCTCCACTGCTATTTCCATGAGACCATCCCCAACCATAGGCTGATTTTCCTTCCTAGCGTTGAGGTTTGAGTTAGGCCTAGGGTTAGTGTTCTTTTAACCAGAAAGCCCTGAGTTCCAAGAACACAGCAGCTGCGAAGGACTACCCAAGAAGAGCACAAAAGTACCACAACATGCCTGCCTCCACAGCGATTTCCTTGGGGACATCCCTAATTCCTGGCTGATTTGCCTTTCTCGTCGTCAGGTTGGGGTTAGGTAGGACTTGTGCTAGGATTTTTAAAATCAGGAAGCCCAGACCTCCAGGCACACTGGAGCTGTGAAAGGCATCAAAAAGGGAGTGCAAAAGTGCCACAACATGGCTGCTTTCACAGCTTTTTCGTTGGCACCATCCCTATACCTAGGCTGATTTATCTGCCTAGGGTTAGGGTTAGGCTTCAGCCTAGGGCTAGGATTTTTTGAACCAGGAAGCCCTGTGTTCCAGGCTTACTGTAGCTGCCAAAGGCATCCCAAAGGGAGCGCAGAAGTGCCACAACATGGCTGCTTTCACAGCTTTTTCTTTAGGAAGAACCCTAATACCCGGCTGATTTACCTTCCCAGGGTTAGTGCTAGGCTTAGGCCTCGGACTTTAAAATCAGGAAGCCCAGACCTCCAGGCACACTGGAGCTGTGAAAGGCATCCAAAAGGGAGTGCAAAAGTGCCACCACATGGCTGCTTTCACAGCTTTTTCCTTTGCACCATCCCTATACCTAGGCTGATTTATCTGCCTAGGGTTAGGGTTAGGGTTAGGGTTCAGCCTAGGGCTAGGATTTTTCGAACCAGGAAGCCCTGAGTTCCAGGCTTACTGCAGCTGCCAAAGGCATCCCAAAGGGAGCTCAGATATGCCACAACATGGCTGCTTTCACAGCTTTTTCCTTAGGAAGAACCCTCATACCCGGCTGATTTACCTTCCTAGGGTTACTGTTAGGCTTAGGCCTAGGACTTTTAAAACCAGGAAGCCCTGTGCTCCAGGCACACTGCAGCTGTTCAAGGCATCCGAAAGGGAGGTCAAAAGTGACACAACTTGGCTGCCTCCACTGCTATTTCCATGAGACCATCCCCAACCATAGGCTGATTTTCCTTCCTAGCGTTGAGGTTTGAGTTAGGCCTAGGGTTAGGGTTCTTTTAACCTGAAAGCCCTGAGTTCCAAGAACACAGCAGCTGCGAAGGACTACCCAAGAAGAGCACAAAAGTACCACAACATGCCTGCCTCCACAGCGATTTCCTTGGGGACATCCCTAATTCCTGGCTGATTTGCCTTTCTCGTCGTCGGGCTGGGGTTAGGTAGGACTTGTGCTAGGATTTTTAAAATCAGGAAGCCCAGACCTCCAGGCACACTGGAGCTGTGAAAGGCATCCAAAAGGGAGTGCAAAAGTGCCACAACATGGCTGCTTTCACAGCTTTTTCCTTGGCACCATCCCTATACCTAGGCTGATTTATCTGCCTAGGGTTAGGGTTAGGCTTCAGCCTAGGGCTAGGATTTTTTGAACCAGGAAGCCCTGAGTTCCAGGCTTACTGCAGCTGCCAAAGGCATCCCAAAGGGAGCGCAGAAGTGCCACAACATGGCTGCTTTCACAGCTTTTTCCTTAGGAAGAACCCTAATACCCGGCTGATTTACCTTCCCAGGGTTAGTGCTAGGCTTAGGCCTCGGACTTTAAAATCAGGAAGCCCAGACCTCCAGGCACACTGGAGCTGTGAAAGGCATCCAAAAGGGAGTGCAAAAGTGCCACCACATGGCTGCTTTCACAGCTTTTTCCTTTGCACCATCCCTATACCTAGGCTGATTTATCTGCCTAGGGTTAGGGTTAGGTTTCAGCCTAGGGCTAGGATTTTTTGAATCAGGAAGCCCTGAGTTCCAGGCTTACTGCAGCTGCCAAAGGCATCCCAAAGGGAGCGCAGAAGTGACACAACATGGCTGCTTTCACAGCTTTTTCCTTTGGAAGAACCCTCATACCCGGCTGATTTACCTTCCTAGGGTTACTGTTAGGCTTAGGCCTAGGACTTTTAAAACCAGGAAGCCCTGTGCTCCAGGCACACTGCAGCTGTTCAAGGCATCCGAAAGGGAGGGCAAATGTGACACAACTTGGCTGCCTCCACTGCTATTTCCATGAGACCATCCCCAACCATAGGCTGATTTTCCTTCCTAGCGTTGAGGTTTGAGTTAGGACTAGGGTTAGGGTTCTTTTAACCTGAAAGCCCTGAGTTCCAAGAACACAGCAGCTGCGAAGGACTACCCAAGAAGAGCACAAAAGTACCACAACATGCCTGCCTCCACAGCTATTTCCTTGGGGACATCCCTAATTCCTGGCTGATTTGCCTTTCTCGTCGTCGGGCTGGGGTTAGGTAGGACTTGTGCTAGGATTTTTAAAATCAGGAAGCCCAGACCTCCAGGCACACTGGAGCTGTGAAAGGCATCCAAAAGGGAGTGCAAAAGTGCCACAACATGGCTGCTTTCACAGCTTTTTCCTTGGCACCATCCCTATACCTAGGCTGATTTATCTGCCTAGGGTTAGGGTTAGGGTTCAGCCTAGGGCTAGGATTTTTTGAACCAGGAAGCCCTGAGTTCCAGGCTTACTGCAGCTGCCAAAGGCATCCCAAAGGGAGCGCAGAAGTGCCACAACATGGCTGCTTTCACAGCTTTTTCCTTAGGAAGAACCCTAATACCCGGCTGATTTACCTTCCCAGGGTTAGTGCTAGGCTTAGGCCTCGGACTTTAAAATCAGGAAGCCCAGACCTCCAGGCACACTGGAGCTGTGAAAGGCATCCAAAAGGGAGTGCAAAAGTGCCACAACATGGCTGCTTTCACAGCTTTTTACTTGGCACCATCCCTATACCTAGGCTGATTTATCTGCCTAGGGTTAGGGTTCAGCCTCGGGCTAGGATGTTTTGAACCAGGAAGCCCTGAGTTCCAGGCTTACTGCAGCTGCCAAAGGCATCCCAAAGGGAGCTCAGATATGCCACAACATGGCTGCTTTCACAGCTTTTTCCTTTGGAAGAACCCTCATACCCGGCTGATTTACCTTCCTAGGGTTACTGTTAGGCTTAGGCCTAGGACATTTAAAACCAGGAAGCCCTGTGCTCCAGGCACACTGCAGCTGTTCAAGGCATCCGAAAGGGAGGGCAAAAGTGACACAACTTGGCTGCCTCCACTGCTATATCCATGAAACCATCCCCAACCATAGGCTGATTTTCCTTTCTAGCTTTGAGGTTTGAGTTAGGCCTAGGGTTAGTGTTCTTTTAACCAGAAAGTCCTGAGTTCCAAGAACACAGCAGCTGCGAAGGACTACCCAAGAAGTGCACAAAAGTACCACAACATGCCTGCTTCCACAGCGACTTCCTTGGGGACATGCCTAATTCCTGGCTGATTTGCCATTCTCGTCATCAGGTTGGGGTTAGGTAGGACTTGTGCTAGGATTTTTAAAATCAGGAAGCCCAGACCTCCAGGCACACCGGAGCTGTGAAAGGCATCCAAAAGGGAGTGCAAAAGTGCCACAACATGGCTGCTTTCACAGCTTTTTCGTTGGCACCATCCCTATACCTAGGCTGATTTATCTGCCTAGGGTTAGGGTTAGGGTTCAGCCTAGGGCTAGGATTTTTTGAATCAGGAAGCCCTGAGTTCCAGGCTTACTGCAGCTGCCAAAGGCATCCCAAAGGGAGCGCAGAAGTGCCACAACATGGCTGCTTTCACAGCTTTTTCCTTAGGAAGAACCCTAATACCCGGCTGATTTACCTTCGTAGGGTTAGTGCTAGGCTTAGGCCTAGGACTTGAAAATCAGGAAGCCCAGACCTCCAGGCACACTGGAGCTGTGAAAGGCATCCAAAAGGGAGTGCAAAAGTGCCAGCACCTGGCTGCTTTCACAGCTTTTTCCTTTGCACCATCCCTATACCTAGGCTGATTTATCTGCCTAGGGTTAGGGTTAGGGTTCAGCCTAGGGCTAGGATTTTTTGAACCAGGAAGCCCTGAGTTCCAGGCTTACTGCAGCTGCCAAAGGCATCCCAAAGGGAGCTCAGAAATGCCACAACATGGCTGCTTTCACAGCTTTTTCCTTTGGAAGAACCCTCATACCCGGCTGATTTACCTTCCTAGGGTTACTGTTAGGCTTAGGCCTAGGACTTTGAAAACCAGGAAGCCCTGTGCTCCAGGCACACTGCAGCTGTTCAATTCATCCCAAGGGCAGCGCAAAAGTGACACAACTTGGCTGCCTCCACTGCTATTTCCATGAGACCATCCCGAACCATAGGCTGATTTTCCTTCCTAGCGTTGAGGTTTGAGTTAGGCCTAGGGTTAGGGTTCTTTTAACCTGAAAGCCCTGAGTTCCAAGAACACAGCAGCTGCGAAGGACTACCCAAGAAGAGCACAAAAGTACCACAACATGCCTGCCTCCACAGCTATTTCCTTGGGGACATCCCTAATTCCTGGCTGATTTGCCTTTCTCGTCGTCGGGCTGGGGTTAGGTAGGACTTGTGCTAGGATTTTTAAAATCAGGAAGCCCAGACCTCCAGGCACACTGGATCTGTGAAAGGCATCCAAAAGGGAGTGCAAAAGTGCCACAACATGGCTGCTTTCACAGCTTTTTCGTTGGCACCATCCCTATACCTAGGCTGATTTATCTGCCTAGGGTTAGGGTTAGGTTTCAGCCTAGGGCTAGGATTTTTTGAACCAGGAAGCCCTGAGTTCCAGGCTTACTGCAGCTGCCAAAGGCATCCCAAAGGGAGTGCAGAAGTGCCACAACATGGCTGCTTTCACAGCTTTTTCCTTAGGAAGAACCCTAATACCCGGCTGATTTACCTTCGTAGGGTTAGTGCTAGGCTTAGGCCTAGGACTTGAAAATCAGGAAGCCCAGACCTCCAGGCACACTGGAGCTGTGAAAGGCATCCAAAAGGGAGTGCAAAAGTGCCACCACATGGCTGCTTTCACAGCTTTTTCCTTTGCACCATCCCTATACCTAGGCTGATTTATCTGCCTAGGGTTAGGGTTAGGGTTCAGCCTAGGGCTAGGAGTTTTTGAACCAGGAAGCCCTGAGTTCCAGGCTTACTGCAGCTGCCAAAGGCATCCCAAAGGGAGCGCAGAAGTGCCACAACATGGCTGCTTTCACAGCTTTTTCCTTAGGAAGAACCCTCATACCCGGCTGATTTACCTTCCTAGGGTTACTGTTAGGCTTAGGCCTAGGACTTTTAAAACCAGGAAGCCCTGTGCTCCAGGCACACTGCAGCTGTTCAAGGCATCCGAAAGGGAGGGCAAAAGTGACACAACTTGGCTGCCTCCACTGCTATTTCCATGAGACCATCCCCAACCATAGGCTGATTTTCCTTCCTAGCGTTGAGGTTTGAGTTAGGCCTAGGGTTAGTGTTCTTTTAACCTGAAAGCCCTGAGTTCCAAGAACACAGCAGCTGCGAAAGTACACCCAAGAAGAGCACAAAAGTACCACAACATGCCTGCCTCCACAGCGATTTCCTTGGGGACATCCCTAATTCCTGGCTGATTTGCCTTTCTCGTCGTCAGGTTGGGGTTAGGTAGGACTTGTGCTAGGATTTTTAAAATCAGGAAGCCCAGACCTCCAGGCACACTGGAGCTGTGAAAGGCATCCAAAAGGGAGTGCAAAAGTGCCACAACATGGCTGCTTTCACAGCTTTTTCCTTGGCACCATCCCTATACCTAGGCTGATTTATCTGCCTAGGGTTAGGGTTAGGGTTCAGCCTAGGGCTAGGATTTTTTGAATCAGGAAGCCCTGAGTTCCAGGCTTACTGCAGCTGCCAAAGGCATCCCAAAGGGAGCGCAGAAGTGCCACAACATGGCTGCTTTCACAGCTTTTTCCTTAGGAAGAACCCTAATACCCGGCTGATTTACGTTCCCAGGGTTAGTGCTAGGCTTCGGCCTCGGACTTTAAAATCAGGAAGCCCAGACCTCCAGGCACACTGGAGCTGTTCAAGGCATCCAAAAGGGAGTGCAAAAGTGCCACCACATGGCTGCTTTCACAGCTTTTTCCTTTGCACCATCCCTATACCTAGGCTGATTTATCTGCCTAGGGTTAGGGTTAGGGTTCTGGTTAGGGTTCAGCCTAGGGCTAGGATTTTTTGAACCAGGAAGCCCTGAGTTCCAGGCTTACTGCAGCTGCCAAAGGCATCCCAAAGGGAGCTCAGAAATGCCACAACATGGCTGCTTTCACAGCTTTTTCCTTAGGAAGAACCCTCATACCCGGCTGATTTACCTTCCTAGGGTTACTGTTAGGCTTAGGCCTAGGACATTTAAAACCAGGAAGCCCTGTGCTCCAGGCACACTGCAGCTGTTCAAGGCATCCGAAAGGGAGGGCAAAAGTGACACAACTTGGCTGCCTCCACTGCTATTTCCATGAGACCATCCCCAACCATAGGCTGATTTTCCTTCCTAGCGTTGAGGTTTGAGTTAGGCCTAGGGTTAGTGTTCTTTTAACCAGAAAGCCCTGAGTTCCAAGAACACAGCAGCTGCGAAGAACTACCCAAGAAGTGCACAAAAGTACCACAACATGCCTGCTTCCACAGCTATTTCCTTGGGGACATGCCTAATTCCTCGCTGATTTGCCATTCTCGTCATCAGGTTGGGGTTAGGTAGGCCTTGTGCTATGATTTTTAAAATCAGGAAGCCCAGACCTCCAGGCACATTGGAGCTGTGAAAGGCATCCAAAAGGGAGTGCAAAAGTGCCACAACATGGCTGCTTTCACAGCTTTTTCCTTTGCACCATCCCTATACCTAGGCTGATTTATCTGCCTAGGGTTAGGGTTTGGGTTCAGCCTAGGGCTAGGATTTTTTGAACCAGGAAGCCCTGAGTTCCAGGCTTACTGCAGCTGCCAAAGGCATCCCAAAGGGAGCGCAGAAGTGCCACAACATGGCTGCTTTCACAGCTTTTTCCTTAGGAAGAACCCTCATACCCGGCTGATTTACCTTCCTAGGGTTACTGTTAGGCTTAGGCCTAGGACTTTTAAAACCAGGAAGCCCTGTGCTCCAGGCACACTGCAGCTGTTCAAGGCATCCGAAAGGGAGGGCAAATGTGACACAACTTGGCTGCCTTCACTGCTATTTCCATGAGACCATCCCCAACCATAGGCTGATTTTCCTTCCTAGCGTTGAGGTTTGAGTTAGGCCTAGGGTTAGTGTTCTTTTAACCAGAAAGCCCTGAGTTCCAAGAACACAGCAGCTGCGAAGGACTACCCAAGAAGAGCACAAAAGTACCACAACATGCCTGCCTCCACAGCTATTTCCTTGGGGACATCCCTAATTCCTGGCTGATTTGCCTTTCTCGTCGTCAGGTTGGGGTTAGGTAGGACTTGTGCTAGGATTTTTAAAATCAGGAAGCCCAGACCTCCAGGCACACTGGAGCTGTGAAAGGCATCCAAAAGGGAGTGCAAAAGTGCCACAACATGGCTGCTTTCACAGCTTTTTCGTTGGCACCATCCCTATACCTAGGCTGATTTATCTGCCTAGGGTTAGGGTTAGGGTTCAGCCTAGGGCTAGGATTTTTTGAACCAGGAAGCCCTGAGTTCCAGGCTTACTGCAGCTGCCAAAGGCATCCCAAAGGGAGCGCAGAAGTGCCACAACATGGCTGCTTTCACAGCTTTTTCTTTAGGAAGAACCCTAATACCCGGCTGATTTACCTTCCCAGGGTTAGTGCTAGGCTTAGGCCTCGGACTTTAAAATCAGGAAGCCCAGACCTCCAGGCACACTGGAGCTGTGAAAGGCATCCAAAAGGGAGTGCAAAAGTGCCACCACATGGCTGCTTTCACAGCTTTTTCCTTTGCACCATCCCTATACCTAGGGTGATTTATCTGCCTAGGGTTAGGGTTAGGGTTCAGCCTAGGGCTAGGATTTTTTGAACCAGGAAGCCCTGAGTTCCAGGCTTACTGCAGCTGCCAAAGGCATCCCAAAGGGAGCTCAGATATGCCACAACATGGCTGCTTTCACAGCTTTTTCCTTTGGAAGAACCCTCATACCCGGCTGATTTACCTTCCTAGGGTTACTGTTAGGCTTAGGCCTAGGACATTTAAAACCAGGAAGCCCTGTGCTCCAGGCACACTGCAGCTGTTCAAGGCATCCGAAAGGGAGGGCAAAAGTGACACAACTTGGCTGCCTCCACTGCTATATCCATGAAACCATCCCCAACCATAGGCTGATTTTCCTTTCTAGCTTTGAGGTTTGAGTTAGGCCGAGGGTTAGTGTTCTTTTAACCAGAAAGCCCTGAGTTCCAAGAACACAGCAGCTGCGAAGGACTACCCAAGAAGTGCACAAAAGTACCACAACATGCCTGCTTCCACAGCGATTTCCTTGGGGACATGCCTAATTCCTGGCTGATTTGCCTTTCTCGTCGTCAGGTTGGGGTTAGGTAGGACTTGTGCTAGGATTTTTAAAATCAGGAAGCCCAGACCTCCAGGCACACTGGAGCTGTGAAAGGCATCCAAAAGGGAGTGCAAAAGTGCCACAACATGGCTGCTTTCACAGCTTTTTCGTTGGCACCATCCCTATACTTAGGCTGATTTATCTGCCTAGGGTTAGGGTTAGGGTTCAGCCTAGGGCTAGGATTTTTTGAATCAGGAAGCCCTGAGTTCCAGGCTTACTGCAGCTGCCAAAGGCATCCCAAAGGGAGCGCAGAAGTGCCACAACATGGCTGCTTTCACAGCTTTTTCCTTAGGAAGAACCCTAATACCCAGCTGATTTACCTTCGTAGGGTTAGTGCTAGGCTTAGGCCTAGGACTTGAAAATCAGGAAGCCCAGACCTCCAGGCACACTGGAGCTGTGAAAGGCATCCAAAAGGGAGTGCAAAAGTGCCACAACATGGCTGCTTTCACAGCTTTTTCCTTGGCACCATCCCTATACCTAGGCTGATTTATCTGCCTAGGGTTAGGGTTAGGGTTCAGCCTAGGGCTAGGATTTTTTGAATCAGGAAGCCCTGAGTTCCAGGCTTACTGCAGCTGCCAAAGGCATCCCAAAGGGAGCGCAGAAGTGCCACAACATGGCTGCTTTCACGGCTTTTTCCTTAGGAAGAACCCTCATACCCGGCTGATTTACCTTCCTAGGGTTACTGTTAGGCTTAGGCCTAGGACTTTTAAAACCAGGAAGCCCTGTGCTCCAGGCACATTGCAGCTGTTCAAGGCATCCGAAAGGGAGGGCAAAAGTGACACAACTTGGCTGCCTCCACTGCTATTTCCATGAGACCATCCCCAACCATAGGCTGATTTTCCTTCCTAGCGTTGAGGTTTGAGTTAGGCCTAGGGTTAGTGTTCTTTTAACCTGAAAGCCCTGAGTTCCAAGAACAGAGCAGCTGCGAAAGTACACCCAAGAAGAGCACAAAAGTACCACAACATGCCTGCCTCCACAGCTATTTCCTTGGGGACATCCCTAATTCCTGGCTGATTTGCCTTTCTCGTCGTCAGGTTGGGGTTAGGTAGGACTTGTGCTAGGATTTTTAAAATCAGGAAGCCCAGACCTCCAGGCACACTGGAGCTGTGAAAGGCATCCAAAAGGGAGTGCAAAAGTGCCACAACATGGCTGCTTTCACAGCTTTTTCGTTGGCACCATCCCTATACCTAGGCTGATTTATCTGCCTAGGGTTAGGGTTAGGGTTCAGCCTAGGGCTAGGATTTTTTGAACCAGGAAGCCCTGAGTTCCAGGCTTACTGCAGCTGCCAAAGGCATCCCAAAGGGAGCGCAGAAGTGCCACAACATGGCTGCTTTCACAGCTTTTTCCTTAGGAAGAACCCTAATACCCGGCTGATTTACCTTCCCAGGGTTAGTGCTAGGCTTAGGCCTCGGACTTTAAAATCAGGAAGCCCAGACCTCCAGGCACACTGGAGCTGTGAAAGGCATCCAAAAGGGAGTGCAAAAGTGCCACAACATGGCTGCTTTCACAGCTTTTTACTTGGCACCATCCCTATACCTAGGCTGATTTATCTGCCTAGGGTTAGGGTTCAGCCTCGGGCTAGGATGTTTTGAACCAGGAAGCCCTGAGTTCCAGGCTTACTGCAGCTGCCAAAGGCATCCCAAAGGGAGCTCAGATATGCCACAACATGGCTGCTTTCACAGCTTTTTCCTTTGGAAGAACCCTCATACCCGGCTGATTTACCTTCCTAGGGTTACTGTTAGGCTTAGGCCTAGGACATTTAAAACCAGGAAGCCCTGTGCTCCAGGCACACTGCAGCTGTTCAAGGCATCCGAAAGGGAGGGCAAAAGTGACACAACTTGGCTGCCTCCACTGCTATATCCATGAAACCATCCCCAACCATAGGCTGATTTTCCTTTCTAGCTTTGAGGTTTTAGTTAGGCCGAGGGTTAGTGTTCTTTTAACCAGAAAGCCCTGAGTTCCAAGAACACAGCAGCTGCGAAGGACTACCCAAGAATTGCACAAAAGTACCACAACATGCCTGCTTCCACAGCGATTTCCTTGGGGACATGCCTAATTCCTGGCTGATTTGCCTTTCTCGTCGTCAGGTTGGGGTTAGGTAGGACTTGTGCTAGGATTTTTAAAATCAGGAAGCCCAGACCTCCAGGCACACTGGAGCTGTGAAAGGCATCCAAAAGGGAGTGCAAAAGTGCCACAACATGGCTGCTTTCACAGCTTTTTCGTTGGCACCATCCCTATACTTAGGCTGATTTATCTGCCTAGGGTTAGGGTTAGGGTTCAGCCTAGGGCTAGGATTTTTTGAATCAGGAAGCCCTGAGTTCCAGGCTTACTGCAGCTGCCAAAGGCATCCCAAAGGGAGCGCAGAAGTGCCACAACATGGCTGCTTTCACAGCTTTTTCCTTAGGAAGAACCCTAATACCCAGCTGATTTACCTTCGTAGGGTTAGTGCTAGGCTTGGGCCTAGGACTTGAAAATCAGGAAGCCCAGACCTCCAGGCACACTGGAGCTGTGAAAGGCATCCAAAAGGGAGTGCAAAAGTGCCACAACATGGCTGCTTTCACAGCTTTTTCCTTGGCACCATCCCTATACCTAGGCTGATTTATCTGCCTAGGGTTAGGGTTAGGGTTCAGCCTAGGGCTAGGATTTTTTGAATCAGGAAGCCCTGAGTTCCAGGCTTACTGCAGCTGCCAAAGGCATCCCAAAGGGAGCGCAGAAGTGCCACAACATGGCTGCTTTCACGGCTTTTTCCTTAGGAAGAACCCTCATACCCGGCTGATTTACCTTCCTAGGGTTACTGTTAGGCTTAGGCCTAGGACTTTTAAAACCAGGAAGCCCTGTGCTCCAGGCACATTGCAGCTGTTCAAGGCATCCGAAAGGGAGGGCAAAAGTGACACAACTTGGCTGCCTCCACTGCTATTTCCATGAGACCATCCCCAACCATAGGCTGATTTTCCTTCCTAGCGTTGAGGTTTGAGTTAGGCCTAGGGTTAGTGTTCTTTTAACCTGAAAGCCCTGAGTTCCAAGAACACAGCAGCTGCGAAAGTACACCCAAGAAGAGCACAAAAGTACCACAACATGCCTGCCTCCACAGCTATTTCCTTGGGGACATCCCTAATTCCTGGCTGATTTGCCTTTCTCGTCGTCAGGTTGGGGTTAGGTAGGACTTGTGCTAGGATTTTTAAAATCAGGAAGCCCAGACCTCCAGGCACACTGGAGCTGTGAAAGGCATCCAAAAGGGAGTGCAAAAGTGCCACAACATGGCTGCTTTCACAGCTTTTTCGTTGGCACCATCCCTATACCTAGGCTGATTTATCTGCCTAGGGTTAGGGTTAGGGTTCAGCCTAGGGCTAGGATTTTTTGAACCAGGAAGCCCTGAGTTCCAGGCTTACTGCAGCTGCCAAAGGCATCCCAAAGGGAGTGCAGAAGTGCCACAACATGGCTGCTTTCACAGCTTTTTCCTTAGGAAGAACCCTAATACCCGGCTGATTTACCTTCCCAGGGTTAGTGCTAGGCTTAGGCCTCGGACTTTAAAATCAGGAAGCCCAGACCTCCAGGCACACTGGAGCTGTGAAAGGCATCCAAAAGGGAGTGCAAAAGTGCCACAACATGGCTGCTTTCACAGCTTTTTACTTGGCACCATCCCTATACCTAGGCTGATTTATCTGCCTAGGGTTAGGGTTCAGCCTCGGGCTAGGATGTTTTGAACCAGGAAGCCCTGAGTTCCAGGCTTACTGCAGCTGCCAAAGGCATCCCAAAGGGAGCTCAGATATGCCACAACATGGCTGCTTTCACAGCTTTTTCCTTTGGAAGAACCCTCATACCCTGCTGATTTACCTTCCTAGGGTTACTGTTAGGCTTAGGCCTAGGACATTTAAAACCAGGAAGCCCTGTGCTCCAGGCACACTGCAGCTGTTCAAGGCATCCGAAAGGGAGGGCAAAAGTGACACAACTTGGCTGCCTCCACTGCTATATCCATGAAACCATCCCCAACCATAGGCTGATTTTCCTTTCTAGCTTTGAGGTTTGAGTTAGGCCTAGGGTTAGTGTTCTTTTAACCAGAAAGCCCTGAGTTCCAAGAACACAGCAGCTGCGAAGGACTACCCAAGAAGTGCACAAAAGTACCACAACATGCCTGCTTCCACAGCGACTTCCTTGGGGACATGCCTAATTCCTGGCTGATTTGCCATTCTCGTCATCAGGTTGGGGTTAGGTAGGACTTGTGCTAGGATTTTTAAAATCAGGAAGCCCAGACCTCCAGGCACACCGGAGCTGTGAAAGGCATCCAAAAGGGAGTGCAAAAGTGCCACAACATGGCTGCTTTCACAGCTTTTTCGTTGGCACCATCCCTATACCTAGGCTGATTTATCTGCCTAGGGTTAGGGTTAGGGTTCAGCCTAGGGCTAGGATTTTTTGAATCAGGAAGCCCTGAGTTCCAGGCTTACTGCAGCTGCCAAAGGCATCCCAAAGGGAGCGCAGAAGTGCCACAACATGGCTGCTTTCACAGCTTTTTCCTTAGGAAGAACCCTAATACCCGGCTGATTTACCTTCGTAGGGTTAGTGCTAGGCTTAGGCCTAGGACTTGAAAATCAGGAAGCCCAGACCTCCAGGCACACTGGAGCTGTGAAAGGCATCCAAAAGGGAGTGCAAAAGTGCCAGCACCTGGCTGCTTTCACAGCTTTTTCCTTTGCACCATCCCTATACCTAGGCTGATTTATCTGCCTAGGGTTAGGGTTAGGGTTCAGCCTAGGGCTAGGATTTTTTGAACCAGGAAGCCCTGAGTTCCAGGCTTACTGCAGCTGCCAAAGGCATCCCAAAGGGAGCTCAGAAATGCCACAACATGGCTGCTTTCACAGCTTTTTCCTTTGGAAGAACCCTCATACCCGGCTGATTTACCTTCCTAGGGTTACTGTTAGGCTTAGGCCTAGGACTTTGAAAACCAGGAAGCCCTGTGCTCCAGGCACACTGCAGCTGTTCAATTCATCCCAAGGGCAGCGCAAAAGTGACACAACTTGGCTGCCTCCACTGCTATTTCCATGAGACCATCCCGAACCATAGGCTGATTTTCCTTCCTAGCGTTGAGGTTTGAGTTAGGCCTAGGGTTAGGGTTCTTTTAACCTGAAAGCCCTGAGTTCCAAGAACACAGCAGCTGCGAAGGACTACCCAAGAAGAGCACAAAAGTACCACAACATGCCTGCCTCCACAGCTATTTCCTTGGGGACATCCCTAATTCCTGGCTGATTTGCCTTTCTCGTCGTCGGGCTGGGGTTAGGTAGGACTTGTGCTAGGATTTTTAAAATCAGGAAGCCCAGAGCTCCAGGCACACTGGAGCTGTGAAAGGCATCAAAAAGGGAGTGCAAAAGTGCCACAACATGGCTGCTTTCACAGCTTTTTCGTTGGCACCATCCCTATACCTAGGCTGATTTATCTGCCTAGGGTTAGGGTTAGGTTTCAGCCTAGGGCTAGGATTTTTTGAATCAGGAAGCCCTGAGTTCCAGGCTTACTGCAGCTGCCAAAGGCATCCCAAAGGGAGTGCAGAAGTGCCACAACATGGCTGCTTTCACAGCTTTTTCCTTAGGAAGAACCCTAATACCCGGCTGATTTACCTTCGTAGGGTTAGTGCTAGGCTTAGGCCTAGGACTTGAAAATCAGGAAGCCCAGACCTCCAGGCACACTGGAGCTGTGAAAGGCATCCAAAAGGGAGTGCAAAAGTGCCACCACATGGCTGCTTTCACAGCTTTTTCCTTTGCACCATCCCTATACCTAGGCTGATTTATCTGCCTAGGGTTAGGGTTAGGGTTCAGCCTAGGGCTAGGATTTTTTGAACCAGGAAGCCCTGAGTTCCAGGCTTACTGCAGCTGCCAAAGGCATCCCAAAGGGAGCGCAGAAGTGCCACAACATGGCTGCTTTCACAGCTTTTTCCTTAGGAAGAACCCTAATACCCGGCTGATTTACGTTCCCAGGGTTAGTGCTAGGCTTCGGCCTCGGACTTTAAAATCAGGAAGCCCAGACCTCCAGGCACACTGGAGCTGTTCAAGGCATCCAAAAGGGAGTGCAAAAGTGCCACCACATGGCTGCTTTCACAGCTTTTTCCTTTGCACCATCCCTATACCTAGGCTGATTTATCTGCCTAGGGTTAGGGTTAGGGTTCTGGTTAGGGTTCAGCCTAGGGCTAGGATTTTTTGAACCAGGAAGCCCTGAGTTCCAGGCTTACTGCAGCTGCCAAAGGCATCCCAAAGGGAGCTCAGAAATGCCACAACATGGCTGCTTTCACAGCTTTTTCCTTAGGAAGAACCCTCATACCCGGCTGATTTACCTTCCTAGGGTTACTGTTAGGCTTAGGCCTAGGACATTTAAAACCAGGAAGCCCTGTGCTCCAGGCACACTGCAGCTGTTCAAGGCATCCGAAAGGGAGGGCAAAAGTGACACAACTTGGCTGCCTCCACTGCTATTTCCATGAGACCATCCCCAACCATAGGCTGATTTTCCTTCCTAGCGTTGAGGTTTGAGTTAGGCCTAGGGTTAGTGTTCTTTTAACCAGAAAGCCCTGAGTTCCAAGAACACAGCAGCTGCGAAGGACTACCCAAGAAGAGCACAAAAGTACCACAACATTCCTGCTTCCACAGCGATTTCCTTGGGGACATCCCTAATTCCTGGTTGATTTGCCTTTCTCGTCGTCAGGTTGGGGTTAGGTAGGACTTGTGCTAGGATTTTTAAAATCAGGAAGCCCAGACCTCCAGGCACACTGGAGCTGTGAAAGGCATCCAAAAGGGAGTGTAAAAGTGCCACCACTTGGCTGCTTTCACAGCTTTTTCCTTGGCACCATCCCTATACCTAGGCTGATTTATCTGCCTAGGGTTAGGGTTAGGCTTCAGCCTAGGGCTAGGATTTTTTGAACCAGGAAGCCCTGAGTTCCAGGCTTACTGCAGCTGCCAAAGGCATCCCAAAGGGAGCTCAGAAATGCCACAACATGGCTGCTTTCACAGCTTTTTCCTTTGGAAGAACCCTCATACCCGGCTGATTTACCTTCCTAGGGTTACTGTTAGTCTTAGGCCTAGGACATTTAAAACCAGGAAGCCCTGTGCTCCAGGCACACTGCAGCTGTTCAAGGCATCCGAAAGGGAGGGCAAAAGTGACACAACTTGACTGCCTCCACTGCTATTTCCATGAGACAATCCCCAACCATAGGCTGATTTTCCTTCCTAGCGTTGAGGTTTGAGTTAGGCCTAGGGTTAGTGTTCTTTTAACCAGAAAGCCCTGAGTTCCAAGAACACAGCAGCTGCGAAGAACTACCCAAGAAGTGCACAAAAGTACCACAACATGCCTGCTTCCACAGCTATTTCCTTGGGGACATGCCTAATTCCTCGCTGATTTGCCATTCTCGTCATCAGGTTGGGGTTAGGTAGGCCTTGTGCTATGATTTTTAAAATCAGGAAGCCCAGACCTCCAGGCACATTGGAGCTGTGAAAGGCATCCAAAAGGGAGTGCAAAAGTGCCACCACATGGCTGCTTTCACAGCTTTTTCCTTTGCACCATCCCTATACCTAGGCTGATTTATCTGCCTAGGGTTAGGGTTTGGGTTCAGCCTAGGGCTAGGATTTTTTGAACCAGGAAGCCCTGAGTTCCAGGCTTACTGCAGCTGCCAAAGGCATCCCAAAGGGAGCGCAGAAGTGCCACAACATGGCTGCTTTCACAGCTTTTTCCTTAGGAAGAACCCTCATACCCGGCTGATTTACCTTCCTAGGGTTACTGTTAGTCTTAGGCCTAGGACTTTTAAAACCAGGAAGCCCTGTGCTCCAGGCACACTGCAGCTGTTCAAGGCATCCGAAAGGGAGGGCAAAAGTGACACAACTTGGCTGCCTCCACTGCTATTTCCATGAGACCATCCCCAACCATAGGCTGATTTTCCTTCCTAGCGTTGAGGTTTGAGTTAGGCCTAGGGTTAGTGTTCTTTTAACCAGAAAGCCCTGAGTTCCAAGAACACAGCAGCTGCGAAAGTACACCCAAGAAGAGCACAAAAGTACCACAACATGCCTGCCTCCACAGCGATTACCTTGGGGACATCCCTAATTCCTGGCTGATTTGCCTTTCTCGTCGTCAGGTTGGGGTTAGGTAGGACTTGTGCTAGGATTTTTAAAATCAGGAAGCCCAGACCTCCAGGCACACTGGAGCTGTGAAAGGCATCAAAAAGGGAGTGCAAAAGTGCCACAACATGGCTGGTTTCACAGCTTTTTCCTTGGCACCATCCCTATACCTAGGCTGATTTATCTGCCTAGGGTTAGGGTTAGGGTTCAGCCTAGGGCTAGGATTTTTTGAACCAGGAAGCCCTGAGTTCCAGGCTTACTGCAGCTGCCAAAGGCATCCCAAAGTGAGCTCAGAAATGCCACAACATGGCTGCTTACACAGCTTTTTCCTTAGGAGGAACCCTCAGACCCGGCTGATTTACCTTCCCAGGGTTAGTGCTAGGCTTAGGCCTCGGACTTTAAAATCAGGAAGCCCAGACCTCCAGGCACACTGGAGCTGTGAAAGGCATCCAAGAGGGAGTGCAAAAGTGCCACCACATGGCTGCTTTCACAGCTTTTTCCTTTGCACCATCCCTATACCTAGGCTGATTTATCTGCCTAGGGTTAGGGTTAGGGTTAGGGTTCGGGTTAGGGTTCAGACTAGGGCTAGGATTTTTTGAACCAGGAAGCCCTGAGTTCCAGGCTTACTGCAGCTGCCAAAGGCATCCGAAAGGGAGCTCAGAAATGCCACAACATGGCTGCTTTCACAGCTTTTTCCTTAGGAAGAACCCTCATACCCGGCTGATTTACCTTCCTAGGGTTACTGTTAGGCTTAGGCCTAGGACATTTAAAACCAGGAAGCCCTGTGCTCCAGGCACACTGCAGCTGTTCAAGGCATCCGAAAGGGAGGGCAAAAGTGACACAACTTGGCTGCCTCCACTGCTATTTCCATGAGACCATCCCCAACCATAGGCTGATTTTCCTTCCTAGCGTTGAGGTTTGAGTTAGGCCTAGGGTTAGTGTTCTTTTAACCAGAAAGCCCTGAGTTCCAAGAACACAGCAGCTGCGAAGGACTACCCAAGAAGAGCACAAAAGTACCACAACATTCCTGCTTCCACAGCGATTTCCTTGGGGACATCCCTAATTCCTGGTTGATTTGCCTTTCTCGTCGTCAGGTTGGGGTTAGGTAGGACTTGTGCTAGGATTTTTAAAATCAGGAAGCCCAGACCTCCAGGCACACTGGAGCTGTGAAAGGCATCCAAAAGGGAGTGTAAAAGTGCCACCACTTGGCTGCTTTCACAGCTTTTTCCTTGGCACCATCCCTATACCTAGGCTGATTTATCTGCCTAGGGTTAGGGTTAGGGTTCAGCCTAGGGCTAGGATTTTTTGAACCAGGAAGCCCTGAGTTCCAGGCTTACTGCAGCTGCCAAAGGCATCCCAAAGGGAGCTCAGAAATGCCACAACATGGCTGCTTTCACAGCTTTTTCCTTTGGAAGAACCCTCATACCCGGCTGATTTACCTTCCTAGGGTTACTGTTAGTCTTAGGCCTAGGACATTTAAAACCAGGAAGCCCTGTGCTCCAGGCACACTGCAGCTGTTCAAGGCATCCGAAAGGGAGGGCAAAAGTGACACAACTTGACTGCCTCCACTGCTATTTCCATGAGACAATCCCCAACCATAGGCTGATTTTCCTTCCTAGCGTTGAGGTTTGAGTTAGGCCTAGGGTTAGTGTTCTTTTAACCAGAAAGCCCTGAGTTCCAAGAACACAGCAGCTGCGAAGAACTACCCAAGAAGTGCACAAAAGTACCACAACATGCCTGCTTCCACAGCTATTTCCTTGGGGACATGCCTAATTCCTGGCTGATTTGCCATTCTCGTCATCAGGTTGGGGTTAGGTAGGCCTTGTGCTAGGATTTTTAAAATCAGGAAGCCCAGACCTCCAGGCACGTTGGACCTGTGAAAGGCATCCAAAAGGGAGTGCAAAAGTGCCACCACATGGCTGCTTTCACAGCTTTTTCCTTTGCACCATCCCTATACCTAGGCTGATTTATCTGCCTAGGGTTAGGGTTAGGGTTCAGCCTAGGGCTAGGATTTTTTGAACCAGGAAGCCCTGAGTTCCAGGCTTACTGCAGCTGCCAAAGGCATCCCAAAGGGAGCGCAGAAGTGCCACAACATGGCTGCTTTCACAGCTTTTTCCTTAGGAAGAACCCTCATACCCGGCTGATTTACCTTCCTAGGGTTACTGTTAGGCTTAGGCCTAGGACTTTTAAAACCAGGAAGCCCTGTGCTCCAGGCACACTGCAGCTGTTCAAGGCATCCGAAAGGGAGGGCAAAAGTGACACAACTTGGCTGCCTCCACTGCTATTTCCATGAGACCATCCCCAACCATAGGCTGATTTTCCTTCCTAGCGTTGAGGTTTGAGTTAGGCCTAGGGTTAGTGTTCTTTTAACCTGAAAGCCCTGAGTTCCAAGAACACAGCAGCTGCGAAGGACTACCCAAGAAGAGCACAAAAGTACCACAACATGCCTGCCTCCACAGCGATTTCCTTGGGGACATCCCTAATTCCTGGCTGATTTGCCTTTCTCGTCGTCAGGTTGGGGTTAGGTAGGACTTGTGCTAGGATTTTTAAAATCAGGAAGCCCAGACCTCCAGGCACACTGGAGCTGTGAAAGGCATCCAAAAGGGAGTGCAAAAGTGCCACAACATGGCTGCTTTCACAGCTTTTTCCTTGGCACCATCCCTATACCTAGGCTGATTTATCTGCCTAGGGTTAGGGTTAGGGTTCAGCCTAGGGCTAGGATTTTTTGAACCAGGAAGCCCTGAGTTCCAGGCTTACTGCAGCTGCCAAAGGCATCCCAAAGGGAGCGCAGAAGTGCCACAACATGGCTGCTTTCACAGCTTTTTCCTTAGGAAGAACCCTAATACCCGGCTGATTTACGTTCCCAGGGTTAGTGCTAGGCTTCGGCCTCGGACTTTAAAATCAGGAAGCCCAGACCTCCAGGCACACTGGAGCTGTTCAAGGCATCCAAAAGGGAGTGCAAAAGTGCCACCACATGGCTGCTTTCACAGCTTTTTCCTTTGCACCATCCCTATACCTAGGCTGATTTATCTGCCTAGGGTTAGGGTTAGGGTTCTGGTTAGGGTTCAGCCTAGGGCTAGGATTTTTTGAACCAGGAAGCCCTGAGTTCCAGGCTTACTGCAGCTGCCAAAGGCATCCGAAAGGGAGCTCAGAAATGCCACAACATGGCTGCTTTCACAGCTTTTTCCTTAGGAAGAACCCTCATACCCGGCTGATTTACCTTCCTAGGGTTACTGTTAGGCTTAGGCCTAGGACATTTAAAACCAGGAAGCCCTGTGCTCCAGGCACACTGCAGCTGTTCAAGGCATCCGAAAGGGAGGGCAAAAGTGACACAACTTGGCTGCCTCCACTGCTATTTCCATGAGACCATCCCCAACCATAGGCTGATTTTCCTTCCTAGCGTTGAGGTTTGAGTTAGGCCTAGGGTTAGTGTTCTTTTAACCAGAAAGCCCTGAGTTCCAAGAACACAGCAGCTGCGAAGGACTACCCAAGAAGAGCACAAAAGTACCACAACATTCCTGCTTCCACAGCGATTTCCTTGGGGACATCCCTAATTCCTGGTTGATTTGCCTTTCTCGTCGTCAGGTTGGGGTTAGGTAGGACTTGTGCTATGATTTTAAAATCAGGAAGCCCAGACCTCCAGGCACACTGGAGCTGTGAAAGGCATCCAAAAGGGAGTGTAAAAGTGCCACCACTTGGCTGCTTTCACAGCTTTTTCCTTGGCACCATCCCTATACCTAGGCTGATTTATCTGCCTAGGGTTAGGGTTAGGGTTCAGCCTAGGGCTAGGATTTTTTGAACCAGGAAGCCCTGAGTTCCAGGCTTACTGCAGCTGCCAAAGGCATCCCAAAGGGAGCTCAGAAATGCCACAACATGGCTGCTTTCACAGCTTTTTCCTTTGGAAGAACCCTCATACCCGGCTGATTTACCTTCCTAGGGTTACTGTTAGTCTTAGGCCTAGGACATTTAAAACCAGGAAGCCCTGTGCTCCAGGCACACTGCAGCTGTTCAAGGCATCCGAAAGGGAGGGCAAAAGTGATACAATTTGACTGCCTCCACTGCTATTTCCATGAGACAATCCCCAACCATAGGCTGATTTTCCTTCCTAGCGTTGAGGTTTGAGTTAGGCCTAGGGTTAGTGTTCTTTTAACCAGAAAGCCCTGAGTTCCAAGAACACAGCAGCTGCGAAGAACTACCCAAGAAGTGCACAAAAGTACCACAACATGCCTGCTTCCACAGCTATTTCCTTGGGGACATGCCTAATTCCTCGCTGATTTGCCATTCTCGTCATCAGGTTGGGGTTAGGTAGGCCTTGTGCTATGATTTTTAAAATCAGGAAGCCCAGACCTCCAGGCACATTGGAGCTGTGAAAGGCATCCAAAAGGGAGTGCAAAAGTGCCACCACATGGCTGCTTTCACAGCTTTTTCCTTTGCACCATCCCTATACCTAGGCTGATTTATCTGCCTAGGGTTAGGGTTAGGGTTCAGCCTAGGGCTAGGATTTTTTGAACCAGGAAGCCCTGAGTTCCAGGCTTACTGCAGCTGCCAAAGGCATCCCAAAGTGAGCTCAGAAATGCCACAACATGGCTGCTTACACAGCTTTTTCCTTAGGAGGAAC
The DNA here is from genome assembly GCF_028018845.1 of Melospiza georgiana. NCBI lineage: Eukaryota > Metazoa > Chordata > Aves > Passeriformes > Passerellidae > Melospiza > Melospiza georgiana. The sequence continues at coordinate 269,478 of NC_080451.1, forward strand.
CCTCAGACCCGGCTGATTTACCTTCCCAGGGTTAGTGCTAGGCTTAGGCCTCGGACTTTAAAATCAGGAAGCCCAGACCTCCAGGCACACTGTAGCTGTGAAAGGCATCCAAGAGGGAGTGCAAAAGTGCCACCACATGGCTGCTTTCACAGCTTTTTCCTTTGCACCATCCCTATACCTAGGCTGATTTATCTGCCTAGGGTTAGGGTTAGGGTTAGGGTTCGGGTTAGGGTTCAGCCTAGGGCTAGGATTTTTTGAACCAGGAAGCCCTGAGTTCCAGGCTTACTGCAGCTGCCAAAGGCATCCCAAAGGGAGCTCAGAAATGCCACAACATGGCTGCTTTCACAGCTTTTTCCTTAGGAAGAACCCTCATACCCGGCTGATTTACCTTCCTAGGGTTACTGTTAGGCTTAGGCCTAGGACATTTAAAACCAGGAAGCCCTGTGCTCCAGGCACACTGCAGCTGTTCAAGGCATCCGAAAGGGAGGGCAAAAGTGACACAACTTGGCTGCCTCCACTGCTATTTCCATGAGACCATCCCCAACCATAGGCTGATTTTCCTTCCTAGCGTTGAGGTTTGAGTTAGGCCTAGGGTTAGTGTTCTTTTAACCAGAAAGCCCTGAGTTCCAAGAACACAGCAGCTGCGAAGGACTACCCAAGAAGAGCACAAAAGTACCACAACATTCCTGCTTCCACAGCGATTTCCTTGGGGACATCCCTAATTCCTGGTTGATTTGCCTTTCTCGTCGTCAGGTTGGGGTTAGGTAGGACTTGTGCTAGGATTTTTAAAATCAGGAAGCCCAGACCTCCAGGCACACTGGAGCTGTGAAAGGCATCCAAAAGGGAGTGTAAAAGTGCCACCACTTGGCTGCTTTCACAGCTTTTTCCTTGGCACCATCCCTATACCTAGGCTGATTTATCTGCCTAGGGTTAGGGTTAGGGTTCAGCCTAGGGCTAGGATTTTTTGAACCAGGAAGCCCTGAGTTCCAGGCTTACTGCAGCTGCCAAAGGCATCCCAAAGGGAGCTCAGAAATGCCACAACATGGCTGCTTTCACAGCTTTTTCCTTTGGAAGAACCCTCATACCCGGCTGATTTACCTTCCTAGGGTTACTGTTAGTCTTAGGCCTAGGACATTTAAAACCAGGAAGCCCTGTGCTCCAGGCACACTGCAGCTGTTCAAGGCATCCGAAAGGGAGGGCAAAAGTGACACAACTTGACTGCCTCCACTGCTATTTCCATGAGACAATCCCCAACCATAGGCTGATTTTCCTTCCTAGCGTTGAGGTTTGAGTTAGGCCTAGGGTTAGTGTTCTTTTAACCAGAAAGCCCTGAGTTCCAAGAACACAGCAGCTGCGAAGAACTACCCAAGAAGTGCACAAAAGTACCACAACATGCCTGCTTCCACAGCTATTTCCTTGGGGACATGCCTAATTCCTCGCTGATTTGCCATTCTCGTCATCAGGTTGGGGTTAGGTAGGCCTTGTGCTATGATTTTTAAAATCAGGAAGCCCAGACCTCCAGGCACATTGGAGCTGTGAAAGGCATCCAAAAGGGAGTGCAAAAGTGCCACCACATGGCTGCTTTCACAGCTTTTTCCTTTGCACCATCCCTATACCTAGGCTGATTTATCTGCCTAGGGTTAGGGTTTGGGTTCAGCCTAGGGCTAGGATTTTTTGAACCAGGAAGCCCTGAGTTCCAGGCTTACTGCAGCTGCCAAAGGCATCCCAAAGGGAGCGCAGAAGTGCCACAACATGGCTGCTTTCACAGCTTTTTCCTTAGGAAGAACCCTCATACCCGGCTGATTTACCTTCCTAGGGTTACTGTTAGGCTTAGGCCTAGGACTTTTAAAACCAGGAAGCCCTGTGCTCCAGGCACACTGCAGCTGTTCAAGGCATCCGAAAGGGAGGGCAAAAGTGACACAACTTGGCTGCCTCCACTGCTATTTCCATGAGACCATCCCCAACCATAGGCTGATTTTCCTTCCTAGCGTTGAGGTTTGAGTTAGGCCTAGGGTTAGTGTTCTTTTAACCAGAAAGCCCTGAGTTCCAAGAACACAGCAGCTGCGAAAGTACACCCAAGAAGAGCACAAAAGTACCACAACATGCCTGCCTCCACAGCGATTACCTTGGGGACATCCCTAATTCCTGGCTGATTTGCCTTTCTCGTCGTCAGGTTGGGGTTAGGTAGGACTTGTGCTAGGATTTTTAAAATCAGGAAGCCCAGACCTCCAGGCACACTGGAGCTGTGAAAGGCATCAAAAAGGGAGTGCAAAAGTGCCACAACATGGCTGGTTTCACAGCTTTTTCCTTGGCACCATCCCTATACCTAGGCTGATTTATCTGCCTAGGGTTAGGGTTAGGGTTCAGCCTAGGGCTAGGATTTTTTGAATCAGGAAGCCCTGAGTTCCAGGCTTACTGCAGCTGCCAAAGGCATCCCAAAGGGAGCGCAGAAGTGCCACAACATGGCTGCTTTCACAGCTTTTTCCTTAGGAAGAACCCTAATACCCGGCTGATTTACCTTCGTAGGGTTAGTGCTAGGCTTAGGCCTAGGACTTGAAAATCAGGAAGCCCAGACCTCCAGGCACACTGGAGCTGTGAAAGGCATCCAAAAGGGAGTGCAAAAGTGCCAGCACCTGGCTGCTTTCACAGCTTTTTCCTTTGCACCATCCCTATACCTAGGCTGATTTATCTGCCTAGGGTTAGGGTTAGGGTTCAGCCTAGGGCTAGGATTTTTTGAACCAGGAAGCCCTGAGTTCCAGGCTTACTGCAGCTGCCAAAGGCATCCCAAAGGGAGCTCAGAAATGCCACAACATGGCTGCTTTCACAGCTTTTTCCTTTGGAAGAACCCTCATACCCGGCTGATTTACCTTCCTAGGGTTACTGTTAGGCTTAGGCCTAGGACTTTGAAAACCAGGAAGCCCTGTGCTCCAGGCACACTGCAGCTGTTCAATTCATCCCAAGGGCAGCGCAAAAGTGACACAACTTGGCTGCCTCCACTGCTATTTCCATGAGACCATCCCGAACCATAGGCTGATTTTCCTTCCTAGCGTTGAGGTTTGAGTTAGGCCTAGGGTTAGGGTTCTTTTAACCTGAAAGCCCTGAGTTCCAAGAACACAGCAGCTGCGAAGGACTACCCAAGAAGAGCACAAAAGTACCACAACATGCCTGCCTCCACAGCTATTTCCTTGGGGACATCCCTAATTCCTGGCTGATTTGCCTTTCTCGTCGTCGGGCTGGGGTTAGGTAGGACTTGTGCTAGGATTTTTAAAATCAGGAAGCCCAGAGCTCCAGGCACACTGGAGCTGTGAAAGGCATCAAAAAGGGAGTGCAAAAGTGCCACAACATGGCTGCTTTCACAGCTTTTTCGTTGGCACCATCCCTATACCTAGGCTGATTTATCTGCCTAGGGTTAGGGTTAGGTTTCAGCCTAGGGCTAGGATTTTTTGAATCAGGAAGCCCTGAGTTCCAGGCTTACTGCAGCTGCCAAAGGCATCCCAAAGGGAGTGCAGAAGTGCCACAACATGGCTGCTTTCACAGCTTTTTCCTTAGGAAGAACCCTAATACCCGGCTGATTTACCTTCGTAGGGTTAGTGCTAGGCTTAGGCCTAGGACTTGAAAATCAGGAAGCCCAGACCTCCAGGCACACTGGAGCTGTGAAAGGCATCCAAAAGGGAGTGCAAAAGTGCCACCACATGGCTGCTTTCACAGCTTTTTCCTTTGCACCATCCCTATACCTAGGCTGATTTATCTGCCTAGGGTTAGGGTTAGGGTTCAGCCTAGGGCTAGGATTTTTTGAACCAGGAAGCCCTGAGTTCCAGGCTTACTGCAGCTGCCAAAGGCATCCGAAAGGGAGCTCAGAGATGCCACAACATGGCTGCTTTCACAGCTTTTTCCTTAGGAAGAACCCTCATACCCGGCTGATTTACCTTCCTAGGGTTACTGTTAGGCTTAGGCCTAGGACTTTTAAAACCAGGAAGCCCTGTGCTCCAGGCACACTGCAGCTGTTCAAAGCATCCGAAAGGGAGGGCAAAAGTGACACAACTTGGCTGCCTCCACTGCTATTTCCATGAGACCATCCCCAACCATAGGCTGATTTTCCTTCCTAGCGTTGAGGTTTGAGTTTGGCCTAGGGTTAGTGTTCTTTTAACCAGAAAGCCCTGAGTTCCAAGAACACAGCAGCTGCGAAGAACTACCCAAGAAGTGCACAAAAGTACCACAACATGCCTGCTTCCACAGCTATTTCCTTGGGGACATGCCTAATTCCTGGCTGATTTGCCATTCTCGTCATCAGGTTGGGGTTAGGTAGGCCTTGTGCTAGGATTTTTAAAATCAGGAAGCCCAGACCTCCAGGCACGTTGGACCTGTGAAAGGCATCCAAAAGGGAGTGCAAAAGTGCCACCACATGGCTGCTTTCACAGCTTTTTCCTTTGCACCATCCCTATACCTAGGCTGATTTATCTGCCTAGGGTTAGGGTTAGGGTTCAGCCTAGGGCTAGGATTTTTTGAACCAGGAAGCCCTGAGTTCCAGGCTTACTGCAGCTGCCAAAGGCATCCCAAAGGGAGCGCAGAAGTGCCACAACATGGCTGCTTTCACAGCTTTTTCCTTAGGAAGAACCCTCATACCCGGCTGATTTACCTTCCTAGGGTTACTGTTAGGCTTAGGCCTAGGACTTTTAAAACCAGGAAGCCCTGTGCTCCAGGCACACTGCAGCTGTTCAAGGCATCCGAAAGGGAGGGCAAAAGTGACACAACTTGGCTGCCTCCACTGCTATTTCCATGAGACCATCCCCAACCATAGGCTGATTTTCCTTCCTAGCGTTGAGGTTTGAGTTAGGCCTAGGGTTAGTGTTCTTTTAACCTGAAAGCCCTGAGTTCCAAGAACACAGCAGCTGCGAAGGACTACCCAAGAAGAGCACAAAAGTACCACAACATGCCTGCCTCCACAGCGATTTCCTTGGGGACATCCCTAATTCCTGGCTGATTTGCCTTTCTCGTCGTCAGGTTGGGGTTAGGTAGGACTTGTGCTAGGATTTTTAAAATCAGGAAGCCCAGACCTCCAGGCACACTGGAGCTGTGAAAGGCATCCAAAAGGGAGTGCAAAAGTGCCACAACATGGCTGCTTTCACAGCTTTTTCCTTGGCACCATCCCTATACCTAGGCTGATTTATCTGCCTAGGGTTAGGGTTAGGGTTCAGCCTAGGGCTAGGATTTTTTGAACCAGGAAGCCCTGAGTTCCAGGCTTACTGCAGCTGCCAAAGGCATCCCAAAGGGAGTGCAGAAGTGCCACAACATGGCTGCTTTCACAGCTTTTTCCTTAGGAAGAACCCTAATACCCGGCTGATTTACGTTCCCAGGGTTAGTGCTAGGCTTCGGCCTCGGACTTTAAAATCAGGAAGCCCAGACCTCCAGGCACACTGGAGCTGTTCAAGGCATCCAAAAGGGAGTGCAAAAGTGCCACCACATGGCTGCTTTCACAGCTTTTTCCTTTGCACCATCCCTATACCTAGGCTGATTTATCTGCCTAGGGTTAGGGTTAGGGTTCTGGTTAGGGTTCAGCCTAGGGCTAGGATTTTTTGAACCAGGAAGCCCTGAGTTCCAGGCTTACTGCAGCTGCCAAAGGCATCCGAAAGGGAGCTCAGAAATGCCACAACATGGCTGCTTTCACAGCTTTTTCCTTAGGAAGAACCCTCATACCCGGCTGATTTACCTTCCTAGGGTTACTGTTAGGCTTAGGCCTAGGACATTTAAAACCAGGAAGCCCTGTGCTCCAGGCACACTGCAGCTGTTCAAGGCATCCGAAAGGGAGGGCAAAAGTGACACAACTTGGCTGCCTCCACTGCTATTTCCATGAGACCATCCCCAACCATAGGCTGATTTTCCTTCCTAGCGTTGAGGTTTGAGTTAGGCCTAGGGTTAGTGTTCTTTTAACCAGAAAGCCCTGAGTTCCAAGAACACAGCAGCTGCGAAGGACTACCCAAGAAGAGCACAAAAGTACCACAACATTCCTGCTTCCACAGCGATTTCCTTGGGGACATCCCTAATTCCTGGTTGATTTGCCTTTCTCGTCGTCAGGTTGGGGTTAGGTAGGACTTGTGCTATGATTTTTAAAATCAGGAAGCCCAGACCTCCAGGCACACTGGAGCTGTGAAAGGCATCCAAAAGGGAGTGTAAAAGTGCCACCACTTGGCTGCTTTCACAGCTTTTTCCTTGGCACCATCCCTATACCTAGGCTGATTTATCTGCCTAGGGTTAGGGTTAGGGTTCAGCCTAGGGCTAGGATTTTTTGAACCAGGAAGCCCTGAGTTCCAGGCTTACTGCAGCTGCCAAAGGCATCCCAAAGGGAGCTCAGAAATGCCACAACATGGCTGCTTTCACAGCTTTTTCCTTAGGAAGAACCCTCATACCCGGCTGATTTACCTTCCTAGGGTTACTGTTAGGCTTAGGCCTAGGACATTTAAAACCAGGAAGCCCTGTGCTCCAGGCACACTGCAGCTGTTCAAGGCATCCGAAAGGGAGGGCAAAAGTGACACAACTTGGCTGCCTCCACTGCTATTTCCATGAGACCATCCCCAACCATAGGCTGATTTTCCTTCCTAGCGTTGAGGTTTGAGTTAGGCCTAGGGTTAGTGTTCTTTTAACCAGAAAGCCCTGAGTTCCAAGAACACAGCAGCTGCGAAGGACTACCCAAGAAGAGCACAAAAGTACCACAACATTCCTGCTTCCACAGCGATTTCCTTGGGGACATCCCTAATTCCTGGTTGATTTGCCTTTCTCGTCGTCAGGTTGGGGTTAGGTAGGACTTGTGCTAGGATTTTTAAAATCAGGAAGCCCAGACCTCCAGGCACACTGGAGCTGTGAAAGGCATCCAAAAGGGAGTGTAAAAGTGCCACCACTTGGCTGCTTTCACAGCTTTTTCCTTGGCACCATCCCTATACCTAGGCTGATTTATCTGCCTAGGGTTAGGGTTAGGGTTCAGCCTAGGGCTAGGATTTTTTGAACCAGGAAGCCCTGAGTTCCAGGCTTACTGCAGCTGCCAAAGGCATCCCAAAGGGAGCTCAGAAATGCCACAACATGGCTGCTTTCACAGCTTTTTCCTTTGGAAGAACCCTCATACCCGGCTGATTTACCTTCCTAGGGTTACTGTTAGTCTTAGGCCTAGGACATTTAAAACCAGGAAGCCCTGTGCTCCAGGCACACTGCAGCTGTTCAAGGCATCCGAAAGGGAGGGCAAAAGTGACACAACTTGACTGCCTCCACTGCTATTTCCATGAGACAATCCCCAACCATAGGCTGATTTTCCTTCCTAGCGTTGAGGTTTGAGTTAGGCCTAGGGTTAGTGTTCTTTTAACCAGAAAGCCCTGAGTTCCAAGAACACAGCAGCTGCGAAGAACTACCCAAGAAGTGCACAAAAGTACCACAACATGCCTGCTTCCACAGCTATTTCCTTGGGGACATGCCTAATTCCTCGCTGATTTGCCATTCTCGTCATCAGGTTGGGGTTAGGTAGGCCTTGTGCTAGGATTTTTAAAATCAGGAAGCCCAGACCTCCAGGCACATTGGAGCTGTGAAAGGCATCCAAAAGGGAGTGCAAAAGTGCCACCACATGGCTGCTTTCACAGCTTTTTCCTTTGCACCATCCCTATACCTAGGCTGATTTATCTGCCTAGGGTTAGGGTTTGGGTTCAGCCTAGGGCTAGGATTTTTTGAACCAGGAAGCCCTGAGTTCCAGGCTTACTGCAGCTGCCAAAGGCATCCCAAAGGGAGCGCAGAAGTGCCACAACATGGCTGCTTTCACAGCTTTTTCCTTAGGAAGAACCCTCATACCCGGCTGATTTACCTTCCTAGGGTTACTGTTAGGCTTAGGCCTAGGACTTTTAAAACCAGGAAGCCCTGTGCTCCAGGCACACTGCAGCTGTTCAAGGCATCCGAAAGGGAGGGCAAAAGTGACACAACTTGGCTGCCTCCACTGCTATTTCCATGAGACCATCCCCAACCATAGGCTGATTTTCCTTCCTAGCGTTGAGGTTTGAGTTAGGCCTAGGGTTAGTGTTCTTTTAACCTGAAAGCCCTGAGTTCCAAGAACACAGCAGCTGCGAAGGACTACCCAAGAAGAGCACAAAAGTACCACAACATGCCTGCCTCCACAGCGATTTCCTTGGGGACATCCCTAATTCCTGGCTGATTTGCCTTTCTCGTCGTCAGGTTGGGGTTAGGTAGGACTTGTGCTAGGATTTTTAAAATCAGGAAGCCCAGACCTCCAGGCACACTGGAGCTGTGAAAGGCATCCAAAAGGGAGTGCAAAAGTGCCACAACATGGCTGCTTTCACAGCTTTTTCCTTGGCACCATCCCTATACCTAGGCTGATTTATCTGCCTAGGGTTAGGGTTAGGGTTCAGCCTAGGGCTAGGATTTTTTGAACCAGGAAGCCCTGAGTTCCAGGCTTACTGCAGCTGCCAAAGGCATCCCAAAGGGAGCGCAGAAGTGCCACAACATGGCTGCTTTCACAGCTTTTTCCTTAGGAAGAACCCTAATACCCGGCTGATTTACGTTCCCAGGGTTAGTGCTAGGCTTCGGCCTCGGACTTTAAAATCAGGAAGCCCAGACCTCCAGGCACACTGGAGCTGTTCAAGGCATCCAAAAGGGAGTGCAAAAGTGCCACCACATGGCTGCTTTCACAGCTTTTTCCTTTGCACCATCCCTATACCTAGGCTGATTTATCTGCCTAGGGTTAGGGTTAGGGTTCTGGTTAGGGTTCAGCCTAGGGCTAGGATTTTTTGAACCAGGAAGCCCTGAGTTCCAGGCTTACTGCAGCTGCCAAAGGCATCCGAAAGGGAGCTCAGAAATGCCACAACATGGCTGCTTTCACAGCTTTTTCCTTAGGAAGAACCCTCATACCCGGCTGATTTACCTTCCTAGGGTTACTGTTAGGCTTAGGCCTAGGACATTTAAAACCAGGAAGCCCTGTGCTCCAGGCACACTGCAGCTGTTCAAGGCATCCGAAAGGGAGGGCAAAAGTGACACAACTTGGCTGCCTCCACTGCTATTTCCATGAGACCATCCCCAACCATAGGCTGATTTTCCTTCCTAGCGTTGAGGTTTGAGTTAGGCCTAGGGTTAGTGTTCTTTTAACCAGAAAGCCCTGAGTTCCAAGAACACAGCAGCTGCGAAGGACTACCCAAGAAGAGCACAAAAGTACCACAACATTCCTGCTTCCACAGCGATTTCCTTGGGGACATCCCTAATTCCTGGTTGATTTGCCTTTCTCGTCGTCAGGTTGGGGTTAGGTAGGACTTGTGCTATGATTTTTAAAATCAGGAAGCCCAGACCTCCAGGCACACTGGAGCTGTGAAAGGCATCCAAAAGGGAGTGTAAAAGTGCCACCACTTGGCTGCTTTCACAGCTTTTTCCTTGGCACCATCCCTATACCTAGGCTGATTTATCTGCCTAGGGTTAGGGTTAGGGTTCAGCCTAGGGCTAGGATTTTTTGAACCAGGAAGCCCTGAGTTCCAGGCTTACTGCAGCTGCCAAAGGCATCCCAAAGGGAGCTCAGAAATGCCACAACATGGCTGCTTTCACAGCTTTTTCCTTAGGAAGAACCCTCATACCCGGCTGATTTACCTTCCTAGGGTTACTGTTAGGCTTAGGCCTAGGACATTTAAAACCAGGAAGCCCTGTGCTCCAGGCACACTGCAGCTGTTCAAGGCATCCGAAAGGGAGGGCAAAAGTGACACAACTTGGCTGCCTCCACTGCTATTTCCATGAGACCATCCCCAACCATAGGCTGATTTTCCTTCCTAGCGTTGAGGTTTGAGTTAGGCCTAGGGTTAGTGTTCTTTTAACCAGAAAGCCCTGAGTTCCAAGAACACAGCAGCTGCGAAGGACTACCCAAGAAGAGCACAAAAGTACCACAACATTCCTGCTTCCACAGCGATTTCCTTGGGGACATCCCTAATTCCTGGTTGATTTGCCTTTCTCGTCGTCAGGTTGGGGTTAGGTAGGACTTGTGCTAGGATTTTTAAAATCAGGAAGCCCAGACCTCCAGGCACACTGGAGCTGTGAAAGGCATCCAAAAGGGAGTGTAAAAGTGCCACCACTTGGCTGCTTTCACAGCTTTTTCCTTGGCACCATCCCTATACCTAGGCTGATTTATCTGCCTAGGGTTAGGGTTAGGGTTCAGCCTAGGGCTAGGATTTTTTGAACCAGGAAGCCCTGAGTTCCAGGCTTACTGCAGCTGCCAAAGGCATCCCAAAGGGAGCTCAGAAATGCCACAACATGGCTGCTTTCACAGCTTTTTCCTTTGGAAGAACCCTCATACCCGGCTGATTTACCTTCCTAGGGTTACTGTTAGTCTTAGGCCTAGGACATTTAAAACCAGGAAGCCCTGTGCTCCAGGCACACTGCAGCTGTTCAAGGCATCCGAAAGGGAGGGCAAAAGTGACACAACTTGACTGCCTCCACTGCTATTTCCATGAGACAATCCCCAACCATAGGCTGATTTTCCTTCCTAGCGTTGAGGTTTGAGTTAGGCCTAGGGTTAGTGTTCTTTTAACCAGAAAGCCCTGAGTTCCAAGAACACAGCAGCTGCGAAAGTACACCCAAGAAGAGCACAAAAGTACCACAACATGCCTGCCTCCACAGCGATTACCTTGGGGACATCCCTAATTCCTGGCTGATTTGCCTTTCTCGTCGTCAGGTTGGGGTTAGGTAGGACTTGTGCTAGGATTTTTAAAATCAGGAAGCCCAGACCTCCAGGCACACTGGAGCTGTGAAAGGCATCAAAAAGGGAGTGCAAAAGTGCCACAACATGGCTGGTTTCACAGCTTTTTCCTTGGCACCATCCCTATACCTAGGCTGATTTATCTGCCTAGGGTTAGGGTTAGGGTTCAGCCTAGGGCTAGGATTTTTTGAACCAGGAAGCCCTGAGTTCCAGGCTTACTGCAGCTGCCAAAGGCATCCCAAAGTGAGCTCAGAAATGCCACAACATGGCTGCTTACACAGCTTTTTCCTTAGGAGGAACCCTCAGACCCGGCTGATTTACCTTCCCAGGGTTAGTGCTAGGCTTAGGCCTCGGACTTTAAAATCAGGAAGCCCAGACCTCCAGGCACACTGGAGCTGTGAAAGGCATCCAAGAGGGAGTGCAAAAGTGCCACCACATGGCTGCTTTCACAGCTTTTTCCTTTGCACCATCCCTATACCTAGGCTGATTTATCTGCCTAGGGTTAGGGTTAGGGTTAGGGTTCGGGTTAGGGTTCAGCCTAGGGCTAGGATTTTTTGAACCAGGAAGCCCTGAGTTCCAGGCTTACTGCAGCTGCCAAAGGCATCCCAAAGGGAGCTCAGAAATGCCACAACATGGCTGCTTTCACAGCTTTTTCCTTTGGAAGAACCCTAATACCCGGCTGATTTACCTTCCTAGGGTTACTGTTAGGCTTAGGCCTAGGACATTTAAAACCAGGAAGCCCTGTGCTCCAGGCACACTGCAGCTGTTCAAGGCATCCGAAAGGGAGGGCAAAAGTGACACAACTTGGCTGCCTCCACTGCTATTTCCATGAAACCATCCCCAACCATAGGCTGATTTTCCTTACTAGCATTGAGGTTTGAGTTAGGCCTAGGGTTAGTGTTCTTTTAACCAGAAAGCCCTGAGTTCCAAGAACACAGCAGCTGCGAAGGACTACCCAAGAAGTGCACAAAAGTACCACAACATGCCTGCTTCCACAGCGATTTCCTTGGGGACATGCCTAATTCCTGGCTGATTTGCCTTTCTCGTCATCGGGTTGGAGTTAGGTAGGCCTTGTGCTAGGATTTTTAAAATCAGGAAGCCCAGACCTCCAGGCACACTGGAGCTGTGAAAGGCATCCAAAAGGGAGTGCAAAAGTGCCACAACATGGCTGCTTTCACAGCTTTTTCCTTAGGAAGTACCCTAATACCCGGCTGATTTACCTTCCTAGGGTTACTGTTAGGCTTAGTCCTAGGACTTTTAAAACCAGGAAGCCCTGTGCTCCAGGCACACTGCAGCTGTTCAAGGCATCTCAAGGGGAGCGCAATAGTGGCACTACTTGGCTGCCTCCACTGCTATTTCCATGAGACCGTCCCCAACCATAGCCTGATTTTCCTTCCTAGCGTTGAGGTTTGAGTTAGGCCTAGGGTTAGGGTTCTTTTAACCTGAAAGCCCTGAGTTCCAAGAACACAGCAGCTGCGAAGGACAACCCAAGAAGAGCACAAAAGTACCACAACATGCCTGCCTCCACAGCTATTTCCTTGGGGACATCCCTAATTCCTGGCTGATTTGCCTTTCTCGTCGTCGGGTTGTGTTGTGGTGTGCTGTTATGTCCCATTTTGACCTTCCAGGTCACTTTCCCAGGTGTGCCTGTACGTCTGTCCCTTCCCCCTTGCCCCCATGCTGAGTGAGTCCTGTCAATCAGGCTAAACGTTCCAGCAAGGCGTCGTGTGGTTGGTCAAGTTCAAAGGATGCCCCTCAGGCCCAGGGGTCATTGGCCTGGCTGGGTGTCATCTTCCTCTGAGACCCTGCCCCTCTCACCTGGTTGGTGGCTCACCTGTACCTCCCCTCCCCCTGTCCCTGAGCTTAAAAAGGTGATCAGACCATGCGGTCATTGTTCTGTTGGAGCAGGTCCTCACGTTCAGACCTCTGTAACCATGGAATAAACCTCTGGACATTAAACCCTCCAGCAGAATCCATCTCCTTTTTCTCTTCACCATCGCCTGAAGCTATCCCTCCTGAGGTAACGGGGTCCCTTACAAGCCTGGACTTGTTCAGTGCCCAGCTGCAACCACCAGCAAGCCGAGGTATCTCTGCGGTGATACACTGAAGTTGCTGCCTTTGGCCCAGCAGCGAGGGTCAGACTGGCCCAGGCACAATCTAACTGGTAATATTGGGAGCCTTATTTTTTCCAATATTTGGCGTCCCTGAGGCGGGCAAAGCGACTCTGCAGCCTGAGACGGACCTGCAGTACCTTGGAGAAGCTTCTGGCAGCCGTGCATCCAGCTGAAAGGGGCTTTGGTTGCAACGCCCTCGGCTAGAGACTTAGGGATTATTCCCAGAAGAAGTTTCGTGGACTGTTCGGCGCCTCTGGAAAGCCCCGCTCCTTTCTGGTGAGCAGATTTTCCAGAGGGAGGACAGGGTAGCCTCTCTCGCCCATAGAGAGGTCCTGTTCCGGTGAAGAGACCTGCCTGTACCCAGCCAGCTACAGCTTCCATTTCGGGTGAGTATCTCTGCTCTCGGTAGGGCAGGAGCTCAAAAACAGACTCTGCCGTGAGTTCTGTTCCTTTTTGCATTTGCATTTTTGGCTGCGCAGCCCCACAGACGGGAATTCATTGATTTCTAGCTATTAGCTTTCTGCCGCGTGTTTTGCTGTCTTTTGGAATTCGCGCGGGAGCTCTCTGCCCTTCCCTCCCGGCTCTGCAGGCTCGGCTCTCTCCACGTGGTCGGGAGATCTTTCTCTCTGTGCGGGGGAGGGGGGGCTCTCGGTTCTCTTGCCGCGGGGGACTCTCTCTCTCTCTGTGGGGGAAGGGGGGGGGGGGGGTTCTCTGCACACGCGGCGCGGGGGGCCCCGGTTTCGGCTTGCAACGTGGCGTGGCTGCTCTCGCTGCTCCACGGGGGGGTGCATTCTACAGCGGGGGGAGGCTTTGTTTCCACCTCAGCTCGGCAGGGCGTGCCCTGCTGCTGCTGCCCGGGAATTTTAAAAGCAGTATATACAGCTGCATTGTGAAGCTTTTGTCAGCTCGTTATCCCTTTCCATCTGTGGTGTTTTTTTTTTAGAAATCGGTAGCTGATTTTGGCTTTGTTCTTGGTCAGGCGGGATTTAGTACTTTGCTTTTTACATCTAACATGGGTTTGAAACTCAGCATTGTACAAAAAGGAGTGTATTATAATATTGTTAGCATTTTAAATAGTGGTAATGTGAAGTTCTCAAAGGGAAAATTGAAACAATTTATAAGATGGCTTTTCCTCCACTTCCCACAAATCTCCCCTGAAGAAATCCACAATATTCAATTCTGGGATAAAGTTGGGAATGAATTGATAACCTTAGGACAATCTAGCAATGCACCCTCAGCTAAATTTGTGTTTTGGAGTTTACAAATTCGAACAGCATTGCTCAAACAAAAGGAAATGGAGAAAAAGCCAAATGTAAAGCCATGTACCCCTGCTCTCCCTGTTTCTCCCTCTCCTAGTTCTAAAACCCCTAAACCTCTTTCCCCAAAACTTAGTATTTTAAACAGATCAAACTCATTGGGAAGTCGACGCCCAAAGTCTGTTGAAATGCATGAGTTGCCCTATCCACAAGGCCCTGGCCAGGCTGCGTGGAACCTTTCCCAATCCCCTGTGTCCCATCCTCAGAAACCCACAGCACGTGTTAGCTTTGCAGAGAGTAGTGTTACCCAAAATGGCCCCCAGCCCCTAGGGGGTCCACAAGATGGTGGATGCCACGTGGCATCTTCCCAAACCGGGTCTTCTTCTTCCCAAAATCCCCTTAAGCATCCCGAAACTCCAGCCCCATCCCCCTCTCCTTCTGTTCCTCGTGATACCTTCCCCCCTCCCCCTCCCTTTCCTGCAATACCCTCAGCTCCGCCCCTCTACTCCTCCCAGGGGGCGTCTGCTGACGTGATGTCACCAGGTGTCCCCGCCCCCTGCTTGCCCCCTGACCCCGCCCCCTGTTCCCACGGTTTCCCCGCCCCTTGCCGGCCCCCTGTCCCTGCCCCCTGTACCCGTTGCATCCCCGCCCCCTCCCCGGGTTCCCAAGGTGGGGACACACCCACTGCCATCCCCCAAACCTGTATCTGTGATCCCAATGCTTCCAATTCAAGGGATACAGAGCAGGGAACAGCAGATTCAATGCATAGTCCCATGTTGTCACTGGCTCCTGTTACCTTTCAGCCTGCAGCTCAGGGGGGAGCAGCTCCAACTGCTAATTGGAGTTCTTTTGGACGCCAATTGATTAAAGAGATCTGTAAGTCTCATAAAGAATATGGTCCACACAGTCCATATTTCCGTGGCCTTTTAAATTCTGAATTGAGTAGGACTGTAGTGATTCCACATGATTTAAAACAGCTTTTTTCCTGTCTCATGACCTCTACGGAATTCAAATTATGGGGAATAGCATGGAAACAAATGCTGAATGATGCTCTCCCAGGCTTGCATGCTGATCCAAACACAGCCAAAGACAACAGTGGTAACCCTATCACCATTGAGCACCTCTGTGGTGAGGGCCAATGGTCTTCTCCCTCAATCCAAGCTACTGCAATTCCTGCAGAAACACTCGAAAAAGTAAAGGAAGCAGCTGAAAAAGCGTTCTTTTCCCTACAACCTGAGGGGCCTTTTGAGCCCTATAGTAAAATTAAACAGCTACCATCAGAGCCTTTTTTGAAATTTGTAGAAAGGTTAACTAGAGCTATTGAAATACAAGTTAAAAAAGAGAATGCTAGGGAAGCAATTTTAGAAGAAATGGCGTTTACAAATGCAAATAATCAGTGTCAAGCGGCAATCCTCAGCCTTCCTCTCGAACCTACCCCTACGTTAAAAGATATGCTCCTAGTCTGTAACAGGAAAGTGCCTCTGATGAGTGTGGCTGAAGACACCAGACCAAGGCTGCTGCCAAGACCACCTCAGCGTGTCGCCGTTGCCAGCCCTGCGCCTTTCCCCTCATCACAGCAGTACCCTGGGCAGCAGCGGAGACCAGCACTGGCTGAGCCCACAAAACCATGCCTGCTTTGTAACAACCTAGGGCACTGGAGTAACCAGTGCCCCCTGAAAAGGGAATTTGATGAATTTAGAAATGGCAGGGGAGGAGAACTACAAGCCCTCCCTGGGGGTCAACAACAACAAAAAAACTAAAGAGCCAGTGCCGGCCTGCCAGGCGCATAGACACAAAAAGAGCAGGCCAAGGGAATAAGGGTAGCAAAACAAATCAAGCGCGCGATAATACTAATGATTGTGTAAGTGAAGCAGGTGCTTCAAAGACTGTGTATGATTTAGGTGATCCTGTGTTAACCACGTCTTCTGTCAATGAGCCTTACAGGTTGCAGCTGACTGAGTCACTCCATCTGGAGGACACTGATTGGCATTTTGTCTCTGTCAATCCTGAACAGAAAGGTACTTGGAACCGGATTCGTTGTAAGTACATCGTCATTGGGGACACCAAACACACACCACAAGAGATCGAAATTGCTCCAGGAATGACAACATCAGATCCTGAGCAATTCGTTCTCGGCCTGCATTGTTTCCACTCACCCCTGTTTCTTCCCAAGGGACAAATTGTTGCACAAGCTATCCCTGTGCCATCTTTACCTGAAAATATCAAAAAACAAGGGCCCACAGTCGCCCGGGTCCAAGTTATTGGAAAAGACAAACCCAAATTATGGTGTAATGTCAGTGGGGGTGGGGAGTCTAAACGCATTGAGATGCTTGTAGACACAGGTGCAGACTGCACAGTAATTCCAGTACAAGACTGGCCAGCACATTGGCCTTTGCAAAATGTTGCCGGTCACCTTCAAGGAGTAGGAGGTCTGCAATTGGCAAGACAATCCAAAAGCATTATTCAATTTGAGGGACCAAACGGACAATTGGCTAATATCCGTCCATTTGTGTTGGATTATTCAGAACCTTTGTTAGGGAGAGATTTAATGGCCCAGTGGGGTGTCACAATTGATATTCCAGACTCTCCACAGCATATTTGTACAGCAGTCACTGAACAACAGCGCCCCACCCAAAAACTGAAGTGGATAACAGACAAACCAGTTCAGGTGAAACAGTGGCCGCTAAGTAAACAAAAAATAAAGGTGCTTGAAGAACTAGTGGAAGAGCAACTAAAAAAGGGCCACATTGTGGAGACCATGTCCCCATGGAACTCTCCAGTGTTTGTCATCCAAAAAGCTGACAAAAAGAGATGGCGGCTCCTCTGCGACCTCCGACAAATTAATAATGTAATTGAAGATATGGGTTCTCCCCAACCTGGTATGCCATCCCCAACAATGCTTCCCCAAGATTGGAAATTAGCTGTTATTGATATTAAGGATTGTTTTTTCCAAATCCCCTTGCACCCTGACGATGCACCGCGTTTTGCATTCTCAGTCCCTTCTATTAATATGGAATCCCCTATGAAAAGGTACCATTGGACCGTTCTTCCTCAGGGATTAAAGGTATCTCCAGCTATTTGCCAGTGGTATGTGTCTTCCCTGCTTTCCCCAGTACGTGCAGCCGCAGAGAAGGCCATCATCTATCATTATATGGATGATATCCTTGTGTGTGCCCCCAATGATGATTTACTCACGCATGCGCTTGACCTAACGATCGATGCATTGATTGTTGCAGGGTTCAAGCTCCAGGAAAAGAAAATTCAAAAGATGCCACCTTGGAAGTATTTGGGCTTAGAAATTGGAAATAGGACCATTGTTCCTCAAAAATTAGAAATCAATACAAAGATCAAGACCCTTGCGGATGTCCACAGGTTGTGTGGGTCTTTGAATTGGGTAAGACCATGGCTCGGTCTGACTAACAAAGACCTTGCCCCTCTTTTCAATTTATTGAAAGGGGGAGAGGACCCAGGTGCTCCTAGGTCTGTTACCCCAGAGGCACGGAAAGCTCTAGAAAAGGTTCAGATTGCAATGTCCACAAGACAGGCCAACCGATGCCGGCCTGACCTGCCATTCAAATTTATCATCCTAGGTAAGTTGCCACACCTCCATGGAATTATTTTCCAGTGGGAGGAAAAACAAACACCTAAGGCAAAGAACACACCAAAAAAGGACCGGGACCAGAGGGACCCTCTCTTGATCATAGAATGGGTTTTCCTCAGTCACAAAAGGTCCAAGAGACTGACAAAGCCTCAGGAGCTGGTAGCAGAACTGATCTGGAAAGCAAGGACCCAGATCAGGGAGTTAGCAGGATGTGATTTTAAGTGCATTCACATTCCAGTTGAGTTAAAATCAGGACAAAATACTGTGAAAATACTGGAACAATTGTTTCAAGAAAATGAAGTGTTGCAGTTTGCTCTGGATTCCTACTCAGGACAAATTTCGGTAGCGCGGCCCGCTCACAAATTGTTCGAACAAGATGTTCAATTTACCTTAAAACTGAGAAATGCTCTAAGTAGGAGACCTTTAAAAAGGGCTCTAACTGTCTTCACAGATGCATCTGGGAGGTCCCACAAGTCTGTTATGACTTGGAAGGATCCTCAAACCCAGCAGTGGGAGACAGACATTGCTGAGGTGGAAGGTTCACCTCAGGTTGCTGAATTGGCTGCGGTTGTTAGGGCCTTTGAAAGGTTCTCAGAACCATTTAATCTGATTACAGACTCTGCATATGTGGCAGGAGTAGTATCCAGGGCAGATCAAGCAATACTGCAAGATGTGTCTAACATCGCACTTTTCGAATTGCTCTCAAAGCTGGTAAAGTTAGTCACTCACCGAGAGCAACCATTTTATGTGACGCACGTCAGGTCACACACTGACTTGCCAGGGTTTATTGCTGAAGGCAACAGAAGGGCAGATGCTCTTGCTGCACCTGCAGTGATGGCCACTCTCCCAAATGTTTTTGAACAGGCAAAAATCAGCCACCAGCTTTTCCACCAAAATGCACCTGGCCTGGTTCGTCAGTTTAACATCACTCGAGAACAGGCCAAAGCGATTGTGGCCACATGCCCAAATTGCCAGCAACATGCACTCCCTACAGTGAGTACGGGAGCAAACCCAAGGGGACTGAACAGTTGTGAACTGTGGCAAACAGATGTAACACACATACAGTCTTTTGGACGGCAGAAATATGTTCATGTTAGTGTAGATACCTTTTCTGGAGCGGTCTATGCTTCTGCCCACACAGGAGAATCATCTATTGATGCTACTAAGCACCTCTTGCAGGCTTTTTCTTTCAAGGGCATCCCCAAGGAGCTGAAAACTGATAATGGGCCTGCTTACAAATCCAAGGAATTCGGGAGCTTCCTGCAGCAATGGGGAGTAGAGCACGAAACTGGCATCCCCTACTCCCCTACAGGTCAAGCCATTGTAGAAAGAACTCACCGTGATCTTAAAAGGGTCCTGGACCAGCAACAACAGGTTCTGAAGGTAGAACCTCCCCACATCCGGTTATCCAGGGCGCTATTCACAATAAATTTTCTGAATTGTTCTTTTGACAGCCTAAACCCACCCATCCTACACCACTTTGGGGGGAGAAATCATAGGTTAATTAAGGAAAAACCTCCAGTTTTAGTAAAGGACCCTGAGACTTGGAAAATGGTGGGACCTTACAAATTGGTTACTTGGGGACGTGGATATGCCTGTGTGTCCACCCCCTCTGGTTTAAGGTGGGTCCCTTCCAAATGGGTAAAGCCCTATGTTCCCAAGGTCTCAGAGAAATCTACAGAAGCACCCCAGGTTGCTCATGCTGCCTGGAGAAGAAAACGCCGCCCGTGTTCTCTGGAGGAAATTCCATTTAAGCCTCCTATCTGGAATAGTTTATAATATATGTTTGTTTCAAGTTTTTGTACCAGTTTAGATCCCACTGTTCATGTGTAGCCTCGAGATGCCATGAGACCGAGCCTGCTTCTCGTCCTACTCGTGATCATCCCACCTGTGACCTCCTGCATAGTGCCTCAGCCCAAACCACGTATGGACTACCTTGACAACGGCTCTCAGACATCAACAGAGAAACTGACAACTGGCTGAATGAACTGTTCAAAGGCTGGGGACTCTCGGGCTGGTCGGGATCTATTCTGAAAACTGTGTTTTAGTTCTGTTTATTTTAGTTATAGTTATTGTAGTTTATAGCATTGTTTTTGGACTAATCAAACGCATGGTGCTCAAGTTAATTTCAAGCTCATCTCCCCCTCCTGAAGTCTACCATTTGGAAGCCCTCAGTGTTCCAATAGATGACCTGGAAGCCTCAGTAGAAAACACTGACCCTCCTGTAGAGGAAGAACTGATTTACCAACCATGGTTTGGCAATCATTCTGCACCACAAACATAGTCCTCTTCTTTTTAAACAAAACTAGGGGGAGATGTTGTGGTGTGCTGTGATGTCCCATTTTGACCTTCCAGGTCACTTTCCCAGGTGTGCCTGTACGTCTATCCCTTCCCCCTTGCCCCCATGCTGAGTGAGTCCTGTCAATCAGGCTAAACGTTCCAGCAAGGCGTCGTGTGGTTGGTCAAGTTCAAAGGATGCCCCTCAGGCCCAGGGGTCATTGGCCTGGCTGGGTGTCATCTTCCTCTGAGACCCTGCCCCTCTCACCTGGTTGGTGGCTCACCTGTACCTCCCCTCCCCCTGTCCCTGAGCTTAAAAAGGTGATCAGACCATGCGGTCATTGTTCTGTTGGAGCAGGTCCTCACGTTCAGACCTCTGTAACCATGGAATAAACCTCTGGACATAAAACCCTCCAGCAGAATCCATCTCCTTTTTCTCTTCACCATCGCCTGAAGCTATCCCTCCTGAGGTAACGGGGTCCCTTACAAGCCAGGACTTGTTCAGTGCCCAGCTGCAACCACCAGCAAGCCGAGGTATCTCTGCGGTGATACACTGAAGTTGCTGCCTTTGGCCCAGCAGCGAGGGTCAGACTGGCCCAGGCACAATCTTACTGGTAATATTGGGAGCTTTTTTTCCAATAGGGTTGGGGTTAGGTAGGCCTTGTGCTAGGATTTTGAAAATCAGGAAGCCCAGACCTCCAGGCACATTGGAGCTGTGAAAAGCATCCAAAAGGGAGTGCAAAAGTGCCACAACATGGCTGCTTTCACAGCTTTTTCCTTAGGAAGAACCCTCATACCCGGCTGATTTACCTTCCTAGGGTTACTGTTAGGCTTAGGCCTAGGACTTTTAAAACCAGGAAGCCCTGTGCTCCAGGCACACTGCAGCTGTTCAAGGCATCCCAAGGGGAGGGCAAAAGTGACACAACTTGGCTGCCTCCACTGCTATTTCCATGAGACCATCCCGAACCATAGGCTGATTTTCCTTCCTAGCATTGAGGTTTGAGTTACACCTAGGGTTAGTGTTTTTTTAACCTGAAAGCCCTGAGTTCCAAGAACACAGCAGCTGCGAAGGACTACCCAAGAAGTGCACAAAAGTACCACAACATGCCTGCCGCCACAGCTACTTCCTTGGGGAAATCCCTAATTCCTGGCTGATTTGCCGTTCTCATCGTCGGGTTGGGGTTAGGCAGGCCTTGTGCTAGGATTTTTAAAATCAGGAAGCCCAGACCTCCAGGCACACTGGAGCTGTGAAAAGCATCCAAAAGGGAGTGCAAAAGTGCCACAACATGGCTGCTTTCACAGCTTTTTCCTCTGCACCATCCCTATACCTAGGCTGATTTATCTGCCTAGGGTTAGGGTTAGTCTTCAGCCTAGGGCTAGGATTTTTTGAACCAGGAAGCCCTGAGTTCCAGGCTTACTGCAGCTGCCAAAGGCATCCCAAAGGGAGCGCAGAAGTGCCACAACATGGCTGCTTTCACAGCTTTTTCCTTAGGAAGAACCCTCATACCCGGCTGATTTACCTTCCTAGGGTTACTGTTAGGCTTAAGGCTAGGATTTTAAAACCAGGAAGCCCTGTGCTCCAGGCGCACTGCAGCTGTTCAAGGCATCCCAAGGGGAGCGCAAAAGTGACACCACTTGGCTGCCTCCACTGCTATTTCCATGAGACCATCCCGAACCAAAGGCTGATTTTCCTTCCTAGCGTTGAGGTTTGAGTTAGACCTAGGGTTAGGGTTCTTTTACCAGAAAGCCCTGAGTTCCAAGAACACAGCAGGTGCGAAGGACTACCCAAGAAGAGCACAAAAGTACCACAACATGCCTTCCTCCACAGCGATTTCCTTGGGGACATCCCTAATTCCTGGCTGATTTGCCTTTCTCGTCGTCGGGTTGGGGTTAGGTAGGCCTTGTGCTAGGATTTTTAAAATCAGGAAGCCCAGACCTCCAGGTACACTGGAGCTGTGAAAGGCATCCAAAAGGGAGTGCACAAGTGCCACAACATGGCTGCTTTCACAGCTTTTTCCTTGGCACCATCCCTATACCTAGGCTGATTTATCTGCCTAGGGTTAGGGTTAGGGTTCAGCCTAGGGCTAGGAATTTTTGAACCAGGAAGCCCTGAGTTCCAGGCTTACTGCAGCTGCCAAAGGCATCCCAAAGGGAGCGCAGAAGTGCCACAACATGGAAGCTTTCACAGCTTTTTCCTTAGGAAGAACCCTAATACCCGGCTGATTTACCTTCCTAGGGTTACTGTTAGGCTTAGGCCTAGGACTTTTAAAACCAGGAAGCCCTGTGCTCCAGGCACACTGCAGCTCTTCAAGGCATCACAAGGGGAGCGCAAAAGTGACACAACTTGGCTGCCTCCACTGCTATTTCCATGAGACCATCCCCAACCATAGGCTGATTTTCCTTCCTAGCGTTGAGGTTTGAGTTACACCTAGGGTTAGTGTTTTTTTAACCTGAAAACCCTGAGTTCCAAGAACACAGCAGCGGCGAAGGACTACCCAAGAAGAGCACAAAAGTGTTGTATTCATATTGTTGCATATCATATTTCCAGAGCCTCATACCTTCTGGGTGGTTTTGTCACAGCAGATCTCCACAGCAGTGGTGTTGTTGCTTCTCAGCAGGGCTCCTCTCCAAAGCTCTCCCTGACCACCCCGCCCCCTTTTATCTCTGTTACCTCCATGGGCTACAGCTGCTGCCCAATCAATGACATCACAGCTGCAGCCCATTTACAATAACTAGAATCTGGGCAGGGTCACTACTACAATACAAAGATCTTTCACTGCCATACATATATTTACAATAAATACATTTAGTCAGGCCCCTACACCAAAGTACTACAACAGGCCTACCTCCACCGCTTTTTCCTTGGGCACATCCCTAATTCCAGGCTGAAATGCCTTTCTCGTCTTAGGGTTGAGGTTAGGTAGGCCTAGTGCTAGGATTTTTAAAATCAGGAAGCCCAGACCTCCAGGCACACTGGAGATGTGAAAGGCATCCAAAAGGGAGTGCAAAAGTGCCACAACATGGCTGCTTTCACAGCTTTTTCCTTAGGACGAACCCTCATACCCGGCTGATTTACCTTCCTAGGGTTACTGTAAGGCTTAGGCCTAGGACTTTTAAAACCAGGAAGCCCTGTGCTCCAGGCTTACTGCAGCTGTTCAAGGCATCCGAAAGGGAGGGCAAAAGTGACACAACTTGGCTGCCTCCACTGCTATTTCCATGAGACCATCCCGAATCATAGGCTGATTTTCCTTCCTAGCGTTGAGGTTTGAGTTAGGCCTAGGGTTAGTGTTCTTTTAACCTGAAAGCCCTGAGTTCCAAGAACACAGCAGCTGCGAAAGTATACCCAAGAAGTGCACAAAAGTACCACAACATGCCTGCCTCCACAGCGATTTCCTTGGGGACATCCCTAATTCCTGGCTGATTTGCCTGTCTCGTCGTCAGGTTGGGGTTAGGTAGGACTTGTGCTAGGATTTTTAAAATCAGGAAGCCCAGACCTCCAGGCACACTGGAGCTGTGAAAGGCATCCAAAAGGGAGTGCAAAAGTGCCACAACATGGCTGCTTTCACAGCTTTTTCCTCTGCACCATCCTTATACCTAGGCTGATTTATCTGCCTAGACTTAGGGTTAGGGTTCAGCCTAGGGCTAGGATTTTTTGAATCAGGAAGCCCTGAGTTCCAGGCTTACTGCAGCTGCCAAAGGCATCCCAAAGGGAGCGCAGAAGTGCCACAACATGGCTGCTTTCACTGCTTTTTCCTTAGGAAGAACCCTCATACCCGGCTGATTTAACTTCGTAGGGTTACTGTTAGGCTTAGGCCTAGGACTTTTAAAACCAGGAAGCCCAGACCTCCAGGCGCACTGCAGCTGTTCAAGGCATCCGAAAGGGAGGGCAAAAGTGACACAACTTGGCTGCCTCCACTGCTATTTCCATGAGACCATCCCGAACCATAGGCTGATTTTCCTTCCTAGCGTTGAGGTTTGAGTTAGGCCTAGGGTTAGTGTTCTTTTAACCTGAAAGCCCTGAGTTCCAAGAACACAGCAGCTGCGAAAGTATACCCAAGAAGTGCACAAAAGTACCACAACATGCCTGCCTCCACAGCGATTTCCTTGGGGACATCCCTAATTCCTGGCTGATTTGCCTGTCACGTCGTCAGGTTGGGGTTAGGTAGGCCTTGTGCTAGGATTTTTAAAATCAGGAAGCCCAGACCTCCAGGCACACTGGAGCTGTGAAAGGCATCCAAAAGGGAGTGCAAAAGTGCCACAACATGGCTGCTTTCACAGCTTTTTCCTCTGCACCATCCTTATACCTAGGCTGATTTATCTGCCTAGAGTTAGGGTTAGGGTTCAACCTAGGGCTAAGATTTTTTGAATCAGGAAGCCCTGAGTTCCAGGCTTACTGCAGCTGCCAAAGGCATCCCAAAGGGAGCGCAGAAGTGCCACAACATGGCTGCTTTCACAGCTTTTTCCTTAGGAAGAACCCTCATACCCGGCTGATTTACCTTCGTAGGGTTACTGTTGGGCTTAGGCATAGGACTTTTAAAACCAGGAAGCCAAGACCTCCAGGCACACTGGAGATGTGAAAGGCATCCAAAAAGGAGTGCAAAAGTGCCACAACATGGCTGCTTTCACAGCTTTTTCCTTGGCACCATCCCTATACCTAGGCTGATTTATCTGCCTAGGGTTAGCCTTAGGGTTCAGCCTAGGGCTAGGATTTTTTGAACCAGGAAGCCCTGAGTTCCAGGCTTACTGCAGCTGCCAAAGGCATCCCAAAGGGAGCGCAGAAGTGCCACAACATGGCTGCTTTCACAGCTTTTTCCTTAGGAAGAACCCTCATACCCGGCTGATTTACCTTCCTAGGGTTACTGTTAGGCTTAGGCCTAGGACATTTAAAACCAGGAAGCCCTGTGCTCCAGGCACACTGCAGCTGTTCAAGGCATCCCAAAGGGAGGGCAAAAGTGACACAACTTGACTGCCTCCACTGCTATTTCCATGAGACCATCCCGAACCATAGGCTGATTTTCCTTCCTAGCGTTGAGGTTTGAGTTAGGCCTAGGGTTAGTGTTCTTTTAACCTGAAAGCCCTGAGTTCCAAGAACACAGCAGCTGCGAAGGACTACCCAAGAAGAGCACAAAAGTACCACAACATGCCTGCCTCCACAGCGATTTCCTTGGGGACATCCCTAATTCCTGGCTGATTTGCCTTTCTCGTCGTCAGGTTGGGGTTAGGTAGGCCTTGTGCTAGGATTTTTAAAATCAGGAAGCCCAGACCTCCAGGCACACTGGAGCTGTGAAAGGCATCCAAAAGGGAGTGCAAAAGTGCCACAACATGGCTGCTTTTACAGCTTTTTCCTCTGCACCATCCCTATACCTAGGCTGATTTATCTGCCTAGGGTTAGGGTTCAACCTAGGGCTAGGATTTTTTGAACCAGGAAGCCCTGAGTTCCAGGCTTACTGCAGCTGCCAAAGGCATCCCAAAGGGAGCGCAGAAGTGCCACAACATGGCTGCTTTCACAGCTTTTTCCTTAGGAAGAACCCTAATACCCGGCTGATTTACCTTCCTAGGGTTACTGTTAGGCTTAGGCCTAGGACTTTTAAAACCAGGAAGCCCTGTGCTCCAGGCACACTGCAGCTGTTCAAGGCATCCCAAGGGCAGCGCAAAAGTGACACAACTTGGCTGCCTCCACTGCTATTTCCATGAGACCATCCCGAATCATAGGCTGATTTTCCTTCCTAGCGTTGAGGTTTGAGTTAGGCCTAGGGTTAGGGTTCTTTTAACCTGAAAGCCCTGAGTTCCAAGAACACAGCAGCTGCCAAGGACTACCCAAGAAGTGCACAAAAGTACCACCACAAGCCTGCCTTCACAGCTATTTCCTTGGGGACGTCCCTAATTCCTGGCTAATTTGCCTTTCTCGTCGTCGGGTTGGGGTTAGGTAGGCCTTGTGCTAGGATTTTTAAAATCAGGAAGCCCAGACCTCCAGGCACACTGGAGCTGTGAAAGGCATCCAAAAGGGAGTGCAAAAGTGCCACAACATGGCTGCTTTCACAGCTTTTTCCTTTGGAAGAACCCTCATACCCGGCTGATTTACCTTCCTAGGGTTACTGTTAGGCTTAGGCCTAGGACTTTTAAAACCAGGAAGCCCTGTGCTCCAGGCACACTGCAGCTGTTCAAGGCATCCCAAGGGGAGGGGAAAAGTGACACAACTTGGCTGCCTCCACTGCTATTTCCATGAGACCATCCCGAACCATAGGCTGATTTTCCTTCCTAGCGTTGAGGTTTGAGTTAGGCCTAGGGTTAGGGTTCTTTTAACCTGAAAGCCCTGAGTTCCAAGAACACAGCAGCTGCGAAAGTATACCCAAGAAGTGCACAAAAGTACCACAACATGCCTGCCTCCACAGCGATTTCCTTGGGGACATCCCTAATTCCTGGCTGATTTGCCTGTCTCGTCTTCAGGTTGGGGTTAGGTAGGCCTTGTGCTAGGATTTTTAAAATCAGGAAGCCCAGACCTCCAGGCACACTGGAGCTGTGAAAGGCATCCAAAAGGGAGTGCAAAAGTGCCACAACATGGCTGCTTTCACAGCTTTTTCCTCTGCACCATCCCTATACCTTGTCTGATTTATCTGCCTAGGGTCAGGGTTAGGGTTCAGCCTAGGGCTAGGGTTTTTTGAATCAGGAAGCCCTGAGTTCCAGGCTTACTGCAGCTGCCAAAGGCATCCCAAAGGGAGCTCAGAAATGCCACAACATGGCTGCTTTCACAGCTTTTTCCTTAGGAAGAACCCTAATACCCGGCTGATTTACCTTCCTAGGGTTACTGTTAGGCTTAGGCCTAGGACTTTTAAAACCAGGAAGCCCTGTGCTCCAGGCACACTGCAGCTGTTCAATTCATCCCAAGGGCAGCGCAAAAGTGACACAACTTGGCTGCCTCCACTGCTATTTCCATGAGACCATCCCCAACCATAGTCTGATTTCCTTCCTAGCGTTGAGGTTTGAGTTAGGCCTAGGGTTAGGGTTCTTTTAACCAGAAAGCCCTGAGTTCCAAGAACACAGCAGCTGCGAAGGACTACCCAAGAAGTGCACAAAAGTACCACCACATGCCTGCCTTCACAGCTATTTCCTTGGGGACGTCCCTAATTCCTGGCTGATTTGCCTTTCTCGTCGTCGGGTTGGGGTTAGGTAGGCCTTGTGCTAGGATTTTTAAAATCAGGAAGCCCAGACCTCCAGGCACACTGGAGCTGTGAAAGGCATCCAAAAGGGAGTGCAAAAGTGCCACAACATGGCTGCTTTCACAGCTTTTTCCTTAGGAAGAAGCCTAATACCCGGCTGATTTTCCTTCCTAGGGTTACTGTTAGGCTTAGGCCTAGGACTTTTAAAACCAGGAAGCCCTGTGCTCCAGGCACACTGCAGCTGTTCAAGGCATCCCAAGGGCAGCACAAAAGTGACACAACTTGGCTGCCTCCACGGCTATTTCCATGAGACCATCCCCAACCATAGGCTGATTTTCCTTCCTAGCGTTGAGTTTTGAGTTAGGCCTAGGGTTAGGGTTCTTTAACCTGAAAGCCCTGAGTTCCAAGAACACAGCAGCTGCCAAGGACTACCCAAGAAGTGCACAAAAGTACCACAACATGCCTTCCTCCACAGCGATTTCCTTGGGGACATCCCTAATTCCTGGCTGATTTGCCTTTCTCGTCGTCGGGTTGGGGTTAGGTAGGCCTTGTGCTAGGATTTTTAAAATCAGGAAGCCCAGACCTCCAGGTACACTGGAGCTGTGAAAGGCATCCAAAAGGGAGTGCACAAGTGCCACAACATGGCTGCTTTCACAGCTTTTTCCTTGGCACCATCCCTATACCTAGGCTGATTTATCTGCCTAGGGTTAGGGTTAGGGTTCAGCCTAGGGCTAGGAATTTTTGAACCAGGAAGCCCTGAGTTCCAGGCTTACTGCAGCTGCCAAAGGCATCCCAAAGGGAGCGCAGAAGTGCCACAACATGGAAGCTTTCACAGCTTTTTCCTTAGGAAGAACCCTAATACCCGGCTGATTTACCTTCCTAGGGTTACTGTTAGGCTTAGGCCTAGGACTTTTAAAACCAGGAAGCCCTGTGCTCCAGGCACACTGCAGCTCTTCAAGGCATCACAAGGGGAGCGCAAAAGTGACACAACTTGGCTGCCTCCACTGCTATTTCCATGAGACCATCCCCAACCATAGGCTGATTTTCCTTCCTAGCGTTGAGGTTTGAGTTACACCTAGGGTTAGTGTTTTTTTAACCTGAAAACCCTGAGTTCCAAGAACACAGCAGCGGCGAAGGACTACCCAAGAAGAGCACAAAAGTGTTGTATTCATATTGTTGCATATCATATTTCCAGAGCCTCATACCTTCTGGGTGGTTTTGTCACAGCAGATCTCCACAGCAGTGGTGTTGTTGCTTCTCAGCAGGGCTCCTCTCCAAAGCTCTCCCTGACCACCCCGCCCCCTTTTATCTCTGTTACCTCCATGGGCTACAGCTGCTGCCCAATCAATGACATCACAGCTGCAGCCCATTTACAATAACTAGAATCTGGGCAGGGTCACTACTACAATACAAAGATCTTTCACTGCCATACATATATTTACAATAAATTCATTTAGTCAGGCCCCTACACCAAAGTACTACAACAGGCCTACCTCCACCGCTTTTTCCTTGGGCACATCCCTAATTCCAGGCTGAAATGCCTTTCTCGTCTTAGGGTTGAGGTTAGGTAGGCCTAGTGCTAGGATTTTTAAAATCAGGAAGCCCAGACCTCCAGGCACACTGGAGATGTGAAAGGCATCCAAAAGGGAGTGCAAAAGTGCCACAACATGGCTGCTTTCACAGCTTTTTCCTTAGGACGAACCCTCATACCCGGCTGATTTACCTTCCTAGGGTTACTGTAAGGCTTAGGCCTAGGACTTTTAAAACCAGGAAGCCCTGTGCTCCAGGCTTACTGCAGCTGTTCAAGGCATCCGAAAGGGAGGGCAAAAGTGACACAACTTGGCTGCCTCCACTGCTATTTCCATGAGACCATCCCGAATCATAGGCTGATTTTCCTTCCTAGCGTTGAGGTTTGAGTTAGGCCTAGGGTTAGTGTTCTTTTAACCTGAAAGCCCTGAGTTCCAAGAACACAGCAGCTGCGAAAGTATACCCAAGAAGTGCACAAAAGTACCACAACATGCCTGCCTCCACAGCGATTTCCTTGGGGACATCCCTAATTCCTGGCTGATTTGCCTGTCTCGTCGTCAGGTTGGGGTTAGGTAGGCCTTGTGCTAGGATTTTTAAAATCAGGAAGCCCAGACCTCCAGGCACACTGGAGCTGTGAAAGGCATCCAAAAGGGAGTGCAAAAGTGCCACAACATGGCTGCTTTCACAGCTTTTTCCTCTGCACCATCCTTATACCTAGGCTGATTTATCTGCCTAGAGTTAGGGTTAGGGTTCAGCCTAGGGCTAGGATTTTTTGAATCAGGAAGCCCTGAGTTCCAGGCTTACTGCAGCTGCCAAAGGCATCCCAAAGGGAGCGCAGAAGTGCCACAACATGGCTGCTTTCACTGCTTTTTCCTTAGGAAGAACCCTCATACCCGGCTGATTTAACTTCGTAGGGTTACTGTTAGGCTTAGGCCTAGGACTTTTAAAACCAGGAAGCCCAGACCTCCAGGCGCACTGCAGCTGTTCAAGGCATCCGAAAGGGAGGGCAAAAGTGACACAACTTGGCTGCCTCCACTGCTATTTCCATGAGACCATCCCGAACCATAGGCTGATTTTCCTTCCTAGCGTTGAGGTTTGAGTTAGGCCTAGGGTTAGTGTTCTTTTAACCTGAAAGCCCTGAGTTCCAAGAACACAGCAGCTGCGAAAGTATACCCAAGAAGTGCACAAAAGTACCACAACATGCCTGCCTCCACAGCGATTTCCTTGGGGACATCCCTAATTCCTGGCTGATTTGCCTGTCACGTCGTCAGGTTGGGGTTAGGTAGGCCTTGTGCTAGGATTTTTAAAATCAGGAAGCCCAGACCTCCAGGCACACTGGAGCTGTGAAAGGCATCCAAAAGGGAGTGCAAAAGTGCCACAACATGGCTGCTTTCACAGCTTTTTCCTCTGCACCATCCTTATACCTAGGCTGATTTATCTGCCTAGAGTTAGGGTTAGGGTTCAACCTAGGGCTAAGATTTTTTGAATCAGGAAGCCCTGAGTTCCAGGCTTACTGCAGCTGCCAAAGGCATCCCAAAGGGAGCGCAGAAGTGCCACAACATGGCTGCTTTCACAGCTTTTTCCTTAGGAAGAACCCTCATACCCGGCTGATTTACCTTCGTAGGGTTACTGTTGGGCTTAGGCATAGGACTTTTAAAACCAGGAAGCCAAGACCTCCAGGCACACTGGAGATGTGAAAGGCATCCAAAAAGGAGTGCAAAAGTGCCACAACATGGCTGCTTTCACAGCTTTTTCCTTGGCACCATCCCTATACCTAGGCTGATTTATCTGCCTAGGGTTAGCCTTAGGGTTCAGCCTAGGGCTAGGATTTTTTGAACCAGGAAGCCCTGAGTTCCAGGCTTACTGCAGCTGCCAAAGGCATCCCAAAGGGAGCGCAGAAGTGCCACAACATGGCTGCTTTCACAGCTTTTTCCTTAGGAAGAACCCTCATACCCGGCTGATTTACCTTCCTAGGGTTACTGTTAGGCTTAGGCCTAGGACATTTAAAACCAGGAAGCCCTGTGCTCCAGGCACACTGCAGCTGTTCAAGGCATCCCAAAGGGAGGGCAAAAGTGACACAACTTGACTGCCTCCACTGCTATTTCCATGAGACCATCCCGAACCATAGGCTGATTTTCCTTCCTAGCGTTGAGGTTTGAGTTAGGCCTAGGGTTAGTGTTCTTTTAACCTGAAAGCCCTGAGTTCCAAGAACACAGCAGCTGCGAAAGTATACCCAAGAAGTGCACAAAAGTACCACAACATGCCTGCCTCCACAGCGATTTCCTTGGGGACATCCCTAATTCCTGGCTGATTTGCCTTTCTCGTCGTCAGGTTGGGGTCAGGTAGGATTTGTGCTAGGATTTTTAAAATCAGGAAGCCCAGACCTCCAGGCACACTGGAGCTGTGAAAGGCATCCAAAAGGGAGTGCAAAAGTGCCACAACATGGCTGCTTTCACAGCTTTTTCCTTGGCACCAGCCCTATACATACGCTGATTTATCTGCCTAGGGTTAGGTTTAGGGTTCAACCTAGGGCTAGGATTTTTTGAACCAGGAAGCCCTGAGTTCCAGGCTTACTGCAGCTGCCAAAGGCATCCCAAAGGGAGCGCAGAAGTGCCACAACATAGCTGCTTTCACAGCTTTTTCCTTAGGAAGAACCCTAATACCCGGCTGATTTACCTTCCTAGGGTTACTGTTAGGCTTAGGCCTAGGACTTTTAAAACCAGGAAGCCCTGTGCTCCAGGCACACTGCAGCTGTTCAAGGCATCCCAAGGGCAGCACAAAAGTGACACAACTTGGCTGCCTCCACGGCTATTTCCATGAGACCATCCCCAACCATAGGCTGATTTTCCTTCCTAGCGTTGAGTTTTGAGTTAGGCCTAGGGTTAGGGTTCTTTAACCTGAAAGCCCTGAGTTCCAAGAACACAGCAGCTGCCAAGGACTACCCAAGAAGTGCACAAAAGTACCACCACATGCCTGCCTTCACAGCTATTTCCTTGGGGACGTCCCTAATTCCTGGCTGATTTGCCTTTCTCGTCGTCGGGTTGGGGTTAGGTAGGCCTTGGGCTAGGATTTTTAAAATCAGGAAGCCCAGACCTCCAGGCACACTGGAGCTGTGAAAGGCATCCAAAAGGGAGTGCAAAAGTGCCACAACATAGCTGCTTTCACAGCTTTTTCCTTAGGAAGAACCCTCACACCCGGCTGATTTACCTTCGTAGGGTTACTGTTAGGCTTAGGCCTAGGACTTTTAAAACCAGGAAGCCCTGTGCTCCAGGCTTACTGCAGCTGTTCAAGGCATCCGAAAGGGAGGGCAAAAGTGACACAACTTGGCTGCCTCCACTGCTATTTCCATGAGACCATCCCGAATCATAGGCTGATTTTCCTTCCTAGCGTTGAGGTTTGAGTTAGGCCTAGGGTTAGTGTTCTTTTAACCTGAAAGCCCTGAGTTCCAAGAACACAGCAGCTGCGAAAGTATACCCAAGAAGTGCACAAAAGTACCACAACATGCCTGCCTCCACAGCGATTTCCTTGGGGACATCCCTAATTCCTGGCTGATTTGCCTTTCTCGTCGTCAGGTTGGGGTTAGGTAGGCCAAGGGCTAGGATTTTTAAAATCAGGAAGCCCAGACCTCCAGGCACACTGGAGCTGTGAAAAGCATCCAAAAGGGAGTGCAAAAGTGCCACAACATGGCTGCTTTCACAGCTTTTTCCCTGGCACCAGCCCTATACATAAGCTGATTTATCGGCCTAGGGTTAGGTTTAGGGTTCAACCTAGGGCTAGGATTTTTTGAACCAGGAAGCCCTGAGTTCCAGGCTTACTGCAGCTGCCAAAGGCATCCCAAAGGGAGCGCAGAAGTGCCACAACATGGCTGCTTTCACAGCTTTTTCCTTAGGAAGAACCCTAATACACGGCTGATTTACCTTCCTAGGGTTACTATTAGGGTTAGGCCTAGGACTTTAAAACCAGGATGCCCAGACCTCCAGGCACACTGGAGCTGTGAAAGGCATCCAAAAGGGAGTGCAAAAGTGCCACAACATGGCTGCTTTCACAGCTTTTTCCTTAGGAAGAACCCTCATACCTGGCTGATTTACCTTCCTAGGGTTACTGTCAGGATTAGGCCTAGGACTTTTAAAACCAGGAAGCCCTGTGCTCCAGGCACACTGCAGCTGTTCAAGGCATCACAAAGGGAGGGCAAAAGTGACACAACTTGGCTGCCTCCACTGCTATTTCCATGAGACCATCTCCAACCATAGGCTGATATTCCTTCCTAGCGTTGAGATTTGAGTTAGGCCTAGGGTTAGTGTTCTTTTAACCTGAAAGCCCTGAGTTCCAAGAACACAGCAGCTGCGAAAGTATACCCAAGAAGAGCACAAAAGTACCACAACATGCCTGCCTCCACAGCGATTTCCTTGGGGGCATCCCTAATTCCTGGCTGATTTGCCTTTCTCGTCGTCAGGTTGGGGTTAGGTAGGCCTTGTGCTAGGGTTATTAAAATAAGGAAGCCCAGACCTCCAGGCACACTGGAGCTGTGAAAGGCACCCAAAAGGGAGTGCAAAAGTGCCACAACATGGCTGCTTTCACAGCTTTTTCCTTGGCACCATCCCTATACCTAGGCTGATTTATCTGCCTAGGGTTAGGGTTAGGCTTCAGCCTAGGGCTAGGATTTTTTGAACCAGGAAGCCCTGAGTTCCAGGCTTACTGCAGCTGCCAAAGGCATCCCAAAGGGATCTCAAAAATGCCACAACATGGCTGCTTTCATAGCTTTTTCCTTAGGAAGAACCCTAATACCCGGCTGATTTACCTTCGTAGGGTTACTATTAGGCTTAGGCCTAGGACTTTTAAAACCAGGAAGCCCAGACCTCCAGGCACACTGGAGATGTGAAAGGCATCCAAAAGGGAGTGCGAAAGTGCCACAACATGGCTGCTTTCATAGCTTTTTCCTTGCACCATCCCTATACCTAGGCTGATTTATTTGCCTAGGGTTAGGGTTAGGCTTCAGCCTAGGGCTAGGATTTTTTGAACCAGGAAGCCCTGAGTTCCAGGCATACTGCAGCTGCCAAAGGCATCCCAAAGGGAGCTCAGAAATGCCACAACATGGCTGCTTTCACAGCTTTTTCCTTAGGAAGAACCCTAATACCGGCTGATTTACATTCCTAGGGTTACTATTAGGCTTAGGCCTAGGACTTTAAAACCAGGATGCCCAGACCTCCAGGCACACTGGAGATGTGAAAGGCATCCAAAAGGGAGTTCAAAAGTGCCACAACATGGCTGCTTTCACAGCTTTTTCCTTTGCACCATCCCTATACATAGGCTGATTTATCTGCCTAGGGTTAGGGTTTGGGTTCAGCCTAGGGCTAGGATTTTTTGAACCAGGAAGCCCTGAGTTCCAGGCTTACTGCAGCTGGCAAAGGCATCCCAAAGGGAGCGCAGAAGTGCCACAACATGGCTGCTTTCACAGCTTTTTCCTTAGGAAGAACCCTCATACCCGGCTGATTTACCTTCCTAGGGTTACTGTTAGGATTAGGCCTAGGACTTTTAAAACCAGGAAGCCCTGTGCTCCAGGCACACTGCAGCTGTTCAAGGCACCAAAACGGGAGTGCAAAAGTGACACAACTTGGCTGCCTCCACTGCTATTTCCATGAGACCATCCCCAACCATAGGCTGATTTTCCTTCCTAGCGTTGAGGTTTGAGTTAGGCCTAGGGTTAGTGTTCTTTTAACCTGAAAGCCCTGAGTTCCAAGAACACAGCAGCTGCGAAGAACTACCGAAGAAGAGCACAAAAGTACCACAACATGCCTGCCTGCACAGATATTTCCTTGGCACCATCCCTAATTCCTGGCTGATTTGCCTTTCTCATCGTCGGGTTGGGGTTAGGTAGGCCTAGGGCTAGGATTTTTAAAATCAGGAAGCCCAGACCTCCAGGCACACAGGAGCTGTGAAAGGCATCCAAAAGGGAGTGCAAAAGTGCCACAACATGGCTGCTTTCACAGCTTTTTCCTTAGGAAGAACCCTCATACCCGGCTGATTTACCTTCCTAGGGTTACTGTTAGGCTTAGGCCTAGGACTTTTAAAACCAGGAAGCCCTGTGCTCCAGGCACACTGCAGCTCTTCAAGGCATCCCAAGGGCAGCGCAAAAGTTAAACAACTTGGCTGCCTCCACTGCTATTTCCATGAGACCATCCCCAACCATAGGCTGATTTTCCTTCCTAGCGTTGAGGTTTGAGTTAGGCCTATGGTTAGGGTTCTTTTAACCAGAAAGTCCTGAGTTCCAAGAACACAGCAGCTGCGAAGGACTACCCAAGAAGAGCACAAAAGTACCACCACATGCCTGCCTCCACAGCTATTTCCCTGGGGACATCCCTAATTCCTGGCTAATTTGCCTTTCTCGTCGCCGGGATGGGGTTAGGTAGGCCTTGTGCTAGGATTTTTAAAATCAGGAAGCCCAGACCTCCAGGCACACTGGAGCTGTGAAAGGCATCCAAAAGGGAGTGCAAAAGTGCCACAACATGGCTGCTTTCACAGCTTTTTCCTTGGCACCATCCCTATAGCTAGGCTGATTTATCTGCCTAGGGTTAGTGTTCACCCTAGGGCTAGGATTTCTTTAACCAGGAAGCCCTGAGTTCCAGGCTTACTGCAGCTGCCAAAGGCATCCCAAAGGGAGCGCAGAAGTGCCACAACATGGCTGCTTTCACAGCTTTTTCCTTAGGAAGAACCCTCATACCCGGCTGATTTACCTTCCAAGGGTTACTGTCAGGCTTAGGCCTAGGACTTTGAAAACCAGGAAGCCCTGTGCTCCAGGCGCACTGCAGCTGTTCAAGGCATCCCAAAGGGAGGGCAAAAGTGACACAACTTGGCTGCCTCCACTGCTATTTCCATGAGACCATCCCCAACCATAGGCTGATTTTCCTTCCTAGCGTTGAGGTTTGAGTTAGGCCTAGGGTTAGGGTTCTTTTAACCTGAAAGCCCTGAGTTCCAAGAACACAGCAGCTGCCAAGGACTACCCAAGAAGTGCACAAAAGTACCACCACATGCCTGCCTTCACAGCTATTTCCTTGGGGACGTCCCTAATTCCTGGCTGATTTGCCTTTCTCGTCGTCGGGTTGGGGTTAGGTAGGCCTTGGGCTAGGATTTTTAAAATCAGGAAGCCCAGACCTCCAGGCACACTGGAGCTGTGAAAGGCATCCAAAAGGGAGTGCAAAAGTGCCACAACATGGCTGCTTTCACAGCTTTTTCCTTAGGAAGAACCCTCATACCCGGCTGATTTACGTTCCTAGGGTTACTGTTAGGCTTAGGCCTAGGACTTTTAAAACCAGGAAGCCCTGTGCTCCAGGCACACTGCAGCTGTTCAAGGCATCACAAAGGGAGGGCAAAAGTGACACAACTTGGCTGCCTCCACTGCTATTTCCATGAGACCATCTCCAACCATAGGCTGATATTCCTTCCTAGCGTTGAGATTTGAGTTAGGCCTAGGGTTAGTGTTCTTTTAACCAGAAAGCCCTGAGTTCCAAGAACACAGCAGCTGCGAAAGTATACCCAAGAAGTGCACAAAAGTACCACAACATGCCTGCCTCCACAGCGATTTCCTTGGGGGCATCCCTAATTCCTGGCTGATTTGCCTTTCTCGTCGTCAGGTTGGGGTTAGGTAGGCCTTGTGCTAGGATTTTTAAAATAAGGAAGCCCAGACCTCCAGGCACACTGGAGCTGTGAAAGGCACCCAAAAGGGAGTGCAAAAGTGCCACAACATGGCTGCTTTCACAGCTTTTTCCTTGGCACCATCCCTATACCTAGGCTGATTTATTTGCCTAGGGTTAGGGTTAGGCTTCAGCCTAGGGCTAGGATTTTTTGAACCAGGAAGCCCTGAGTTCCAGGCATACTGCAGCTGCCAAAGGCATCCCAAAGGGAGCTCAGAAATGCCACAACATGGCTGCTTTCACAGCTTTTACCTTAGGAAGAACCCTAATACCCCGCTGATTTACCTTCCTAGGGTTACTATTAGGCTTAGGCCTAGGACTTTAAAACCAGGATGCCCAGACCTCCAGGCACACTGGAGATGTGAAAGGCATCCAAAAGGGAGTGCGAAAGTGCCACAACATGGCTGCTTTCACAGCTTTTTCCTTGGCACCATCCCTATACCTAGGCTGATTTATTTGCCTAGGGTTAGGGTTAGGCTTCAGCCTAGGGCTAGGATTTTTTGAACCAGGAAGCCCTGAGTTCCAGGCATACTGCAGCTGCCAAAGGCATCCCAAAGGGAGCTCAGAAATGCCACAACATGGCTGCTTTCACAGCTTTTTCCTTAGGAAGAACCCTAATACCCCGCTGATTTACCTTCCTAGGGTTACTATTAGGCTTCAGCCTAGGACTTTAAAACCAGGATGCCCAGACCTCCAGGCACACTGGAGATGTGAAAGGCATCCTAAAGGGAGTTCATAAGTGCCACAACATGGCTGCTTTCACAGCTTTTTCCTTAGGAAGAACCCTCATACCCGGCTGATTTACCTTCCTAGGGTTACTGTTAGGCTTAGGCCTAGGACTTTTAAAACCAGGAAGCCCTGTGCTCCAGGCACACTGCAGCTCTTTAAGGCATCCCAAGGGCAGCGCAAAAGTTACACAACTTGGCTGCCTCCACTGCTATTTCCATGAGACCATCCCTAACCATAGGCTGATTTTCCTTCCTAGCGTTGAGGTTTGAGTTAGGCCTATGGTTAGGGTTCTTATAACCAGAAAGTCCTGAGTTCCAAGAACACAGCAGCTGCGAAGGACTACCCAAGAAGAGCACAAAAGTACCACCACATGCCTGCCTCCACAGCTATTTCCCTGGGGACATCCCTAATTCCTGGCTAATTTGCCTTTCTCGTCGCCGGGCTGGGGTTAGGTAGGACTTGTGCTAGGATTTTTAAAATCAGGAAGCCCAGACCTCCAGGCACACTGGAGCTGTGAAAGGCATCCAAAAGGGAGTGCAAAAGTGCCACAACATGGCTGCTTTCACAGCTTTTTCCTTGGCACCATCCCTATACCTAGGCTGATTTATCTGCCTAGGGTTAGTGTTCAGCCTAGGGCTAGGATTTCTTGAACCAGAAAGCCCTGAGTTCCAGGCTTACTGCAGCTGCCAAAGGCATCCCAAAGGGAGCGCCGAAGTGCCACAACATGGCAGCTTTCACAGCTTTTTCCTTAGGAAGAACCCTAATACCCGGCTGATTTACCTTCCAAGGGTTACTATTAGGCTTAGGCCTAGGACTTTAAAACCAGGATGCCCAGACCTCCAGGCACACTGGATATGTGAAAGGCATCCAAAATGGAGTTCAAAAGTGCCACAACATGGCTGCTTTCACAGCTTTTTCCTTTGCACCATCCCTATACATAGGCTGATTTATCTGCCTAGGGTTAGGGTTAGGGTTCAGCCTAGGGCTAGGATTTTTTGAACCAGGAAGCCCTGAGTTCCAGGCTTACTGCAGCTGCCAAAGGCATCCCAAAGGGAGCGCAGAAGTGCCACAACATGGCTGCTTTCACAGCTTTTTCCTTAGGAAGAACCCTAATACCCGGCTGATTTACCTTCCTAGGGTTACTGTTAGGATTAGGCCTAGGACTTTTAAAACCAGGAAGCCCTGTGCTCCAGGCACACTGCAGCTGTTCAAGGCACCAAAAGGGGAGTGCAAAAGTGACACAACTTGGCTGCCTCCACTGCTATTTCCATGAGACCATCCCCAACCATAGGCTGATTTTCCTTCCTAGCGTTGAGGTTTGAGTTAGGCCTAGGGTTAGGGTTCTTTTAACCTGAAAGCCCTGAGTTCCAAGAACACAGCAGCTGCGAAGGACTACCCAAGAAGAGCACAAAAGTACCACAACATGCCTGCCTCCACAGATATTTCCTTGGCACCATCCCTAATTCCTGGCTGATTTGCCTTTCTCATCGTCGGGTTGGGGTTAGGTAGGCCTAGGGCTAGGATTTTTAAAATCAGGAAGCCCAGACCTCCAGGCACACAGGAGCTGTGAAAGGCATCCAAAAGGGAGTGCAAAAGTGCCACAACATTGCGGCTTTCACAGCTTTTTCCTTAGGAAGAACCCTCATACCCGGCTGATTTGCCTTCCTAGGGTTACTGTCAGGCTTAGGCCTAGGACTTTTAAAACCAGGAAGCCCTGTGCTCCAGGCACACTGGAGCTCTTCAAGGCACCAAAACGGAAGTGCAAAAGTGACACAACTTGGCTGCCTCCACTGCTATTTCCATGAGACCATCCCCAACCATAGGCTGATTTTCCTTCCTAGCGTTGAGGTTTGAGTTAGGCCTAGGGTTAGTGTTTTTTAAACCTGAAAGCCCTGAGTTCCAAGAACACAGCAGCTGCGAAGGACTACCCAAGAAGAGCACAAAAGTACCACAACATGCCTGCCTCCACAGCTATTTCCTTGGGGACATCCCTAATTCCTGGCTGATTTGCCTTTCTCGTCGTCGGGTTGGGGTTAGGTAGGCCTTGTGCTAGGATTTTTAAAATCAGGAAGCCCAGACCTCCAGGCACACTGGAGCTGTGAAAGGCATCCAAAAGGGAGTGCAAAAGTGCCACAACATGGCTGCTTTCACAGCTTTTTCCTTAGGAAGAACCCTCATACCCGGCTGATTTACCTTCCTAGGGTTACTGTTAGGCTTAGGCCTAGGACTTTTAAAACCAGGAAGCCCTGTGCTCCAGGCACACTGCAGCTCTTCAAGGCATCCCAAGGGCAGCGCAAAAGTTAAACAACTTGGCTGCCTCCACTGCTATTTCCATGAGACCATCCCCAACCATAGGCTGATTTTCCTTCCTAGCGTTGAGGTTTGAATTAGGCCTATGGTTAGGGTTCTTTTAACCAGAAAGTCCTGAGTTCCAAGAACACAGCAGCTGCGAAGGACTACCCAAGAAGAGCACAAAAGTACCACCACATGCCTGCCTCCACAGCTATTTCCCTGGGGACATCCCTAATTCCTGGCTAATTTGCCTTTCTCGTCGCCGGGATGGGGTTAGGTAGGCCTTGTGCTAGGATTTTTAAAATCAGGAAGCCCAGACCTCCAGGCACACTGGAGCTGTGAAAGGCATCCAAAAGGGAGTGCAAAAGTGCCACAACATGGCTGCTTTCACAGCTTTTTCCTTGGCACCATCCCTATACCTAGGCTGATTTATCTGCATAGGGTTAGGCTTAGGCTTCAGCCTAGGGCTAGGATTTCTTGAACCAGGAAGCCCTGAGTTCCAGGCTTACTGCAGCTGCCAAAGTCATCCCAAAGGGAGCTCAGAAGTGCCACAACATGGCTGCTTTCACAGCTTTTTCCTTAGGAAGAACCCTCATACCCGGCTGATTTACCTTCCTAGGGTTACTGTTAGGCTTAGGACTAGGACTTTTAAAACCAGGAAGCCCTGTGCTCCAGGCACACTGCAGCTGTTCAATTCATCCCAAGGGCAGCGCAAAAGTGACACAACTTGGCTGCCTCCACTGCTATTTTCATGAGACCATCCCGAATCATAGGCTGATTTTCCTTCCTAGCGTTGAGGTTTGAGTTAGGCCTAGGGTTAGGGTTCTTTTAACCTGAAAGCCCTGAGTTCCAAGAACACAGCAGCTGCGAAGGACTACCCAAGAAGTGCACAAAACTACCACCACATGCCTGCCAACACAGCTATTTCCTTGGGGACATCCCTAATTCCTGGCTGATTTGCCTTTCTCGTCGTCGGGTTGGGGTTAGGTAGGCCTTGTGCTAGGATTTTTAAAATCAGGAAGCCCAGACCTCCAGGCACACTGGAGCTGTGAAAGGCATCCAAAAGGGAGTGCAAAAGTGCCACAACATGGCTGCTTTCACAGCTTTTTCCTTGGCACCATCCCTATAGCTAGGCTGATTTATCTGCCTAGGGTTAGTGTTCACCCTAGGGCTAGGATTTCTTTAACCAGGAAGCCCTGAGTTCCAGGCTTACTGCAACTGCCAAAGGCATCCCAAAGGGAGCGCAGAAGTGCCACAACATGGCTGCTTTCACAGCTTTTTCCTTAGGAAGAACCCTCATACCCGGCTGATTTACCTTCCAAGGGTTACTGTCAGGCTTAGGCCTAGGACTTTTAAAACCAGGAAGCCCTGTGCTCCAGGCGCACTGCAGCTGTTCAAGGCATCCCAAAGGGAGGGCAAAAGTGACACAACTTGGCTGCCTCCACTGCTATTTCCATGAGACCATCCCCAACCATAGGCTGATTTTCCTTCCTAGCGTTGAGGTTTGAGTTAGGCCTAGGGTTAGGGTTCTTTTAACCTGAAAGCCCTGAGTTCCAAGAACACAGCAGCTGCCAAGGACTACCCAAGAAGTGCACAAAAGTACCACCACATGCCTGCCTCCACAGCTATTTCCCTGGGGACATCCCTAATTCCTGGCTAATTTGCCTTTCTCGTCGCCGGGATGGGGTTAGGTAGGCCTTGTGCTAGGATTTTTAAAATCAGGAAGCCCAGACCTCCAGGCACACTGGAGCTGTGAAAGGCATCCAAAAGGGAGTGCAAAAGTGCCACAACATGGCTGCTTTCACAGCTTTTTCCTTGGCACCATCCCTATACCTAGGCTGATTTATCTGCCTAGGGTTAGTGTTCAGCCTAGGGCTAGGATTTCTTGAACCAGAAAGCCCTGAGTTCCAGGCTTACTGCAGCTGCCAAAGGCATCCCAAAGGGAGCGCCGAAGTGCCACAACATGGCAGCTTTCACAGCTTTTTCCTTAGGAAGAACCCTAATACCCGGCTGATTTACCTTCCAAGGGTTACTATTAGGCTTAGGCCTAGGACTTTAAAACCAGGATGCCCAGACCTCCAGGCACACTGGATATGTGAAAGGCATCCAAAATGGAGTTCAAAAGTGCCACAACATGGCTGCTTTCACAGCTTTTTCCTTTGCACCATCCCTATACATAGGCTGATTTATCTGCCTAGGGTTAGGGTTAGGGTTCAGCCTAGGACTAGGATGTTTTGAACCAGGAAGCCCTGAGTTCCAGGCTTACTGCAGCTGCCAAAGGCATCCCAAAGGGAGCGCAGAAGTGCCACAACATGGCTGCTTTCACAGCTTTTTCCTTAGGAAGAACCCTAATACCCGGCTGATTTACCTTCCTAGGGTTACTGTTAGGATTAGGCCTAGGACTTTTAAAACCAGGAAGCCCTGTGCTCCAGGCACACTGCAGCTGTTCAAGGCACCAAAAGGGGAGTGCAAAAGTGACACAACTTGGCTGCCTCCACTGCTATTTCCATGAGACCATCCCCAACCATAGGCTGATTTTCCTTCCTAGCGTTGAGGTTTGAGTTAGGCCTAGGGTTAGGGTTCTTTTAACCTGAAAGCCCTGAGTTCCAAGAACACAGCAGCTGCGAAGGACTACCCAAGAAGAGCACAAAAGTACCACAACATGCCTGCCTCCACAGATATTTCCTTGGCACCATCCCTAATTCCTGGCTGATTTGCCTTTCTCATCGTCGGGTTGGGGTTAGGTAGGCCTAGGGCTAGGATTTTTAAAATCAGGAAGCCCAGACCTCCAGGCACACAGGAGCTGTGAAAGGCATCCCAAAGGGAGTGCAAAAGTGCCACAACATTGCGGCTTTCACAGCTTTTTCCTTAGGAAGAACCCTCATACCCGGCTGATTTGCCTTCCTAGGGTTACTGTCAGGCTTAGGCCTAGGACTTTTAAAACCAGGAAGCCCTGTGCTCCAGGCACACTGGAGCTCTTCAAGGCACCAAAACGGAAGTGCAAAAGTGACACAACTTGGCTGCCTCCACTGCTATTTCCATGAGACCATCCCCAACCATAGGCTGATTTTCCTTCCTAGCGTTGAGGTTTGAGTTAGGCCTAGGGTTAGTGTTTTTTAAACCTGAAAGCCCTGAGTTCCAAGAACACAGCAGCTGCGAAGGACTACCCAAGAAGAGCACAAAAGTACCACAACATGCCTGCCTCCACAGCTATTTCCTTGGGGACATCCCTAATTCCTGGCTGATTTGCCTTTCTCGTCGTCGGGTTGGGGTTAGGTAGGCCTTGTGCTAGGATTTTTAAAATCAGGAAGCCCAGACCTCCAGGCACACTGGAGCTGTGAAAGGCATCCAAAAGGGAGTGCAAAAGTGCCACAACATGGCTGCTTTCACAGCTTTTTCCTTAGGAAGAACCCTCATACCCGGCTGATTTACCTTCCTAGGGTTACTGTTAGGCTTAGGCCTAGGACTTTTAAAACCAGGAAGCCCTGTGCTCCAGGCACACTGCAGCTCTTCAAGGCATCCCAAGGGCAGCGCAAAAGTTAAACAACTTGGCTGCCTCCACTGCTATTTCCATGAGACCATCCCCAACCATAGGCTGATTTTCCTTCCTAGCGTTGAGGTTTGAGTTAGGCCTATGGTTAGGGTTCTTTTAACCAGAAAGTCCTGAGTTCCAAGAACACAGCAGCTGCGAAGGACTACCCAAGAAGAGCACAAAAGTACCACCACATGCCTGCCTCCACAGCTATTTCCCTGGGGACATCCCTAATTCCTGGCTAATTTGCCTTTCTCGTCGCCGGGATGGGGTTAGGTAGGCCTTGTGCTAGGATTTTTAAAATCAGGAAGCCCAGACCTCCAGGCACACTGGAGCTGTGAAAGGCATCCAAAAGGGAGTGCAAAAGTGCCACAACATGGCTGCTTTCACAGCTTTTTCCTTGGCACCATCCCTATACCTAGGCTGATTTATCTGCATAGGGTTAGGGTTAGGCTTCAGCCTAGGGCTAGGATTTCTTGAACCAGGAAGCCCTGAGTTCCAGGCTTACTGCAGCTGCCAAAGTCATCCCAAAGGGAGCTCAGAAGTGCCACAACATGGCTGCTTTCACAGCTTTTTCCTTAGGAAGAACCCTTATACCCGGCTGATTTACCTTCCTAGGGTTACTGTTAGGCTTAGGACTAGGACTTTTAAAACCAGGAAGCCCTGTGCTCCAGGCACACTGCAGCTGTTCAATTCATCCCAAGGGCAGCGCAAAAGTGACACAACTTGGCTGCCTCCACTGCTATTTTCATGAGACCATCCCGAATCATAGGCTGATTTTCCTTCCTAGCGTTGAGGTTTGAGTTAGGCCTAGGGTTAGGGTTCTTTTAACCTGAAAGCCCTGAGTTCCAAGAACACAGCAGCTGCGAAGGACTACCCAAGAAGTGCACAAAACTACCACCACATGCCTGCCAACACAGCTATTTCCTTGGGGACATCCCTAATTCCTGGCTGATTTGCCTTTCTCGTCGTCGGGTTGGGGTTAGGTAGGCCTTGTGCTAGGATTTTTAAAATCAGGAAGCCCAGACCTCCAGGCACACTGGAGCTGTGAAAGGCATCCAAAAGGGAGTGCAAAAGTGCCACAACATGGCTGCTTTCACAGCTTTTTCCTTGGCACCATCCCTATAGCTAGGCTGATTTATCTGCCTAGGGTTAGTGTTCACCCTAGGGCTAGGATTTCTTTAACCAGGAAGCCCTGAGTTCCAGGCTTACTGCAGCTGCCAAAGGCATCCCAAAGGGAGCGCAGAAGTGCCACAACATGGCTGCTTTCACAGCTTTTTCCTTAGGAAGAACCCTCATACCCGGCTGATTTACCTTCCAAGGGTTACTGTCAGGCTTAGGCCTAGGACTTTGAAAACCAGGAAGCCCTGTGCTCCAGGCGCACTGCAGCTGTTCAAGGCATCCCAAAGGGAGGGCAAAAGTGACACAACTTGGCTGCCTCCACTGCTATTTCCATGAGACCATCCCCAACCATAGGCTGATTTTCCTTCCTAGCGTTGAGGTTTGAGTTAGGCCTAGGGTTAGGGTTCTTTTAACCTGAAAGCCCTGAGTTCCAAGAACACAGCAGCTGCCAAGGACTA
Source organism: Melospiza georgiana (assembly GCF_028018845.1). NCBI lineage: Eukaryota > Metazoa > Chordata > Aves > Passeriformes > Passerellidae > Melospiza > Melospiza georgiana. Next base: position 313,948 of record NC_080451.1, read on the forward strand.
CCCAAGAAGTGCACAAAAGTACCACCACATGCCTGCCTTCACAGCTATTTCCTTGGGGACGTCCCTAATTCCTGGCTGATTTGCCTTTCTCGTCGTCGGGTTGGGGTTAGGTAGGCCTTGGGCTAGGATTTTTAAAATCAGGAGGCCCAGACCTCCAGGCACACTGGAGCTGTGAAAGGCATCCAAAAGGGAGTGCAAAAGTGCCACAACATGGCTGCTTTCACAGCTTTTTCCTTAGGAAGAACCCTCATACCCGGCTGATTTACGTTCCTAGGGTTACTGTTAGGCTTAGGCCTAGGACTTTTAAAACCAGGAAGCCCTGTGCTCCAGGCACACTGCAGCTGTTCAAGGCATCACAAAGGGAGGGCAAAAGTGACACAACTTGGCTGCCTCCACTGCTATTTCCATGAGACCATCTCCAACCATAGGCTGATATTCCTTCCTAGCGTTGAGATTTGAGTTAGGCCTAGGGTTAG